>NC_134080.1:69384423-69731590 GCF_000715075.1 Nicotiana tabacum
AACGTCACGTGTAGTCCCTCATTGAGGAGTGATTACCGGACGTTGTGTAGGGTGATCCATATTTTTAGTAAATCTAGGACCCCCCCTTTCCTTTATTCTTATTTCTTTAACATTTTCATTCCACAATCCGCTTTTTCAAATTGCTCTTTTAAACTTTGTCTATTTTCAAACCTTTATATGTGAAATTCCCTCCTATTTGAGCTTTATTTGTCTATATGTTAATTGTGCCCTAAACTCACAATAATTGTCTGGCCGAGAACCACACCAGTGGATTCTAAGGGGTGCCTAACACCTTCCCCTTAGAATAATTTCAAGCCCTTACCCAATCTCTGGTTACTCAAATCGAACCCTCTTGGTGTCCTAATACACCCTAATCATTAGGTGGCGACTCTTTAAATCAAACCTAATTCCCAAAAGTAATGAGTTGTCCCTCCAAATGTCACAAACCTAATTCCGCAAGTAAAAAGGGGGCGTGACAGCGTGGCGACTCTGCTGGGGACTTTTAGGTTTTTACCATTTCAGACTATTATTGTGAATTTATGCTTCTGTATGCGCAATTATCTGTTTATTTCTTTCAAGCATTCAATTTTCTTTTTGATTGCAAAACTGACTTGCCTTTTTGTTTCTTTCCTTTATTACTTTCCCTTACTACTGCTTTAAATTACGAAGAACTATTGTATTTACTGCTTTCCTAACGTGCAGATACGTGACAACCTGCTTTAATTGTTGCATAATCATGCTCAACATCATATTCCACTCGTGCCAAACAAAATATCATAGCAACACTTATAATGAGTGGTTGCGCTCTTCCGATATTATCACCCCCTAAATCCGGAAAAAGTGTATTTGCGGTAAAACCAGTCGATCAACGGTGTAGTCGACGGTTCCGTGCCTTTCCCCCTTGAGTTGTCTACTCAAGGGTACCAGTCTAAAACTCCATAGAAACCTTACTCTGTTTAATTGTGCATGCATCATGGTCAAACCTAGATGAGTCAATTATGTTGTCCGCATAATGACTCTTTAAGATAGCCTTGTCCGAAGTCCACTGGGTTTCCCTAAAACCCAAACGGGCATTCCCATGTTTTGTGCATTTATTTGGAGAACTAGATGCGTTCATGCTAATTGTTGATATTAAATAGTCGAGTCCGATAGGGGTATGGTCTTAACCCTTTTATTTTGTAGAAAATGAAGAACAAGGTCCTCAGTTTCGGAATGGTTAGCATGTGCCCACTCTTGCTAGACTGGTGGATGAGTCTTCCATCAGATGACCAAATCAACGAGTGGAAAGAGAGAGCCTCCAAAGCTAGCGAAAATTTGAAATATCTGGAATACAGTCTGCTGGAATTAGAAGGAAAAGTGAGGAAGAGAGTCACCGACTGTCAGAATGCTGAGGGAAACGAAGGAGAATACCTGGCCAATGCATTTTTACTGTTAAACCTACGCGAACTGGAGAATTTTATCAACAAGAGCATTCAACCTGAGGAAGGTCCTTCTGGGACCAAATAGATCGGAGTTTATCTTTTCGCTTTATCAAATGTAATAAGGCCAATGGCCATTAGTGATTTTCATTTCCTGTTTATTTAGTGGATTCATCTTATTTTCTATAAATAAAATGAGGCATTTAGCATTCTAAGTTCTACAAATTAATTTGTCGCTAGGCCTACCTTGGGCACAAAGAGGTCCCCAAATTAGGACACAATTTACATTCCCACACTATGTATTTAAATATTGCAATGCTTTTTATAAACTTCACTGACTTGTTACCTTTTTGTTTTTTTTTACCTTTTGTTTATTATTCCCCCTCCCCAAAGGTTAGTCCGTGCACTCTGGGAACATCATCTTATTCCACGAGATCTAGGGGCTCTCTACCCACTCCTCCTCTCAGTCCTGTGAGAAACAAGAACAAAGGAAAGATGGAAGATCTGAACAACACCAGAAAGGAGAACTCAACTGAACGGGTAGAGGTCACTCATGCCCATGGTACTCAGGTTTCCAAAGAAAATGCATCCCAACTGGAACAAAAGCTGCTAAAGTTCCAAGAGGAACTTGATCAGGTTCAGAATCTGGCAAATCTGTCATTTTCCCTCACCACTCCGGATGTCAACTTCCCAAATGCTCAAAGTCCCACACCTCCACAAAATATCCCAAAGCAACAAAATCATTCCGCTTATCACCACCACTGCAACACCTGCCATACTTCAACTAACACTCCACTGCTCATCCCAGAACCCTTGAACTCCACAAATGACCACTTCCACAGCCACCATAGCGCCCCCATTTATGTGGAGACTATACCACACTCCACCCAACCCATCTCAAGCACACCCGAGTCTGATGATAAACACTTTCTCATCAGGAACCTGGCTGAAGAACTTAAGAATTTGACTAGCCAAATTCAAGGCGTTGAAGGAAGTAAGGGAATTGAAGGGCTGAACTATGAAGATCTTTGCATACAGCCTGATGTCGAACTGCCCGAAGGGTATAAACCTCCAAAGTTTGAAATGTTTGATGGTACAGAGGATCCAAGGGTCCATTTGAGAACTTACTGTGACAAGCTGGTCGGAGTAGGGAAAGACGAGAGAATCCGCATGAAGCTGTTCATGAGGAGTTTGAAGGGAGATGCTCTGTCGTGGTACATTAGTCAGGATCCGAAGAAGTGGTCAAAAGCATGGCGTCCGACTTCATGGACAGGTTCAGGTTCAACACCGAGAATGCACCGGATGTGTTTTATATTCAGAATCTAAATAAGAAACCTACAGAAACATTTCACGAGTATGCTACTCGCTGGAGGTCCGAAGCTGCTAAGGTTAGACCTGCCTTAGAGGAGGAACAAATGAACAAATTCTTCGTTCAAGCTCAAGACCTGCAGTATTATGAACGACTAATATTGATTGAGAGCCATAAATTTTCTAACATTATCAAGCTGGGTGAAAGGATCGAAGAGGGCATCAAGAGCGGTATGGTTACGAACTTCGAGGCCTTGCAAGCTACAAATAAGGCTTTGCAGTCTGGTGGCGTGTCCAAGAAAAATGACATAGGGGCCGTAATAGTTGCACAAAGAACCAAATCTCCTATCAAATACAAACTTACCCAATACCTCCACTCACATATCAACCAACTCCGAACTACTAAGCACCATCACCCGCATACCAAGCTCTGCCACCCACTTATCAATCACCTCCACCTCCCACATATCAGCCTACTTCACCCAGATATTCCCAACCTGTATATGTTTACCAAGCCTACAATACTCAACCATTACATTATCAATCACCTCCTACACGCCAAAACTTTCATAAACCTCGACCAAATTTCGATCATAGACCTCCTAAACAATACACAACCATTGCTGAACTTATTGACCAGTTGTACAAAAGACTCAAAGCTGCTGGTTACATCACCCCCATCCCTACTGCAACCTTTGAGAACCCTTCTCAGTGGGTTAACCCAAACAAATCCTATGCATACCATTCCGGCATGAAGGGACACACCATCAACGAATGTTGTTCTTTGAAAGACAAGATCTAGACTTTAATTGACAACAAAATTATTGTGGCAAAGGAACCCGCTCCAAATGTCTGCAATAACCCACTGCTAGACCACAAGGGTGGAGGCGTTCACATGATTAAAATAGAGGATGATTGGGATTCTGAGGGATCGATCGGTTTGATTACAGAAGGTGATGACCCAAAGAAACCAATAGTTACTCTTACCCGATCGTGGTCCAAATTCAGCCCTCTAGGGACGCTGAGGTAAATATGTCAGTACCACTAGAATTTGAAACAACGTCATCTGCAAAGACACCATCTCCAATTGAGGTTGAATTCGTGTCTCCAACAAATGCACTTGTACCATTCGAAGTTGTAGTTTTACCACCCAAGGAACATGCTCCGTTCGGAGTGAAGATAGCCACGCCGATCCCAGTGGCAATGTCGGCCATGATGCCATTCCATAACAAGGCTATACCATGAGACTACACAGCTGAGGCAAGGAGGAAAAGCAAGGTTGGGTTCGAGGAGACTGTTGCCGCACAGGGTATAACAAGGACTGGTAGAGTCTATACCCCGAAACATCTAGCTGAGTCAATCAAGCAAGCCTCCAATCGGCCACCCATCATTGAGACAGGTCCAGATGATCTCTGGAGAAATATCCATGCCAAGGAATACTCGGTCATCGACCAGTTGAACAAAACACTGACGCAAATCTCCATACTTGCTTTGCTACAAAACTCTGAGGCACACAAGAATGCTCTATTGAAGGTACTGAGTGAAGCATACGTGCCAAGCAATGTTACTGGCAGGGAAATGGCCAACATGGTCGGACAGGTATTGGAAAGTCATAAAATTACTTTTCATGAGGATGAGCTACCGCCGGAAGGGGTAGGTCACAACAAAGCACCGCACATCACTGTACAATGCGAAGACTACTTTATCACCAGGATCCTGATTGATGGGGGTTCTAGCCTCAACATTTGTCCACTGGTAATACTCAAGAAATTGGGCAAAGGATTGCACAAGATAAAGGATGGAGCTATCAACGTGAAAGCCTTCGACGGCTCCCAAAGATCCACCATTGGGAAGATTAGTCTGTGTTTGCAAATGGGGCAAACTTGGTTTGATGTTGACTTTCAAGTGATAGACGTACCGACATCTTACAATCTGCTGCTGGGATGACCATGGATTCATGCTGCTGGGGCTGTAGCATCGACACTGTATCAGGCAGTGAAATTCTAATGGAACCATCAAGAGGTAATCATTTATGGAGATGAAAGCAATCCTATATACAGTCGCCAGACCATTCCGTCAATCGAAGGAAGAAGGAAGCTAGGAGCAGAAACTTACCATCACATTGAAAGGGTGAATGCTATTGACAAAGACAAATAGCGGGATAACAAGATCAAGAGTATACGGAATTGGTATGGGTACGAACCTGGCAAAGGGCTCGGTAAAAACCTCCAAGGAATCGCTAAGCCCATAAAACTCAAGAAACATGGCACCACCTTCGGTCTGGGATATGAGTACACCTGGGAGGAATTCAACCATTGGTCGCCACTATGGCATGGTCCTTACTATCCGCTAGAGCAACCAATACCACATTTAGAGCAGACTTTCCAACCGGCCGATATTATTTATGGGTTAGAAGAAGAGGAAGCATTGGCAGCGGTGAAGAATTTGTTCTTAGAAGATAGTGATATGGACTGCTGTGTCATTCTCGAGGAGGAGGAAGGCCCTTCCATACAAGCCGTAAGCAAAGGGGCCCGCCTAAATAACTGGACCATCAAGACAACCAGAGCCCGATGAGCCTCGGGGTAGCAAGGCTAAAACAAGCACTGTTTTAATTTACTAAAAGATTTTATTTTGCCCATGTTTTCAATTCCTGTAATAAGATCTCCAATGTTTAAAACAATTATGCAATTTATCAAAGCATTTTGATTTTTCTTATGAATCAATACTTATTACTATTATTTTCTCTCATTACTTTACTTATACAACATTACTATTACTTATCTTGATGAACCGATGACTGTGACATGTAACAAGACAATACAATAAACGGACAAAGATTCAGAGGAAGATGATATACTAGAAGAGATTGTTAAAGAAATCGAAAATTTTGAGAACAGACCTAAGTCCAACTTGGACGAGACTTAGATCGTTAACTTGGGAGATGCAGAGAATGTCAAAGAAACACGAATCAGCGTCCATTTGTCACCATTAGAAAAGGAAGAGTACACAAAATTTCTAAGGGAATATGAGGACATATTCGCCTGGTAATATGACGACATTACTGGTCTGAGTACATCTATTGTGGCTCATAAACGGCCAATCGATCCAACATATCCACCAGTAAAGCAAAAGCTCAGACAGTTCAAGCCTGGTATGAGTCTGAAAATCAAAGAAGAAGTCACAAAGCAGGTCAAAGCTAAAGTTCTCAGGGTAGTAGAATATCCAACATGGTTGCCAACATCGTACCAGTACCAAAGAAGGATGGGAAGGTCAGAGTCTATGTCGACTACCGGGATCTCAACTGGGCCAGTCCAAAAGACGACTTCCCTTTGCCGAATATACATATCCTGATCGACAATTGTGCCAAGCATGAGCTGCAGTCATTTGTAGATTGTTTTGCTGGGTATCATCAGATCTGGATGGATGAAGAATATGCTGAGAAAACGGCTTTCATTACACCATAGGGGATGTACTGTTACAAGATGATGCCGTTTGGATTAAAGAATATGGGGGCCACCTACATGAGGGCCATGACTACCATTTTCCATGATATGATACACAAGGAGATAGAGGTATACATAGACGATGTTATAATCAAGTCCAAAAAGCCACTGATTACATGAAAGGTTTGAGGAAGTTCTTCAATGGATTGAGAAGGTACAACCTGACACTGAATCCCGCAAAGTGTGCATTCGGTGTTCCTGCTGGGAAACTACTTGAGTTCATTGTGAGTCGCCGAGGAATAGAACTGGATCCATCAAAGGTCAAAGATATTCAAGAATTGCCACTGCCAAAGAACAAGAAGGACGTGATGAGTTTCTTGGGGAGACTTAACTATATCAGCCGGTTCATAGCACAATCTACGATTATCTGTGAGCCAATCTTTAAGATGTTGAAGAAGGATGCCGCTACCAAATGGACTGATGACTGCCAAAAAGCTTTCAACAAAATCAAGGAGTACCTGTCAACACCACCTGTCTTGGTCCCGCCAGAGCCAGGTGGACCTCTATTACTCTACCTTGTAGTATTGGATGGAGCTTTCAGTTGCGTTTTGGGGAAACATGACAAAACAGGGAGGAAGGAGCATGCCATCTATTACCTCAGTAAGAAGTTCACCCCGTATGAGGCCCGATATTCTCTGTTAGAGCGCGTTTGCTGAGCTTTGACTTGGGCAGCTCAGAAGCTGAGGCACTACTTCTGTGCCTATACTACATTTCTCATATCAATGATGGATCCTTTAAAGTATATATTCCAGAAGGCCATGCCCACTAGCAAGCTAGCCAAGTGGCAAATCCTGTTGAGCGAATTTGACATTGTTTACGTCACTCAAAAGGCAATCAAGGGACAGGCACTAGCATATCACCTTGCTGAAAACCCCGTGGACAGAGAATACGAAACCTTAAAAACGTATTTTCCTGATGAAGAGGTATCGTTCATAGGAGAAGACATTGCGGAATCCTATGACGGTTGGAGAATGTTTTTCGATGGAGCAGCAAATTTCAAAGGAGTTGGCATAGGAGCATTCTTAGTATCAAAAACTGGTCAGCATTATCCGGTGTCCGCCAAGCTTAGGTTTCCCTGCACCAACAACATGGCCGAGTATGAAGCCTGCATCCTAGGGCTCAAAATGGCAATTGACATGAACATTCAAGAGTTGCTAGTGATCGGAGATTCAGAACTACTTATACATCAGGTCTGGGAAGAATGGGCAACCAAGAACTCCAAGATACTCCCATATCTGCACTATGTACAGGAATTGAGAAAGAGGTTCACAAAGACGGAATTCCAATATGTTCCTAGAGTCTAGAATGAGTTCGCAAATGCATTGGTGACCCTATCCTCTATGATACAACATCCAAATAAAAACTTTATTGATCCTATTTCGGTAAAGGTCCATGATCAGCAAGCCTATTGTGCTTAGGTTGAAGAAGAAGCAGACAGAAAGCCTTGGTTTCATGATATCAAGGAATACTTGGCGAAAGGAGAATACCCGGAACTTGCAAATCCTACCCAGAAGCACACACTTCGGAGGTTATCCAATAATTTCTTTCATAGCTGAGGAATCCTATATAGGAGGACTCCTGATTTGGGATTACTAAGGTGCGGCGACGTGAAAGAAGCATCCAAGCTATTAAAGGAGATTCATGCAGGGACCTGCGGTCCACATATGAATGGTTTTGTCTTAGCAAAGAAGATACTCCGTGCTGGTTACTTTTGGATGACTATGGAAATGGACTGCATCCAGTATGTCCGGGAATGCCACCGCTGTCAGATACATGCAGACATGATAAAGGTACCTCCAAACAAGCTTAATGCAACAAGCTCACCATGGCCGTTCGCCGCTTGGGGAATGGATGTTATTGGACCAATCAAACCCGCCGCATCAAACGGGCACAAGTTTATCTTGGTAGCAATTGACTATTTTACCAAATGGGTTGAAGTAACATCTTATAGAGCAATAACCAAGAAGGCGTGGCAGATTTTGTCCGCGATCGCATTGTTTGTCGATTCGGGATTCCAGAGTCAATCATTACCGACAATGGCTCCAACCTCAACAGTGACTTGATGAAAGCCATATGTGACACTTTCAGAATCAGACACAAGAATTCTACAGCCTACAAATCCCAGATGAACGGAGAAGTAGAAGCCACCAATAAGAATATCAAGAAGATATTGAGGAAAATGATGGAGAAGTGGTACGAGAATTTATCATTAGCTCTTCTAGGGTACCGCACCATAGTCTGCACATCAACTGGGGCAACCCTTTATATGTTGGTTTATGGTACAGAAGTAGTCATTCCCGCTGAGGTAGAAATTCCCTCCCTAAGGATCATACAGGAAGCTGATCTCGACGATGCAGAGTGGGTGAAAAATCGTTATGAGCAGCTATCCCTCATAGACGGAAAGAGGATGAATACAGTTTGCCATGGTCAACTTTATCAGAACAGAAAGTCCAGAGCCATTAACAAAAGAGTCAAGCCAAGACAGTTCACATCGGGGCAACTGGTGTTAAAGAAAATCTTTCCATATTAAGACAGAAATTCTCTCCTAACTGGCAGGGTCCATACATGGTTCACCGGGTTCTGATAGGAGGAGCCCTCATACTTGCAGAAATGGACAGAGAAGTCTGGCCAAAGCCAATTTATTCAGATGCAGTCAAGCATTACTATGTGTAATCTTTATGCTTTCCTATATGATGTAATTTTAACTACGCCTAACCTGATTTCTGTTTAAGATGGGATATGTAGGTAGCCCTATGGGTTCGGTCACAATGCAATAAAAATTTCATTTCCCCCCGCAATAGGAAATTGGGGTAGAATTTTGAGGAGGACCCTCAAAATTCCGAAGTAATTTTAGCCAATCATCGCAAACAACAGTCAAAAGCATCAACCCAGTAAACTGGGGAAGAATTTTGAGGAGGACCCTCAAAATTCCATAGCAAGAAGGGTTGCAATGTCCTGAACCACGTCGCAGTCATCGGTTCATCTAAAGAAAATACTCTTAATCATGTATTTATATTATATTTTACTAAATCATGCATGTCTATTTCTGAAGTCGCTTTGTTTAGCAACGCTACCCCAATGATACATACAGTATCACCAGATCAAAATCGAGCAAAGCCAGCGGGGTTACGAGCTAACCTTCCCCTTTACAAAACTCACGATTTTTCTTTGGATGTAGCTACTTGAGTTGCAAAATCATCAAATATGCTATGCACTCACGAGACTCACGTTGTTCAGAAATACAACTCTCATAACCGTTGCACCTACTCACAGTTGCTATCCGCACGAAGTGTCCCCAGTGGGCACAATGTCCCTAGTTTCCACAATATCGCAATCAGCTATCAGCTAAGAAAACTCTACTAACACCTGCCTTTTATTAGTTGTATAAGGCTACTATTCTGCCTTCCGAGGTTAAGCTCTACCTCCATCTGCATTCTTGCATTGCATAAGGCTACTATTCTACCTTCTAAGGTTAAGCTCTACCTCCATCTGCATTTTTCTGCATTGCATAAGGCTACTATTCTGCCATCCGAGGTTAAGCTCTACCTCCACTTGCATGGCTAAAAGATCGCCACTTTATTTTTGCATCGGCTGAAAGATCGCCACCTTATTTACATTTGCATGGCTGAAAGATCTCCACTTTATTTTTGCATCGGCTGAAATATTGCCACCTTATTTATATTTGCATGGCTGAAAGATCGCCACCTTATTTACATTTACATGGCTGAAGGATCGCCACATTATTTTTGCATCGGCTGAAAGATCGCCACCTTATTTGCATGGCTGAAAGATCGCCACCTTTACATTTGCATGGCTGAAAGATTGCCGCCTTATTTACATTTGCGAGGCTGAAAGATCGCCGCCTTATTTACATTTGCATGGCTAAAAGATTGCTGCCTTATTTACATTTGCATGGCAGAAATATCGTCGCCTTATTTACAGTTGCATTGGCTGAAAGATCGCCACATTATTTACACTTGCATGGCTGAAAGATGGCCGACTATTTACATTTGCATGGCTGAAAGATCGCCGACTTACTTACACTTGCATGGCTGAAAGATTGCCGACTACTTACACTTGCATGGCCGAAAGATCGCCACCTTATTTACACTTGCATGGCTGAAAGATCGCCACCTTAATGGATGAAAGATCGCCACCTTATTTACTTTTGCATGGCTGAAAGATCGCCGACTAATGCATTTCATGGGCTGAAAGATCGCCACCTACTGCATCTCATGGGTTGAAAGATCGCCAAGTTATCCAAAGGCATCATTGTTCGGGGGCATCATTTTTATAGCCCGAGAACACCATGCCATGGCCTGAAGACACCTTTTAATCTTGTGCATATCATTATTCAAAGGCATCATGGTTCGGAGGCATCATTCGCATAGCCCGAGAGCATCATTTTATGGCCTGCGAATCCTTTATTATACGCTTCATGGCCCAGGACATCATGGTCTAAGGACGTCATCCTAACTGTCCGAAGACAAACATTAATGGTCTGACGGGAATTTGCATCATGTTTAAATTTACGCACAATATACGCTTGTGTTACTTATTTGCAGGTGAACCAGCGAGCAACGACCATCTCAGCAGGAGCGATCCCTCTCTAGTTCCCGCAGCCTTACCAGACTTTAACCGTTCACCCCGACCTAAATACCGTGTCCGTTCTCGAAATCCCCCATCGGCATGCTCCGCCGACGGATCCTGAACTACATCTGGCTGGATTCCTATAAAACCAGGGATATGTAGGTAGCTCAGAAGCCAGAGCACGACCAAATCTCTTCAAACCATTTCATTCGGTCAAAATTGGCCATCATATCTTTACCCGACAACTCTTTCATCCTTCACGGGTAAAGAAGGGCAGCTGTTGATACCAAATTTTTCTATGTATATTTTTTATATGCAAATTACCTTTCAAATAACATATGTATGCATATATAAGTATGTCCAAGGGTTTTCTTATTTTTCATTAATTTTGAAAGATTTTTGGATCAATTTATTGCTCTATTTTATCAAGAAAAAACCCAATAATTATTCCCAAAATTGTCATTTAATAATTATTCCCAAAATTGTCATTTTGGCAATTCACTTATTATATTCTTATACTTATACTAAAATATAGCTAACATAATTTTTGCATAATTTTACAAATTTATTTAGTATTTTTAAAATCTAAATTGCATATAATTGCAATATTAGCCTATTTTAAAATTTAATTGTGTTTATATTTATAAAATTTACTCCAGTATTTTTATTTTTATAATTATAAATTATTAATCATTTTAGTACCTTTAATTATTACCAGAAATTATTTTACTAGTTTTTATAAAATAAATAAGGAAAAATGGCTATTTAAATGTTAGCCCATTTGTATTTCAATTTTGGCCAGATTGGGCACCCCTAATTGAACCCAATTTCAGATCCCATTACCCAGCCCAAATACTAAATTTACCCGACCCACGACCCTCTTAATAACCCGCCCGGATCCCCCTTTCAATCCTAGCCGTTGATCATTTAGATCAACGACTCATACTCACCCTTTCCTTTTTAATTTCCCAATACCCCCCAAACCCAAATCATTTCTCACTGGTAGCCGCCCCCGGATTCCCCCTCCCCCAAATTCTCTCTCAGAAACCCTAGCCGCCTCCCTCCACTTCCACCCTAAAACCACCGGAATCCATGGCTTCCAAGGCCATAGAAGTCCTATACCGGCCTCCTATAACTCTTACACGTTTGGTTACTGAAGTTTCAAGGCCTGACCACGAATAAGCTTGACCCAGAGCTTGTTTGATTCAAGTTCTATGGCCACCTCCGGCCTTGCTCCGGCAAGCCATGGCAATTCGAGCCTGATCTCGACTTCTCCTGCTCAGATCAATGACTCTCCAAGCCTTTCTCACCATCTGGTTTCTTCTGAAACCCTAACTTTTGAGGTTCTTCTAATTTCTATAGATCTGTTCTAGATCCGTGTTTTTCCTAGACGTTTAAGCGGTTTCTCGAGATTTCTTTCAACAAACTATGCTTTCAAAACCTTTATCTTTCCGATTTAGGGTTTTTGTTAAGTTATTTAGATGCTTCTCTGATTTTCTTTTTCTCTTGTGTGTTTCTTATACTATGTTTCTTATTAGTTTCTTCTACTATGATTTTTATGTGTCTTTCCTAGTGTGTTCTTACGAGTTCTTCTACTGTGTCTTCCTATGTGTTTCTTCTACTATGTTCTTATGAGTTTTTCTACTGTGTTTCGCATATTGTTCTTTTACTATGTTTCTCATGAGTTTCTTCTACTAAAAGATGCATGTTAAAGGTCTTAGTTCCTTTCTGAAATCTCTGAACTTGTTTCGTTAGTATCTTTTCCTTGATTACTTGTCCTTTCATCTCTATACTCGATTGATGGCAAGAACCCTAGAATTTGGGGATTCATTCGAGTTTTGAGACCATTGGCTATGTGATTTGTTTGTTCTTCATCTCTGAACTTGTTTAATTTTAAAAAAAACCTAACCTCTTTGTACATATTTCGAGTTTCTGAAGTTATCTCATCTACTACTCGATTAGGCTTCCAAAGCTTTGTTTCGACCTTTGTTTATTTATATAGTTCTGATTCCCTGTTAAACTCTTCTAAGGTCTTTCTACTGGACCCTTTGTATGCTATTTGATACTCTCTCTCTTCTACATTGCTGAGTTACTGAGACTGACCTATGTGACTACCATGTTCCTATAGTCTACTACTTACTAATTTTGCAATTGCATGACGTTTTTCTTTGTCCTAAATTCAGCCTCGTATACTTGTGTGCTCTTTATATGTGCGGAACTTCCCTCTAAAATGGATTTAATTTTTGATTAATTTCAGACTTCCTTTGTGTAAGCCTGATTGATTTCTTTCCTTGTTTGCTGATTTCCCCGTTACTTAGTCGAAAACTTTCCTTAGCCTTTCTAACTTAGTTTATTCATGGACCAGTAATTACAATTCTCTGACTCCTTGATTTACTATGTACTAATTGATTTTTACCTTATTTATTTAATCGTATATTTCAAAATTCTTCCCTTAAGTAAACTCTTATGTATCTACCCCTAATTGCCTACTTTGCACAAGATGCTTACTTGATCCCTTTCCTTAAATAATTTTGTTCATTACCGTTTAAGTTTAAACTCCTTAATTAAAGGAAGTCTCGTACTAATTGATTTTAATTGATACCCAGTTCCTTAATTATTGTCTTACCTTCTTTCCGCCTATTTTCACACTATAAATACATGTTCTTCATTGACACCAACACTCATAGTCTTTCTAAACTTTTACCCATACTCAAAGGTATTTTCTCTTGTGGCCTGTTTGCAAGTCCTGCTGCCTGCTTTTCTCTATTTGCTTCTTTGAAACTAGTATGTCCTGATTTAAGGTTTTCAGCACCACAACAATATGTTTATTTACTACCTTTGTATGCATGTCTGCCTACTGCTTCTGTATAGTTCAACACTTATTCTAGCATGCTGAAATTTCTTTCTGCCTGTACTATTATGAATCCCAAACCCCTACCCCTATGTGTTCATACTATGGTTTGAGGTACGACAATACTGCAAATTATTGTCCAAGAATCAAACTTGATCCCCTGGGATCCTAGCCTCTAATAATGTGTGTTCTAGCAGGCTTTTAGGTATGCTAGCATTCTCCATTACTGGTCATGCCTAAAGCCTGCCCTTGCCTAAGCAATAGGCTCTTCACAATTTCCCTATTCCCCTGGACCCCTTATGGGTACTTATTTGTAGTTGTTTCCCTCTCCTTTCCCCCTTTTAACATTCTGTTCTTCACTTGTACACTTTCTTAGTCTTTAAGTTCTGTCCCCCTCTTATGAGCCTTGCCTTGGGGCCCTTTGAGCTCCCTCTGAACTTGGACACTTAGGGGCTGGCCCTTCCACACTGCACTTATCCCTGTTCTAGTAATACATTTGGGTGTGAGCATTGCCCGGAGTCCCATTGAGGCTCTTAGGGAACTTTGACACACTCAAATGGGAGAAAGGCTTTGGATCATGATCTCTTGGAGTTGGTTTACCTCATAACTCAGTGAGGAAGTCAGAATCAGGCTTCCTCTAGTTTTACTTTTATTTATATTTTTTCTGATGTATTCTTATTTTATTACGGGCTGTAATAATTCGTAATAAACTCTTGGGGATGGTTAGTGAAAAGGGTAGGTAACTATGTATGCAAATGGTAGATACCAGGTCTATAGGTATTTTGAATTCTGCATATTCAAATGCATATAAAAATCATGCCTATAGGTTATTTTGAATTCTGCATATCCAATTCTCACATAGATACCATGTATAGGTATTTTGAATTCTGCATACTCAAATGCATATAGACATCATGCCTATAGGTCGTTCTGAATTCTGTATATCCAATTCTCATATAGAAGTCATGCCTATAGGATTGTTCAATTTTCCGTATTCAGTTACACCTAGATACCATGCGCATAGGCCTTAAGCAAAATTCTGCAAACTAGATACCATGTTTGTAGGATTAAAACCAGTCTTACGCATCTAGATACTATGCCAATAAGGTTTTTCTGCATTTTTACACCATGTCTACAAGTTTCAAAATCAACAACGCGTAGAGAGCATGCCTATAGGAACTCCTAATCGAATCTGAGCCGCTTCATTCACGTATAGAGCTAAAATTGGTAATAACGGGTACTGTCAGTTGTAGAACTTGTAACCAATTCATTAAGACTTGCCTCTATTTTAACAATCTGATTACCCTTATTTAACGAGTTTAACCAGTATGTTTCAGGCCCTACTATTTCATTGCTTTTCTAAATCCAGTAGATATTATGCCTATAGGATCCTTGTCCAATGCTAAGGCAAGCCTTAGGGTAAAATTATAAGCTGAATCTGTTTCTGTTAATTATTACAACCAGCATACACGCCTGATTCGGACTTCTTATCTGAGTTATGTAACAAACTAAAACTGCCTCAGTAACCGTCCTTCTTCTATAATAATCAGACCTAAACAGTATACGTAAGTCATGCTGATTTCGTGCTTCTTTTGTTCAAGGAGGTATATTTGAGCCTCTGCTTGTTATGTGCTTTCCCTCAACTTGCAATACGTGTTTTGTATGTCTCCTTAGAGTTTTTACCTTTGAAACTACAAATAAGCCCAATATCCCTCCCTTTAGGATTAGTAGTCCTAAATGCCTCCGGGACTGATAGGATTGAGACGGGTAATAGCATGCAACAAGTAAACGAGACCAACCCGCGCTTTAAATACCTTAACAGGGTGAGAAGGGTAGATATGGATATGATGAACACGCGATAACGTCACTTGTAGCCCCTCATTGAGGAGTGATTACCGGACGTTGTGTGGGGTGATCCATATTTTTAGTAAATCTAGGACCCCCCTTTCCTTTATTCTTATTTCTTTAACATTTTCATTCCACAATCCACTTTTTCAAATTGCTCTTTTAAACTTTGTCTATTTTCAAACCTTTATATGTGAAATCCCCTCCTATTTGAGCTTTATTTGTCTATATGTTAATTGTGCCCTAAACTCACAATAATTGTCTGGCCGGGAACCACACCAGTGGATTCTGAGGGTGCCTAACACCTTCCCCTTGGAATAATTTCAAGCCCTTACCCAATCTCTGGTTACTCAAATCAAACCCTTTTAGTGTCCTAATGCACCCTAATCATTAGGTGGCGACTCTTTAAATCAAACCTAATTCCTAAAAGGAATGAGTTGTCCCTCCAAATGTCACAAACCCGATTCGGCAAGGAAAAATGGGGCGCGACACCCCCTGCGACAGAACCATCTCAACTCTCCTGGCCACATTGGCCGCCTCCTAAAAAGAAATCTCACTCCCCGTCTCCTTAGCCATCTGAAGTCGAATAGGTTGAATGGGTCCCTCAATAAACCTCCTCACCCTCTCTCTCGGTGGGAAGTAAGATAAGAGCATGACGGACCAAGTTGATGAATCTGGTCTCGCATTGAGTAACAGTCATAGAACCCTGCTGGAGACGCTCAAATTACCTCCGATAAATCTCTCTTTGAGTGATAGCGAGAAACTTCACCAGAAATAGCTGAGTAAACTGCTTCCAAGTCAAAGCTGGTGATCTGGCGGGTCTAGCCAAATAATAATCTCTCCACCAAGTCTTGGCGGATCTAGACAGGCGGAAAGTAGCAAAGTCAACCCCATTGGTCTCCACTATCCCCATGTTTTTGAGAACCACATGACAACTGTCTAGATAATCCTGGGGATCCTCAAAAGATGCACCACTGAAAGTAGTAGTGAAGAGCTTGGTGAACCTGCCCAATCTCCACAAAGCATCGACAGACGTAGCTGCTCCATCACCGGTCTGAGCTACCACACCCGGCTGAACTACTCCAACTGGCTGAGCTGCTGGAGTCTGAAACTGGGGAGCCATCTGGCTCCGGAGTGTGAGTAGTAGGAGTCTGGGCTCCTCCTCCATCCTGAGAGACGGTTGGTGCTACAGGAAGCAAGCCTGTCCGGGTGACACTCTCCATAAGGCCCACTAGATGGACCAGAGCATCCTGGAGTACTAGGGTAGCAATGAACCCCTCTGGGACCTGAGCTAGGCCCACCGAAACTGCCTGGGTCGGAATCTCATCATCAAAGTCAACCTGAGGCTCCGCCGCTAGTGTTGCTGCTCTGGGCTAAGCTCTGACCCTACCTCGGCTTCTAGTACGGCCTCACCCTCGCCCTCTGCCTCTCGTGGGAGCTGCTGCTGGGGGCTCGGGCTGCTGATCGGTGGATGAGGAAGCGCGTATTCTCGCCATCTGCGAAAGAACAGAGTAGAAATTCAATTAGCATTGAGAAACCAAACCGCAAGATAGGAAAGAATAAATGTGAAGTTTTTCCTAACTATGTAGCCTCTGGGGGATAAATACAGACGTCTCCGTACCGATCCCTTAGACTCTACTAAGCTTGTCTGTGAGTTGTGAGACCCATGTAACCTAGAGCTCTGATACCAACTTGTCACGACCCGGATTTTTTACCCTCGGGAGTTGTGATGACGCCTACGAATGAAAGCTAGGCAAGCCAACTATTTGAACCAATTATCTTTTTCCCATTTTTAATCCTTTAACAATTATGAAACAATAGCTTATAAACAGCGAAGTTTTAAATAAGCGAAAAAAAAATTAAAACCATTTGAATATATATCCAATACAACATCTTAAACAAAGTCTACCCAGAACTGGTGTCAAAACTCCAGAGACAATTACTACAAAGGTCTGAAAAATAAATAATACACTGCTTCTGAAATATGTAAATGAAACGGGATGAAGGGATAGAAGGAGACGTCAGGGCCTACGGACGCCTACAGAACTACCTCGGAATCTCCGACTAGACTGAAGGCAGCCACCCTAGCTAAGGTCTGAATGCTGCTGCTCCGGAATCTGCACACAGTGCAGAGTGTAGTATCAGCACAACTAACCCTATGTGCTGGAAAATTCCTAGCATAACCCCAGCGAAATAGTGACGAGGCTAGGATCAAACTACTAGATAAACCTGTGCAGTTATATCATATACAGCAGAAAATAAAACAGAAATATACAATTAAGGATGGAAGGGGGATATGTTGCGGGGGAATATCATTTACCAACAATAACTCAGGAGAAAAGCATAAAGAACAATTTAAAATTTGCGGCAGAAAGAATAAGGAAACCGTAACCAATCAATAACCACTTTTATCATTTATTGTTGCGGCACGCAACCCAATCTAAATCATAAAAACACTGTTGCGGTGTGAAACCCAGTCCATATCATTTATCACTGTTGCGGCATGCAACCCAATCCAATTATAATGTTGTTGCAGCGTGCAACCCGATCCAAATATAATACTGTTGCGGCGTGCAACTCGATCCAAATATAATATTGTTGCGATGTGCAACCCGATCCCAATATACAATTCAACACCAATCACAAAAGAGTCCCAGCAAGGGAAAAATAAGAAAACGGCACTATCCCGACAAAGGAATCGACAGTATAAGTAAATACGTCCCGGCAAGGGAATCAGCTAACCAAACTTGTTCTAACATTTAACTTCACAAAAGAAACCTCAACTAGCACCAATACTTAGCCATAAGCAATTTCCACGAGAATAATCATAATTTTTGCCCAACACAGAGAATCAACAACTTAGGCATTCGTAGTACTTATTAAGAACACAACGATTTCAATTTAAGACTCACGGGCATACTTGACACCAACGTATAGATACTCGTCACCATGCCTATACGTCTTACTCCACAAATAATACATAGCAAATATGACACGACTCCTAATCCCTCAAGCTAAGGTTAGACCAAACACTTACCTCAAACTTCCATGACCAAATCAAGCCTCAAACACCGCTTTTCCTCAAGAATTCGCCTCCAAATTACTTGTATCTAGTCCAAATTAATTGAACAACATTAATAAATGCTAAAGAATTCATACCTAATACTTAATTATTGGTTTTCGATCATTTTCCTCAAAAAGTCAAAAATTAACCCCGGGCCCGCTTAGTCAAAACACGAGTTTCGGACCAAAACCCGATCACACATTCACCCACGAGCCCAAATATTTAATTAGTTTCGAAATCCGACCCCAAAACGAGGTCTAAATTCCAATTATTCAAAAAGCCCTAACTTTACCCAAATTTCCAATTTTCTACCATTAAAACCCTAGGATTTTTGATAAAAGTTAATGAAATACATTAGAGAGTTGAAAGAAACCAGTTAGTGGATACTTATGATTTGGGAAGAAAATCTCTTGAGAAAATCGCCCTAGGCCTTCTATTTTTGGTGAAAATTTGAAAGAGAAAACACTGAAGTTTATTTTTAAAAACTTCATGTTACAACCCATATCCACACGCGTTAGTTCATGCCATATATTAGTTAACATAAATTAAAGAAGGAATTACCTTTGAGATGATAAGAAGTTAATCCTATTGGTCTTAAGTGATACAAGGGTGATTAACAAGTATTAGAAGTTAAACGAATCAAGGATGTTGTAACTCGTATTTTCAGGTAAACCTAGAGGTTCTTAATACACTCAAGGTCATTTATTAAGGTGTTTGAATCAAATAATATCCGTATGATAAGTTTTTAAGTCAAACGAGTTATGAAACAAAAGTCGATAAACGTTGTCGCAACTTAGGTTCATAATTTTACTTAAACATTAGGTTAAATGTTTCTAAGCTTTTCTCCTAATTTAAAAGTAATTACGGGGTGATCTACCCACCAAATTAAACATCTACGAGTCTAGTTTCCAAAGCATTAAACCATTTGTCAATATGATCTCGGAGTATAGAGATATTCATGTTTTCGCAAGCCTGCGCAGATTGGTAGATGACAAGTAGGTGCATCACCTACTTGCCAAAATGATAGGACAAAATTACAAGACCTAAGTCGGCCAAGAGAGGACTTTTAAGGGGATATGAACTCAGTTATTTAATCCATATTTCATACCCTCAAAACCAAAGTTAACCCCTGCAACTCCTCCCCAAAAATCCCACACAAACCCTAATCGATTTTCCCTCTCTTTCAAGTTCTATTTGAAGGTAAAACCTAGCGTTTGAAGAACCAAGGGAAGGGATGAGTTATACAACAAGTAAGGTAAGTTACTGCCATATTTCATACATTTTTCTCTGCTGTGAATTCATGGTAATCTATACATGTAAGAACTCACGGGACGGTGATCGGAAGCCGTGAGTTCGAGTTATTCACTTGCAGCGGACTGTTTTGTGGACTGTTTTGTGTTGCTATTGAGATGCGTGCTTTACTACTATTTTGTGGAGTTTTGGAGGTGGAATGGTGTGGATAAACACCATATATATGTAGGGTTGTGGGCTGATAGTTATTCGTAACATTTACGGGTCGTTTGACACGACTAGGGTGACCGTCGTATGCATGATGTAATTAGGTTGTGTGTGGACTGTTTTGGGAGGCTCAATATGTTTATTATTGATGTTGTTTGGGCTGTTTGGTGATTGTTTTGAATGGTGTGAAGTCATATATATAGGGGAGGTGTTGTCCGTTTCAACGTAAAATAGGTTGTGGTCGATACATAATAGTTATGACGCTTAAATGATAACGATAATATTGTTTCTCTTATTGTAGACTAAGGAGTTGTGACAATTGCATAGCTTGTGATTGGGGCAGTATATACAAGGTATGTGAGGCTATCCCTTTTCTTCTTTTGCACGACTCCGATTGTACATAATGTAATGAACGAGCTTCGAAAGATACTCTACTCTTAGAAGCTAGCAGTACTTACATTGCTTTCCCTCTTATGGAACGATTGATGTTAATGTTGCTTCTCTTATTCTAATGTTATCAATGTTGTTGGTACTTCCTGATTCTTATAAGGTTCGTAATGAAGAGTTAGTCCTAATAACATGTACAGAGGATACCGACCTTACGTCACTCCGAAAGGTTTAGAATGTGATTCCATGAGTCGAGCATGCATTATATATATGTATCTATTTTACTCTACCGAGCCACGCTATAGTTGGCCGGGTACGGCACCTATTGTGCAACCATTGATCAGTTGGGTTTTACCGAGCTCCACGTGGCCGGGTACAATTCTACCGAGCCTTATGACGGTCGGATACATTTTTACCAAGCCTATTATGGCTGGGTACGATATGATGATGATGATGCCCACAGAGGTGTATATTTTAAAATTTTATGTATACATACATATGTATCATGCATTTCATGTCAGTAGCCCTCAGAGGTACTCAGATGTTCCAGGTTGTATATTCTCTATCCCTACTTACATTACTGTTCGTATTTATGGTTCCCTGCCTTACATACTCAGTACTTTATTCGTACTGACATCCTTTTATTTGTGGACACTGTATGTCATACTGCAGGCCCTAATAGACAGGCAGGTGCAGCTCCCCACCACAGTAGGTTGTCCAGTTCAGCAGTGATTGGCGAGATCCCTTCTCCGGACTTGTCGTGGTCTTGGTATGCATTTTTGTTATAGACATTATGGGTATGTCGGGGCCCTATTCCGGCTATGTTGCAGCACTTATGTTCATTTAGAGGCTCATAGACAAGTGTCGACTCATGTATAGTTTGGTATGCCTTGTCGATTGGTTTTTGTTGTATAGTCTTTCATGGTAGCATGGTAGCTCATACCTTATATGTAGTTTCTTGATTGTCTGGTCATCCCCTGCTATGTATGTTCATGCCATCATATTTTATTGTTGGTTGTCCATGATCCAGGTCTACCATTTATATTGATCTCGTCAACCCTAAAAGATAATATAAAAAAAGTTAGATAAAATGTACGTTGGTGCTCGGAAAGTATGGTCGGGTGCTAGTCATGGCCCTTCAATTTGGGTCGTGACAAACTTGGTATCAGAGCAAGTCTGTCCTAGGGATTGTCTATGAGCCATGTCTAGTAGAGTCTTGATTATGGATGTGTAGCGCGCCACATTTATAATCAGGAGTCTACATGACATCTAGGGTTGTTACCTTCTTCCTGAATCTAGATCGTGCGTAGAGTTGAGTCGTAAGTGTTTGTCTCTAATATTCACCTTGTTTTCTTTCAGCAATGCCTTCGACTAGGAAGTAAACAATTAGTAGACAGCTTGATACAGCTGTGGGAGAGGGTACCAGTCAGGTGCCCCAAGCCAGAGCAAGCCAAAGTGAGGCTCAGAGTGAGATGCCGTCTCATACCTCATCTACCCCGTCTCCTCCAGAGGATATTAGGAGGCACCCAGCACCTCCAGTTCCTCCGTCTAGCATAACAGACCAGGATATACGGAGTGTTTTGCAGTTATTGACTAGCTTGGTAGTTGCTCAGGCTCAGAGGCAGAATACAGGTCCTGCTGATAAACCAGTTAGTACGAGAGTTCGTGATTTTATTAATTTAGACCCTCCAGTGTTTACCGGATCAGACCCCAAGGAGGACCCGCAGACTTTTATTGACCAGGTTCATCGTACACTGCGGGTTATGCATGTTAGTGATACAGAGGCAGTAGAGTTGGCTTCTTATCGGCTACGGGATTTAGCGGTTCTCTGGTATGATAGTTGGGAGAGATCCAGGGGTCCGAACGCTCCTCCAGCTGTGTGGAAGGAATTTTCTGAGGCCTTTCTTCGTCACTACTTGCCAGTTGAGATACGACGAGCTAGAGCTGATAAGTTCTTGAACCTTAGACAAGGTAATATGAGTGTGCGAGAGTACAGTATGCAGTTCGATTCTTTAGCAAGGTATGCTCCCCATATGGTGGCCGAGATGAGTGATCGGGTGCATTTGTTCGTGAACAGATTGGAACCACATCTGATACAGAGTGCATGACAGCCTCCTTGGTGGATGGCATGGATATTTCCCGTATTCAGGCTTATGGCCAGACCCTAGAGGATCGTAAGCGCCAGCAGAGGGCAGATAGGGAGCAGGATAGGGGCCAACATAAGAGGGCAAGATTTTCAAGGTATTCTAATGACTTTAGAGGCAGCGTCAGGCCCCAGTCTTTGAGGAGTTCGGCTCCACCTGTAGCTAGTGCTCCTCCAAAGTTTCAGAGGCCTCGATATGATCGATTTACCCATTCTGGTCCAGGTTAGAGTTCGCAGGCATCAGGCTCGCAACATCACAGGGATACTAGTTAGATGAGACCCACAACACCACGTTGTGATCAGTACGGCAAGGCCTACTTTGGACTGTGCCATCGAGGTTCTGATACATGTTATTCTTGCGGACAGCCTGGCCATATGATGCGGGATTGTCCTAACAGGGGAGGTGATGGTATGGCTCAGCTGACTGGATCTGTGTCTGCTTCTTCCTCATCAGTTCGACCTCCAGCACGGGGTTTTCAGCAGTCGACAGGTCGTGGTAGAGGTAGAGGTGCAGTGCCGAGTTTGAGGGGTAGTCAAAATCGAACCTATGCTCTAGTAGGTCGACAGGATCTCGAGTCGTCTCCAGATGTTGTTACAGGTATATTATCTGTGTTTTCTTATGATGTATATGCTTTGATTGATCCGGGATCTATATTATCATATGTTACACCCTTTGTAGCTAATAATTTTGGCATTGAACCTGAATTGATAAGTAAACCCCTTGCAGTATCTACTCCGATAGGAGATTCTGTGATTGCTAGAAGGGTATATAGAGGTTGCACTATGATGATTTGTAGTCGTCAAACCTCGGCAAATTTATTTGAGTTAGAAATGGTTGATTTTGATGTGATAATGGGAATGGACTGGTTGGCCTCATGCTATGCAAATGTTGACTGTCGTACGAAAATGGTTAGGTTTCAATTTCCTGGTGAACCCATCATTGAATGGAAAGGTAATATTGCTACACCAAAAGGTAGGTTTATTTCCTATCTTAAGGCAAGGAAAATGATCTCAAAAGGTTACATTTATCATTTCGTTCGTGTTAGGGATGCAGAGGCGAAACCGCCTACTTTACAATCAATCCCCGTGGTCAACGAATTCCCAGATGTTTTCCCAGATGAACTCCCAGGCCTTCCCCCTAAAAGGGAGATTGAGTTTAGCATTGATGTGTTGCCTGACACTCAACCGATCTCTATCACTCCATACAAAATGGCCCCGGCAGAGTTGCGAGAGTTGAAAGTGCAGTTGAAGGACTTGCTGGATAAGGGCTTCATTAGACCTAGCACTTCACCTTGGGGTGCACCAGTCCTATTCGTGCGGAAGAAAGACGGGTCGTTACGGATGTGTATCAACTATCGACAGATGAATAAGTTTACTATAAAGAACAAGTATCCACTTCCAAGAATTGATGACCTGTTTGACCAACTCCAGGGTGCCAAGTATTTCTCCAAGATTGATTTACGTTCAGGGTATCATCAGGTGAGGGTTAAGGAGAAGGATATTCCAAAGATGGCCTTCCGGACAAGATACGGGCACTTTGAGTTCTTGGTGATGTCGTTCGGGCTAACAAATGCCCCAACAACTTTTATGGATCTCATGAATACTATATTTAAGCCCTATGTTCAGAGGCGGAACATGTGGGCCACTTGCGGATAGTATTATAGACACTTCAGGATCGTAAGTTATATGCTAAGCTCTCCAAATGTGAATTTTGGCTGAACTCAGTAGCATTCCTTGGCCATGTGATATCTGACGAGGGTATTAGTGTCGACACTCAGAAGATCGATGCAGTAAAGAATTGGCCGAGACCTACAACACCATCAGAAGTCCGCAGCTTCCTATGGCTAACAGGATATTATAGGCGGTTTGTGGAAGGGTTTTCCTCTATATCATCACCATTGACTAAGTTAACACAGAAAGCTACCAAGTTCCAGTGGTCTGACACTTGTGAACGTAGTTTTCAGGAGCTGAAGAATCAATTGACATCCGCACCAGTGCTCACTCTTCCTGAAGGAACAAAAGGTTATGTGGTATATTGTGATGCCTCAGGTATAGGTTTGGGGTGCGTATTGATGCAGCGTGGGAAGGTGATTGCTTATGCATCAAGACAATTGAAGAAGCATGAAAAAGAATTATCCAACCCATGATTTGGAATTTGGCTGCAGTAATATATGCTTTGAAGATATGGCGGCACTACTTATACGGCGTCCATGTTGACATCTACATAGATCACAAGAGTTTACAATACATCTTCAAGCAGAAAGAGTTGAATTTGAGGCAGCGTAGGTGGCTTGAATTACTGAAAGACTACGACGTCGAGATATTGTATCATCCCGGTAAAGTCAATGTTATGGCAGACGCTCTCAGCCGTAAATCAATGGGAAGCTTAGTACATATTGAGGCAAGTAGATGGGGGTTGACTAAAGAGCTTCATCAGCTAGCCAATATGAGAATCATATTGTTAGACTCTGATGACGGAGGTGTTACTATACAGAATACATCAGAATCATGTTTGGTAGTTGAGGTAAAAGCACGACAATATGAAGATTCTATCTTAGTACGATTAAGAGAGAGCATTCAGCAGTGTAAAAGTATGGCTTTTGAGATTGGAAGAGATGGGACACTGAGATACCAGGGCCGATTATGTGTGCCTAATGTGGCAGGGTTGCGAGAGAAGATTATGAATGAGATTCATCAATCCCGATATTCCATCCATCCCAGCTCGACAAAGATGTATCATGATGTCAAGGAGCAGTATTGGTGGGATAACATGAAGAAGTCTATTGCAGAATTTGTAGCCCAGTGTCCCAATTGTCAACAAGTAAAGATAGAACATCAGAAACCCGGTGGATTGCTTCAGAATATAGAGATTCCGACCTGGAAATGGGAAGTGATTAATATGGACTTCATTATTGGATTACCTCGCTCTTATCATAAGTTTGACTCCATCTGGGTGATAATTGATCGACTTACAAAATGTGCCCATTTTCTGCCAGTTAAGACAACTTATACGACTGAAGATTATGCGAAGTTGTATATCAAGGAGATTGTTAGGCTTCATGGTATACCGGTATCTATTATATCAGACCGAAAAGCTCAATTTATAGCTAACTTTTGGAGGTCTTTTTAGAAGGGTTTAGGCACACAAGTGAATCTCAGCACTGCATTTCATCCGCAGACTGACGGACAGGCTGAACGTACCATTCAGACACTAGAAGATATGCTACGAGCATGTGTTCTAGATTTAAGGGAAATTGGGATGACCATCTTCCACTCATAGAATTCGCCTACAATAATAGCTACCATTCTAGTATTAAATTGGCCCCATACGAGGAATTATACGGGAGAAGATGTAGATCACCAGTTGGATGGTTTGAAGTCGGTGAAACAGAATTATATGGGCCAGATTTGATTCACCAAGCTATTGAGAAGGTGAAAGTGATACATGAGCGATTGAGGACGGCACAAATCAGGCAAAAATCTTATTCCGATGTCCGACGTCGTGATCTGGAGTTTGAGGTTGGTGATTGGGTTTTCCTAAAGATCTCACCAATGAAGGGTATTATGTGTTTTGGGAAGGGTATTATGTGTTTTGGGAAGAAACGTAAGCTGAGTCCAAGGTATATCGGGCCGTATAAAATTCTTCGACGGATTGGACAAGTTGCTTATGAGTTAGAATTGCCATCCGAATTGGGATTTGTCCACCCGGTATTCCATGTATCTATGTTGAGGAAATGTATTAGAGACCCTTCTCGAGTCGTCCCTATCAAAGATGTACAGGTTACAGAGGACCTATCATATGAAGAAGTGCCAGTGGCTATATTAGATCGACAAGTCCGCAAGCTGAGAACAAAAGATGTAGCTTCCATCAAAGTATTGTGGAGGAACAAGAATATGGAAGAAATTACATGGGAAGCAGAAGAGGAGATGAAGTCTAAATACCCGTACCTATTCCAGAATGAAGATAACAAGGATGCTGGTGGAACACATGATACATTGGAAGGTGAAATGGCTCTATGAGGTAAGCAATAACTTGAGAATACTCTTCCTTAATACAAAATGGTGATATGCAGATAATGTACATGTCCATAATGCTTTGCATACTCTTGTAAGGCCATACTTTGAGTTAACCGCTTGCAAGTTTGTCCTCTATTTATAGGAGAAACTTGACCGGAATCCACGATGATTTAAACTCCCCATGAACCCTTACATTCGAGGACGAATGTTCCTAAGGAGGGGAAGGGTGTTACAACCCATATCCACACGCGTTAGTTCATGCCATATATTAGTTAACATAAATTCAATAAGGAATTACCTTTGAGATGATAAGAAGTTAATCCTATTGGTCTTAAGTGATACAAGGGTGATTAACAAGTATTAGAAGTTAAACGAATCAAGGATGTTGTAACTCATATTTTCAGGTAAACCTAGAGGTTCTTAATACACTCAAGGTCATTTATTAAGGTGTTTGAATCATATAATATCCGTATCATAAGTCTTGAAGTCAAACGAGTTATGAAACAAAAGTCGACAAACGTTGTCGCAACTTAGGTTCATAATTTTACTTAAACATTAGGTTAAATGTTTCTAAGCTTTTATCCTAATTTACAAGGAATTACGGGGTGATCTACCCACAAAATTAAAGATCTACGAGTATAGTTTCCAACGCATTAAACCATTTGTCAATACAATCTCGGAGTATAGAGATATTCATGTTTTTGCAAGCCTGCACAGATTGGTAGATGACAAGTAGGTGCATCACCTACTTGCCAAAATGATAGGACAAAATTACAAGACCTAAGTCGGCCAAGAGAGGAATTTTAAGGGGTTATGAACTCAGTTATTTCACCCATATTTTAGACCCTCAAAACCAAAGTTAACCCCTGCAAATCCTCCCCAAAAATCCCACACAAACCCTAATCGATTTTCCCTCTCTTTCAAGTTCTATTTGAAGGTAAAACCTAGCGTTTGATGAACCAAGGGAAGGGATGAGTTATACAACAAGTAAGGTAAGTTACTGCCATATTTCATACATTTTTCTCTGCTGTGAATTCATGGTAATCTATACATGTAAGAACTCACGGGACGGTGATCGGAAGCCGTGAGTTCGAGTTATTCACTTGCAGCGGACTGTTTTGTGGACTGTTTTGTGTTGCTATTGGGCTGCGTATTTTACTACTATTTTGTGGAGTTTTGGAGGTGGAAGGGTGTGGAGAAACACAATATATATGTAGGGTTGTGGGCTGATAGTTATTCGTAACATTTCCGGGTCGTTTGACACGACTAGAGTGGTCGTCGTATGCATGATGTAATTAGGTTGTGTGTGGACTATTTTAGGAGGCTCAATATGTTTATTATTGATGTTGTTTGGGCTGTTTGGTGATTGTTTTGAATGGTATGAAGTCATATATATAGGGGAGGTTCTGTCCGTTTCAACGTAAAATAGGTTGTGGTCGATACATAATAGTTATGACGCTTAAATAATAACGATAGTATCGTTTCTCTCATTGTTGACTAAGGAGTTGTGACAATTGCATAGCTTGTGATTGGGGCAGTATATACAAGGTATGTGATGCTATCCCTTTTCTTCTTTTGCACGACTCTGATTGTATATAATGTAATGAACGAGCTTCCAAAGATACTCTACTCTTAGAAGCTAGCAGTACTTACATTGTTTTCCCTCTTATGGAACGATTGATGTTAATGTTGCTTCTCTTATTCTTATATTATCAATGTTGTTGGTACTTCCTGATTCTTATAAGGTTCGTAATGAAGAGTTGGTCCTAATAACGTGTACAGAGGATACCGACCTTACATCACTCCGAAAGGTTTAGAATGTGATTCTATGAGTCGAGCATGCATTATATATATGTATCTATTTTACTCTACCGAGCCACGCTATAGTTGGCTGGGTACGACACCTATTGTGCAACCACTGATCAGTTGGGTTTTACTGAGCTCCACGTGGTCGGGTACGATTCTACCAAGCCTTATGACTGCCGAGTACGTTTTTACCAAGCCTATTATGGCTGGGTACGATATGATGATGATGATGCCCACAGAGGTGTATGTTTTAAAAGTTTATGTATACATACATATGTATCATGCATTTCATGTCAGTAGCCCTCAGAGGTACTCAGATGTTCTAGGTTGTATATTCTCTATCCTTGCTTACATTACTGTTCGTATTTATGGTTCCCTGCCTTACATACTCAGTACTTTATTCGTACTGACGTCCTTTTGTTTGTGGACACTGCATGTCGTGCTGCAGGCCCTAATAGACAGGCAGGTGCAACTCCCCCACCATAGTAGGTTGTCCAGTTCAACAGTGATTGGCGAGATCCCTTCTTCGGACTTGCCGTGGTCTTGGTATGCATTTTTGTTATAGACATTATGGGTATGTCGGGGCCCTGTTCCGGCTATGTTGCAGCACTTATGTTCATTTAGAGGCTCATAGACAAGTGTCGACTCATGTATAGTTTGGTATGCCTTGTCGGCTGGTTTTTGTTGTATAGTCTTTCATGGTAGCGTGGTAGCTCATACCTTATATGTAGTTTCTTGATTGTCTGGTCATCCCCTGCTATGTATGTTCATGCCATCATATTTTATTGTCGGTTGTCCATAATCCAGGTCTACCATTTATATTGATCTCGTCAACTCTAAAAGATAATAAAAAAAGGTTAGATAAAATGTACGTTGGTGCTCGGCAAGTATGGTCGGGTGCTAGTCATGGCCCTCAAGTTTGGGTCGTGACACTTCACTGCCCGACTCTCACACCTGCGGTGCATGGGTCGCACATGCGCAAGCGCACGTGCGGAATATTGACCGCTTCTGCGGTAATGACTAGGCCCGCTAGGGCTGCACCTGCGATAGGGGATCCGCTCCTGCGGAATCGCTTATGCGATAGCTTATCCGCATTTGTGAGAGGGCTGGACCACACTTGCGGCCCTATATGTGCACCTGCGAGCTCGCACATGCGGTGCTTGACTCGCAGGTGCGGTTACACCAGAACTGATGCAACCGCAGTGTTTTTCCTAAGTCTAAACACCCCGGAACCTACCCGAAACTCACCCCGAGCCCTCATGGCTCCAAAGCAAACATGCGTACTAACTCAAAAACATCATATGAACTTATTCGTGCGATCAAATCGCCAAACTAACACCTTTAACAACGAATTTAACATCAAAATCAAAGAAAAATCTCAAGAACACTTAAGTTCCAAATTTCACAACCGAGGTTCCGATTCACGTCATTTCAAGTGCGTTTCTCACCAAATTTCACAGACTCAACTTAAATCACATATAAGACCTGTACCGAGCTCCAGAACCAGAATACGGGCCCGATACCAACAACTTCCAAATATTTTTCATTTCTAAATACTCATATATATTCCAGAAAATAATTTTCTTTAAAAATTTATTTCTCTGGATTGGGACCTCGGAATTCGATTTCGGGCATACGCCCAAGTCTCATATTTTCCTACGGACCCTCCGAGACCGTCAAACCACGGATCTGGGTCCGTTTATCCTAAATATTGACCGAAGTCAACTTAAATTTATTTTAAAGGCAAATTTTACCATTTTCCATAGATTTTCACATAATGGCTTTCCGGCTACGCGTTCGGACTGTGCAGGTAAATCGAGGTGATGCAGAGAAAGGTTTTTAAGGCCTCAGAACACAGAATTTATTTCTAAAGAAGTGATGACCCTTTTGGGTCATCACACATTGGTGGTTGCGATATCATTTGGAAAGCTACATTACAACATGTAGTAGCTTTATCTACTACCGAAGCAGAATATATGACAGTGACTAAGGCTATCAAAGAAGCCTTATGGTTGAAGGGTCTCTTTGTTGAACTCAGTTTACACCAAGGTGGTATTATCATTTTCTGTGATAGTCAAAGTGCCATTCACTTGACTAAAGACCAGACGTATCATGAGAGGACGAAGCATATTGATATCAAGTACCATTTTATACGGGAAACCATTGCTGATGGAAAAGTCTTTGTTCAGAAGATCAACACTAGAGACAATCCTGCTGACAAGTTCACGAAACCTCTTCCAGTGTCCAAGTTCAAGCTTTGCTTGAACTTAATTGGCATTTATGAAGAATGATTTGCCCATTGGGGCTTTTACGGAGAATATGGAGCAAATTTACTATATCAGCCAAAATTAGGCCAAGGTGAAGATTTGTAATATGGCCAATCTTATGGCTAGTAGGGTCCATTTCATACAGGCATAAGCCTATTTGGAAGAAGAGTTGACTGTCAATATTTTTACTTGGAGCTAAAGTATCATTGTGTGGTAGAGATTGGTTGATCAATTTCCTTTTTCTTTTTATTAGTTCTTGGATGGGTCGTATAAAAGGAGAGTCATCTCTCTCATTTCAAACACGCCTTCATATACAAAAGTAGAAATATTTCTATTAGCTTTTGTCTTCCTTTTCATTATAGAGTATTTTGTAAGAGAGTGAGTGTTGGGAAATATTTGTGTGAACCCTTTCTTTGGAGTGATCTTGTGAGGCTATCCTCTTGGGGTATTTGGGACTAATTAGAGTATTTACTCTAATTTTATACTCTCTTTTGTACTCTTGTTGGTATAGTGACATTGCTTCTCTTCGCTTGTGAACGTAAGTCTCCTTGACCGAACCACGTTAAATTGTGAATTCTTTATCTACTTTAATTACCGTTATTGTCAACTTGTATTGTCTTTATTATTGTCATTATAATGTTGTTTGGCTAAATTCTGCATTACCCGGGTTCCTGATCCTAACATAATCGTTAGCCGAATCGATAAGCCAATAACATAAAATACAAAATCATTTTCGAGCAGTTAAATCAATAAACCAACACCAATAAAGCAATAACACTTTTCCCGGTTGGGTTTATCAATTAAGAAATTTGTAACCTACTAAGGGCAGACAAAAAAAAGGGCAACACGGTGCACAAGGCATCATGCGTTGACGCATGATCCAGGGAAAGGCCGTATCCCAAGGGTGTGATATAGACAACCTATTCTAATGCAAGCATTATTGAGTGGTTCCACGGGTCGAACCCATGACCTATACGTCACACAAATAACTTTAACGTTGTAACCTGCTAATTAGAACAAAAAGGTTCACGTCAAAATATGAGAAACCTAAAAGAATTTATTTTTTCTTTTCTAAAATTGAGTCAAAAGAAAAGAAAAAGCAGAGTTAGTCATGAATTATGAACTAGCCCTTTTATTGGTTATTAGAACACTAATTGTCATTATCTTGACTGCATTACCGAAGGTTTCGGGGAAGTCGGAATAAGATCGATATTGAAAAAACAATAATGTATATCCGCTTTAAAAAATAATAGCCGACAAAATAAATATATATTTTCACTATATTATATATTAATGAACAATATACATATAAAAGATCCTCTCAGTGCTTTTTACCATAGTGGAAAGAGAGCACCTTTAACCAAATCTAAAAGAAGTTACGTTCTAAGAGTCAGCTAACAACAACTTCTCCACAGAACACTGAAAGAACATTCCTGCAACATGAAATCCGTCAGGCGTCAGCTAACAAAAACGAGGTGGTCTGAGTGCTAGTTTTAGCTAAAACAAAGATCAGCTGAACAGAAGACAAGATCAGTCAAGCCAAGTGCCAATTCAGGCGAACCAAGCACTAGCAGAGTAGAAGATTAGTTCAACCGAGCAAAGGGGCAAGTTAAGGCAAACGAAGGACTGGTCAAGCGGAAGACTAGTTCAAATGAGTCGAGTGACAGTTCAGACGAACTACGAACTAGGCAAGCAGAAGACTAGTTCAGTTGAGTTGAAAGCTAGTTCAAGTAAACTGATGACCGATTAGCTGAGTCAGAGATTGAATCCCTGAAACCGCATCAGCTGATCAACAGTGAAATGTTTTTGAGTCTTACATCACAACAAATTATGCTTGAAGTGTTCGGAATCACCCAGATAAGCAGGGTTTGATCACACTCAGAGCGAACTAAAGTCTAAAGAGCTATGATGGTGAATCAAATTGCCATGACGACTTTTGACCAAAAATATGTATGAATAAAAAATATTCAAAAGAATGGCCCAAAGAGTTTCAGTATTCTCATCAAATGTTTTCCAGCAACTTGGTACATCGGTTAGCTCAAAGTCACTTGCATTATATTTTTAGAGAATTCATTATCGTAGTCCTTTATCTTCCTGAAAAATCATCTATATACGATCCATCTGCTTGCTGTTCACTTGTATTTGAGCATTGTGCATTATACATACATGTATTCACCCTCACGAACTGCATTAGCAGCTCCTTTTCTTTCTTCCTCTGCTTCCTTTTCACGCTCCTTCCAGCTTTCATAGTGATGATCATCTGTGAGCAACTCATGCCGACAAATTGGACAAGAATTGTGCTCATCCTGTTAAATGAACCATGAGGAGTTTTGGAAGAGTTAGAAAATTGCCATTGGAAAGAATAGGAACAGCAAAATTAAGTACAATAAGTACAGCAAAGTTTCAACTTCTATACCAGCCATGGCTTCAGGCAAGGAGGGTGAAACATATGCTTGCAGGGCAACTCTTGCATCTTGTCATCTACAACTAACACTTCCCTGCAAATTGCACATTCCGCATCTGCACCCATCTTCGTCAAGAACTCATCTGTGACTGTAGTAACTGGGAGGTTTGCCACAACTTCTTTACTGGCAGGTGGTGCTCTCGGGGCAGCAAGACCATCGTCCAGTATCTTAAATAGAACAAATTAGAACTGTCATTATTTCAACCCAACTTGTATTGGCCTAGGAAGAATCCATATAATTCCCCTTTAACAAGTTTTTCTTTCTTAAAATTTCAATCAAGAAGCATGCATCCAAAGTAAAGCTAGGACTAGTGTTAGTAAAATGTCCTTTCAAGAACCTTTTGTCTCAGATACTTACGTACATAGTAAACAAGTTATTAGCAAATGAGAAATAAAACAAAAGTGCATCAACTTCATTCTTTAACTCATTTTTTAAGAGTTGAGGGCATGTGAGAACGCAGTAACTAGTTTAGGAAACTCCCAAACGAAAGACACCCTAGACATATTGCTGTTCACTGAGTGAAAATTACAGGCTTCAGTTGCATACGAGACTCGAGTAAAACTAGAGATACCTCTGGGATTATATTATCTAGTCTAGCAACCAGCTCCTCAAGTACGTTGCGAGCACCTTCTGAAGCGTCAGCACTGGCTAAATGACCTTCAGAGGATTCACCAGCAAACAGTGTTGCAGCAGCAGTGAGAAGATTAGACTGTACAAGCCAACCAGGCTGCTCAGGCTCAGGGTCAACAGTTAGATGCCCCTCAAAAAGGTATCCTGAATCAAAATAACAGGATAAGTATCACATACATGCAACATTTTTGTCCGTATGTTTGTAGCAACAGAGCACATGGCTGATATACTCAAAATTTTCATAAAGGGGTCTTACCAGCACTTCTATTTGAGCCATTTTCTGTAGCTGTTGTATTCTGAGATTCATTCTGTACTTCAGCTAACTGCTCTCGTGCCTGACTAATGCAACTTTGCAAATGTTTCTTTTCAGAAGACTCTGACACCAGGTGCTCAGCCTCAAGGAATAACCGAAGCCCGGCATTCCAGAATCCAGGCATTGTGTATCTTGTCTTTAAAATGGTGGCAACCCGGCATACAACCGTATAGAACTGCAAGCATTTGGAATTTACTTGGATTTATTCAACAGTAGCAGAATCTTATGCAAGTTAAAGTACTTTTTCCAATATATCTTGTCATTTTTTTACAAGTCTTATGCAAGTAAAGGCACTTAAAGTTGACTTGAAGCAAAGCAAATACTACCATATTAATTCTCCTGTCTAGACCCTTTTTAAATCATACCCATAGTTCGTGATGGGAAAAAGAATTACACCCATAATTAAAACAGAACAAATTACAAACAATGAGGTGACTTTGTGCGTGCTGATGTCTCTCATTAGTTACTATAGAACATGATGGACATGGCATTTTGCATGTTATGTATGTTCGAATCTCTCTCCAACCTGAAGGCTTTGAGGTGAGGCAAAGGTGATTTAAAGCATTGGTGTAATATTCTCAATTATGCAAGCATGGAGATCTGATGACTATTACGGACAAAATGAAGATACTATATCCTTCACATAGCATCTAGCACACATTCCAAGAACCATTTACTTGAGAATGAAAAGTGACTAAGAGTATGAGCATTTGGCGGTCAAATAATCAGTTATCAACATCTGTTACAGGAACCACTCCCCTCCCCCCGCCCCCCGGGTCTCTTAAATAAGAACAAAAGAGCCAGGTAGAGAGATAGTGCAGCTACTAACCAGCCTATAGTAAACCCTTTGCTTAGTGTTTTGTGTTTCTGAAGAAGGAATACAACTCCTTCCCTGAAACTAGGATCTCTCTAAAATGTAGCAATATGCTGGTCATTTTTTCTGCGTCACAAAAAGGAAGAACTGCTCACAAACCCTTTCTATTATTAATAGTAAGACTATGAATATGTGGTCTAGTTCCCTTTTATGGATTGACCTATTCTGAATTCTCTTTTCAAAAAGATCACTTGTTTAATTTCTTCATGGTGATATTAACTGGGAACTAAACAATCTAATAGCTAGAAAGACAAAAGTTCCACCTAATGTATGAAGGAGGCTTTCGCACTCAGCAACAAACAACAAAATGGCTCATCATTATTGTTATGGATATCAGCTTAATCAATTAGACAGCATAAAAGGCACAGACTACTTCGTACAGATAAGCTATCTCTCTCTCCCGCCTTTCTTCTTTTCTTTTTTTAAAATAAAGAAACAAGAATAAAATCAACAACCCGGTTGATCATCTTCCTTTTAGACCCTATTTAGCATGAGGGTAAATGTCTTCCAGGAATAAACTTTCTAAATGATATCATTTTACATCAAATTGAAAAAAACAACTGACGTCTGCACCGACCATTTTTCCTTCCAATCCTGCTCCATATCACCATGTAAACATATGTTTCCACTCTCCACTAAACATAAAGTTATCACCTATTACCACCCCTCCAAGTCCACCCTATTGCGAATGATATTGTTAGGTAAATGACTTTCCAATGAAAATAATGTTTCAGAAAATATTTTGCATTGTGTAAAACAAGGCTTAGGTGCCAAGTGCACAATCATTTACATAATTTGTTAAGGCTTAAACCTCATCTCCTCTACCAACTCATTTAATTCTATAGCAACCTATTTTCAATAATTCAGCTCCAAGAAGTAAAACTCACCCAGTAAACTTTTTTTATTCTGCAGCTATCAAAACTCACAAGCAAAATTAACTCAAAAACAAAATTAAGTAATATGAATTTTCTATAGCAGAAAAGAAAAAAATGGATCAATATTTCCCTTAACACATTATTACATAAATCAAGAATAAAAGGAAAACCAAAAAAAAGGGAAGAGAAAAATTACCGAATGACGAAGAGAAGGGGAAGCAGAAGGATAGTATTGAAGAAGAAGGGGTCGGATAGAGGAAACAGCTTCCTCAAATATTTGTTTCTTTCCTAACTGCTTCTGCAATTCTTGAAGCTTCTGCTTCAATTCTTCCTCAGTCTGACGCCTCTCCATTTTTTATTTTTTGGTTTGCTTAGCTCAACAAACTTGATAGATTATTGCCTTTACATATATTTGTATTTATATACCCGTCGGTCGCAGCTGCTGTCTTGTGGAGGGGGAAATCCACCGAATTGGTTCATTTCGGGTTATCGGGTCATGTGGGATCCGTTAACCCACTAAAAAGTAGGTACCTTTTTTTTCTTGTCAAATTGGTGCCTAATTGCGGGAAAAAAGAAATTGGAGCCCAATATTTTCGGGGAAAAAGGTTTTGGTACCTAATTTCATCATATTGTTCTAATACTTTATGTTTGTTCCTGTTATAAATAAAATTTTATTTATGATAAATGTATATATTTAGAGAGGTTCTAGGGTTTATTACTTGGTGGTTAAATCACCATCTCCTTATAAATAGAGGGTTCTATTCCATTGTAATTCATCCCAAAATTCAATAAGAATTCCATCTCTCTCTTTCTCTGCAATATTATTCTTCTTCTTTTATTGTTTTATAATACGTTATCAGCACGAGACTCTACCGTCTCCAGAAACTCTTTGAGAAGATTAAGGTATAACTTTTCTCCTCCTTTTAATTATGACTGACATTATGAAAAGAAAGTTCGTTGCCTTTAAAATTTCGGGCAAGAACTATATGACATGAGTGTTGGATGCTGAAATCCATTTAGATGTAATGGGTCTTGGAGACGCCATTAAAGACAAAAATAAAGCATCCACCTAAAACTGTGCTAATGCCTTAATTTTCTTGCGCCATCACCTTGATGAAGGGTTGAAAATAGAATATCTCAAAGTCAAAGATTCACTTGTTTTGTGGAATGACTTAAAGGAAAGATATGACAACTTAAAATTGGTCACTCTTCCACAAGCACAATATGATTAGGCTCATCTGAGACTCCAAGACTTTAAGTCTGTTTCTGAATATAATTCTGCGATGTTCAGAATTACTTCTAAATTGAAACTCTGTGGACATACTATCACTGACTATGATACGCTTGAAAAAATGTTTACAACGTTTCATGCCTCCAATATGGTCCTGGAACAGCAATACAGAGAGAAAGGTTTCAAGAAGTACCCTGAGTTGATTTCTTTTCTCCTTGTGGCTGAACGAAACAACGAATTGCTCATGAGAAATCACGAAAATCGACCCACTGTGTCTACACCATTGCCTGAAGTGGATGAGGTGTATTCCCATTATGCTTAGCGTGGAAAAGGTCGTGGCCCTATTCGTGGTCCTGGCCGTAGACAGTGAAGAAATTTTCCTGGTGTTAATCATCCCCCAAAGAAAAATAACCACCGAAGTGGAAAGGGAAAGATGAGAAATCAAAGGCAAATGGTTCAGAAACTGAATGTTATTGTTGCGGTGGAAAAGGGTATTGGGCAAATATTTGTCGTATACCAAGACATTTGGTTTAGCTTTATCAAGTATCTCTAAAGAATAAAGGCCATGAAGCTAATTTTGTCTATAACAATGAATTCGACATCACCCACTTGGATGTGGCAGACTTGGATGTGACGGGAAAATAGACCACTTAATCGGTGACGGATCTGTGGTTAAAGATGATTGAGTAGTTTGATTATTATTTTTGCCTATTCGTAGTAGCTGATGAATATTTATCATGTAATCATAGTTCTTTACATGAGTAGTAGTCATTAATATCAATTACTATTATTTATTTTATAAAATAGTGTTAGTCCGTTTTAATGGAATATAGTTCAAGAATCATCTGTTATTTCGTCAGCACCTAATGGTTTTAAAATCATACATTACCTAATATGACTAATATGCTACTATACTATAGTGTCATTATATTGCCAGGTAAAAATTTTCTTTTACATAATATCAACTGTAATTCTTTACTACGTGCACGTTGTTATGGGAAAATTGTTCGTGGCTATAAAAAGTAGTTTCCAACTTATGATGTACATATGGATAACCAGTGAATGATTCTGTCAAATATAACAATCAAGAAAACAACGTGATATGATTTAAAGTGGTGCATAATTTACTTAGATTCAATTGATTCATCATAAGGCAACACAATTATTTCCTTTTCTGTTAATCATGTATTATTAATTAGAATTTAGGATTTGAGAAGGGGATTCTCATATCCTTATATTGTATCTCGGTTTTAATACTGTTGTATGATCAATTTAATTTTTAGCAATGCAATTGCTTATGTCATAATCAGAGTTTGCTCGAAATTGAATTAAAAGGCCATTATTGAATCATTGATTCAACTTTGTTTCTTTTCCCTTTTTCTCTGAAAATACTAATGTTTATTTGTATATTTTTTTTGTATGTCAAACCATGTGAAACAAATATAGATATCTCTTAAAGCAAACTTGGATCAAAGTTCAATTGTAAAAATATTTGTTTAATTGATTCATGTACGACACATACTAGATTAAAAGAGAAGAAATATTTTTCTCATTTAAATATGTGTAAGGCAGATGTTACTATAATTTCTGATAGTAGTAATTTAATTGAAGGCTCTAGAAGAGCTACTATAACTTTGCCTAAGAGAACAATACTTATCATAGAGAATGCAATGTTCTCCTCCAAGTCCAAGAGGAACTTGTTGAGTTTTATAGATATCCGCCGAAATTGATATCATATTGAGACAATAAATGAGAATAATCCTGAATATCTCATCATTACCAAGAATGTCTTTGGCCAAAAAAGGGTTATTGAGAAGTTCCCATCTTTATCTTGTGGTCTGTATTGGACAAGAATTAGTGCAATTGAGACATATTCTACCGTAAACCAAAAGGTTACTGATTCCAATACCTTTGTACTTTGGCATGATCGATTGGGACACCCTGAATCAATTATGATGAGACGAATTATAGAAAACTCAAATGGACATCCACTAAAGAATTTAAAGATTCTTTTAAATAATGAATTTTCTTGCACTTCTTGTTATCAAGGCAAGTTAATTAGGGGTGTGCATTTGAATCGGTTTATCGATAAATCAAATCGATTATTTGTTATCGGTTTATCGATTTATCGATTTCGATTTCGAAAATTTTCTTATCGAGTTATCGATTTCGATTTCGATTTTGTCCTCTTCGGTTATCGGTTTATCGATAAACCGATAAGATATACTAAAAAGACAATTTTTTTTTACCCTTATTCTATAATACCCTTTCCTTTACCCTAAGTCCCCAACCTATTATTACCTCTACCACATTTAAGGAATGATCATATTTAAAGATCAAGGGAATGAAGTTCAAATTAATGGAAAACAAAATTAGCCATGATGATGTATTTTATTTTTTATACCGTTGTAGTGTTGGTGGCATACATTTGATCCCTTACTTTAGTTTTGTTGCATGTGCTTGTTGACACAATTTTTAAGTGTTCGTCTTATTTTAGCTTCTTTTGTCCATATTAGTTAGGCGTGTTTATAGCGATATACTTTCCGTGGAATCCTGCAAATTTTCTTATTGGTGTAATCGATAACCGAATTGATAAGCCCCCAAAATCGATAAATCAAAATCGAAAAAATTGAAACCTTATTGAAACGATAACGATAAGCATATGTACAAATCGATAAGTAACTATCGATAAGGGTCAAAATCGAATCGATAAATCGAATGCACACCCCTAAAGTTAATTATTAGACCATCACCAACAAAGGTTGGGATTGAGTACCCTGCATTTTTGGAACGTATATAAGGGGATATTTGTGGACCTATTCACCCACCTAATGGGTCGTTTAGATATTTTATGGTCTTAATAGATGCATCTTCTAGATGGTCTTATGTGTGCCTATTGTCATCTCGCAACTTGATGTTTGCAAAATTAATGGCACAAATAATTCGATTACGGGCATAATTTTCCGATAATCCAGTTAGACTTGATAATGCTGCTGAGTTTTCATCTCAAGCATTTAATGATTATTGCTTATCAATTGGAATTAAAGTAGAACATCTTGTAGCTCATGTTCACACTCAAAATGGTCTTGCAGAGTCTTTAATTAAATGTCTGCAATTGATAGCAAGACAATTACACTTGAAAATGAGGTTGCCCACTTCTATTTGGGGTCACGCCATTTTGCATGCATCAGTGCTAGTTCGTCTCAGACCGACAAATTATTATAAATATTTCCCGTTGCAATTAGTATTGGGTTATGAACCTAATATATCCCATTTTAAAATTTTTGGATCCGCAGTATATGTGCCTGTAGTCCTGTCATATCGCACCAAAATGGGTCCCCAAAGAAGGTTAGGAATATATGTTGGGTTTGAATCGCTCTCCATTATTTGCTATCTCGAAACATTAACAGGGAATTTATTCACTGCTCGATCTGCAAACTGTCGATTCGATGAGACACTTTTCCCAAAATTAGGGGGAGAAAATCGTGAAACCAAACGGGAAATTTTGTGAAAAAATCCATCATTGTCTCATCTTGACCCACATGCCTCTATTTATGGAAAAAGGTGCAAAAGATGATTCATTTGTAAAAAATACAAATCAAATGCCAGATGCATTTACGGATATGAAAAGGATAACAAAAGTACATATCCCTGTAGAGAATGTTCCAATCCATATTGATGTCCCTGTTGGACAATCTTCTAATGTCATAGCTAATGAGTCAAAAGCACGCCTAAAACGTGGCAGACCATTAGGTTCTAAGGATCGAAATCCTAGAAAAAGGAAAATAAATGATCAAGATGACACTACGAAAGAGTCTCATGAAAAAATCCACGATTTAACCAATCTTGATATTCAGGAGGAAATCACTGAACCTGAGACTCAAGAAAATAAGGAACTATCAATAAATCCAATTGATATTGAGACAAATTTGAATCGATAGAATATAGTGGCGGATTATGTCCTTGCATATAATGTTGCATCTAGAATTATGCAAGATAGTGAGGATCTTGAACCTCAATCTGTTGGAGAATATCGACAAAGACGTGATTGGCCAAAATGGCAAGAAGCAATCCAATCAGAGTTGAATTCACTTGCAAAACGTGAAGTTTTTGGGCCAGTAGTCTAAACACCTAATGGTGTTAAGCCTGTGGGATATAAATGGATCTTTGTACGCAAGAGAAATGAGAAAACGAGGTACAAAGATATAAGGCATGCCTTGTTGCACAAGGTTTTTCACAAAGGCCTAGTGTCGATTATGAAGAGACATATCCACCCGTTATGGACGCTATAACGTTCCTTTATCTCATTAGTTTTGCTGTCCATGAAAAACTTGACATGCATTTAATGGATATGGTTACCGCCTACTTTTATGGCTCACTTGATAATGAGATATACATGAAAATTCCCGAGGGATTTAAAATGCCTAACGCCCATAATTCAAAGTCCCGGAAAATATTTTCAATCAAATTGCAAAGATCTTTGTATGGTCTAAAGCAATCAGTATGTATGTGGTATAATCGTCTTAGTGAGTATTTGTTAAAGGAAGGTTATATAAATGATATCATTTGTCCATGTGTTTTTATAAAGAAAACAACATAGGAATTTGTTGTACTTGTCGTATATTTTGATGACATAAACCTTATTGGAACTCGTATAGAACTCTAAAAGGCAATTGATTATTTAAATAAGGAATTCGAGATGAAAGATCTCGGAAAGACAAAATTATGTCTTGGTTTACAAATTGAACATTTGGCAAATGAAATTTTTATTCATCAATCTGCCTACATAGAAAAGGTATTGAAACGGTTTTACATGGATGGAGCACATCCATTAAGTACTCCGATGGTTGTTCAATCACTTGATGTGAATAAGGATCCATTCTGACCTCAAGAAAAGAATGAAGAGCTACTTGGTCCTGAATTACCATATCTTAGTGCAATTGGTGCACTAATGTATCTTGCTAACACTACAAGGCCTGACATAACCTTTTCATTTAATGTCTTAGCAAGATATAGCTCTGCTCCTACAAGGAGACATTGGAATGGAATCAAACACATATTGCGGTATCTAAAAGGAACTATCGATATGGGCTTATTTTGTGGCAATAATTGCAGTCCCGATCTTGTTGGTTATGCCGATGCTGGGTATTTATCCGATCCACACAAGGCTCGATCTCAAACAGGTTACATGTTTACCTATGGAGGCACTGCCATATCTTGGCGATCGACTAAGCAATCAATTGTGGCTACTTCATCTAATCATGCTGAGATAATTGCTATTCACGAATCAAGTCGAGAATGTGTGTGGTTGAGGTCTATAATACATCTTATTCGAGACAAATGTGGTTTGAAGTGTGACAAACTGCCCACAATTTTATATGAAGACAATGCAACATGCATAGCCCAATTGAAGGGAGGATTCATAAAAAAGGATAGGACAAAACACATTTCACCAAAGTTATTTTTTTACACATGATCTTCAAAAGAATGGTGATATTAATGTGCAACAAATTCGTTCAAGTAATAATATGGTTGATTTGTTCACCAAGTTTCTACCGACGTCAACCTTCAAGAAGCTAGTGTACAAGATTGGGATGCGAAGGCTCAAGGATGTGAATTGATGCTCTCATCAGGGGGAGTTAATGCGCGTTGCACTCTTTTTTCTTACAAGGTTTTGTTCTACTGAATTTTCCTAGCAAGGTTTTTAACGAGGCAACCAAAAAGGCGTATTGTTAGATATGTGTACTCTTTTTCCTTTTCTAGAATTTTTTTCCCATTGGGTTTTATTTTAGTTAAGGTTTTAATGAGGACATTATCGCTTGAATAGACATTCAAGGGGGAGTGTTATAAATAGAATTTTATTTATGGTAAATGTTTATATTTAGAGAGGTTCTAGGGTTTATTACTTGGTGGCTAAGTCACCATCTCCCTATAAATAAAGAATTCTATTCCATTGTAATTCATTCCAAAATTCAATAAGAATTCCCTTTCTCTTTCTCTGCATTATTGTTCTTCTTCTTTTATCGTTTTATAATAGTTCCTTTATTTTATTTTAAGAAACATTCTCCACGTCTGACGTTTAAGTTTAATTAGATAGTCCTTTTGTTTTTTCTTAGATAGTTCATAATTTTTCATGATTTGCACAATAGGATCATTTAATGTTGTTGTTTAATCGTCTCCTCAGTCCTCGGGCTATGACAGAGTTTTTGGAAATACAGCCTCAGCGTGATACACGTGGAGGAATAGATAATTAAATTTATTCAAGTTATGCCAATGGAGCAAAACTTCGGTATAATCTTAATTTGTCTGCCCTATGAAATTGTTCACAACTCTTGTTAGATTGATAAATTTTTCCTTATTCACAAGTTATGTCCCGATCTTGGTAAGAACTAAGAATGAGCATGTTTTGCTCAATTCTTCACAAGATTTACCGAACAACAAGACTTGACACTATCTTCATTCAATAATTGTCAACAAGTTCTTCAGATGGGCAAAATTGCCTATTTTGTTCAGTTGCACACTAATTTTATCAGACATTGCTAGACTTGGTACTATCAGCATTCTATATATCATGTTAAATTGCTCACAAATTTAATCGAATAAAACAAATCTTACCAGTGTGGATGATTTTATAGGAAGTCGTTATAACATCGCGAAAGAATTGAAGTTAAGACTAATTTATTTGTTAATGATTAAACTAGAGTATTAAAGGAGAGTTCTGACACACACACACTGAGCATGAAAAGTTGTCAGTTGCATGAAATAGCCAAGTAGAATTAAAATATGCAGCCATTAAAGTTTATTTACGCAAGTAACTAAGCAAATAAGCCAGATCGGTCAACAATTTTTGCAACACAATAAGAAGAAAGAGGAGGAAAAGAAGCAGGAAGAAGACTATACAATTGCAGAGCTTTTGATAACGGAGAAGAACTTTAAACATTAGCTCACAAAAGAAATATGCAGTAAGTTTCCATGAAGTTTCTGGGAAAAAATTTGTGGATAAGAATTTATTAGGCTAGCTTATCATAGTAGGTAAACATCGGGTGGACCCGGAGGGGGGAGTGAACATATAGCCAATTTTGGGACCTCCATTTAAGGCATAGTCCAAGTTTATAAATTTTTGTATGTTTAGTCCCTTCATATCAACTTCAGACTGCTGAAATTACAAATTTTGTACCAAGGTTGGTATATTTCTTGTCCTAGCAAATGCCTCTATTGTTTTACTAGCCCTGGCCAAACATGCGATATAGGCGTTAGATGTTTAGCTTGCCAAGGCCAAACTATTCGATGTACATGCTTAAACTTCAAACGTTTATGTGTTGGTACTCTACCAACTTCAGAATGTGTATTTGAAATTTAAACTATCAATGTATAAAATCTTCGACATGTATTTCCGAAACTGCGAGTAATCTATATAATCACTTTTCGTTTCTGTCAATATTTTAAGATTTTCCAACAATATTCACTTAATTTAAACTCATCAAATTTGAAAGTCAACACCCCCTTCTTCCAGCTTGGAATGGTGGGAAAATTCTGTTAAAGTTATACACATCAGCCCCATTTGAAAGAATGATTGTCCTTTTAGAAGCTTTAAGTTGAAAGAGTTGACAAATGTTTGACTTTTGGGTAAATAGACTAGGAATCAGATTTTAATTATTCCAATAAGTTTGTGTGATGATTTTGGACATTTCCACAAAGTTTGGTTAAATTCCATTGAGTTGCGGATAAGTTTGGGTTTTATGGTGATTGTTTTTGGTTTCGACATCGAATTGGGCATAAAAGGTTAGCATTTTGAGAAAACGGCTCTTGATTCGTGTTTTGACTAAACCATTATATCTGTATCGTAATTTTACTATAGCAACTAAAATCATCAAGTTTTGACATCGTATGAGGAATTTATAATTATTTTACTAAGATTTGGGTTGCAAAATTTTTCAGATTAATTACGAAATTGCCATTGAATTCATATTTAAAAATCTGAACTATTTCCAAATATTGAAACCAACATACCTCCTTCATTATAAGGTCAAATAGAGTTATTCAAAAGCCTAACTTGACTGAAATTTCATAAGAAATCTATTGGAGGCATCAAAAGTGAGTTTTGGAATCGTTTGGCACAAGAAACGAGGCAGAACAATTGGGCAGAAGCATATAATATCGATGATTTGTTCATTTGGTCATATTTTGAGTTGGGGAGCTCATATTTGAGCGATTTTGGAGGCAATATTTCACCACATGGTTATATTTCATGAATCTATCTTTATTTTTGGCATTTGATTGATGATTACAAAGTAAAATTTGGGGTATTTTTGTCTAAAATTCTATAAAGTAAATTTTTGAGTTTTGAACATTGATTCAGAGTCAGATTTGAGTGAAACTAGAATAGTTGGACTCGTAATTGAATGGGTTATCAGATTTTGTAAATTTTGTCGGATTTCAAGCTGCGAGCCCGGGTTTGACTTTTTTGGTTGACTTTGGGCTTTTGATTAAAAATTTGACCTTTATCAACTAAGTTTGTTTCCTTTGGTATTATTTGATGTTCTTGAGTTGTTTTTGGCTAGTTTTGAACCGTTCAATGGTTGGTACACACAAGATGGCATTTCTAGAGTATTCTTTGACTTACTCAGTATTGGATTCGGCTTGTTCGAGGTAAGTAACACTTCTAAAATTGGTGTTGAGGGTATGAATCCCTGAATATACGTATTATGTGTTGGTGTTGAGATGATGCACATGCTAAGTGATAGTCGTGCACTGTCTGAATTATGACTCGTTTGATTCTATGGTACTATGTAGTTATCTATCTTCTTTCTATCCATGAAATTCTTATGTGTTAGAGTAATTGAGCTGTGATCCATGTTAGAAATCATGTTTAGGCCATACACTTATTCTGTTGGGACCCACTGAGCTTATTCCTGCTGTTGAGTTATTTTCTTAAATTGCACTTACATACTCAGTCTTATTCATTCATTTGCATATCATATCTCAGTCTCTATTATCATTTGTTGTCACATTATGTTATCATTATTTGGGGTGACTGACATGAGATCTGCGAGCCCGAAAGACTGGAGAGAGATTGATGACCGAGTGAGGCCGAGGGCCTGATTGTGAGTGATATTTATGGAATCGGGTTGCACGTCGCAACAGACTTTATTGATTCATGATGAGATCAGGCTGCACGCCGCAGCATGGTATGATTAGATTATATTAGCGCTTGGGCAGGATCTGCCCCTCCGGAGTCTGACATACCAACAGTGAGCGCATGTACCTACTAAATGCGAGTGGCGAGTGCAAGTGCCGAATGATTGAGAGTGATTGGGAGGTGCTGAGTGATTGGGAGTGTTGAGTGATTGGGAGGTGCTGAGTAATTGAGTGTGCTGAGTGAGGTTGGATACTCCGAGAGCATGAGCACATGAGTTTTATCACTGTGATTCATTACATTTGACATGCATACTTGGCATGTAGGCATGAAGATGCATTTCCTCATGCTAAACGATATTGTGGCATTCATGACTTCACATGCACATTGACATGTATGCATAGAGATGTACTTTTCTCATGCTATCTGAGAATGGAGTACCTTATTTGTTGTTGAATGTTTTTTGAAAAAATCACAGTTTTCTGATTCACTCATATTTTGGTAATTTTGGTAAAAGATTTGGGTTTTACTATTATACCTGAAAAACATGCCTATTTTATGATAGTACAAATGAGCTGAGCATCATATTTTTGAGTTAACTTGTCCTACTTTTATTATATTGTTACGAGTTGTTCTTGGTTATTGGTGTTGGACTCTAACCATTCTCCAAGCTCGTCACTACTTTCAACCTAAGGTTAGGTTTGTTACTTATTGAGTATATGGGGTCGGTTATACTTATACTATACTTCTTTACCTTGTGTGCAGATGTTGGAGCTGATGTTGCTGCACGTGGCGGGAGCTGGCCTTGAAGATGTACCTGCGTTCCAGTTACAACTACCTTTTGTTCTTAGTAGTTTTAGATTTATAAATCTATTCGTGTACATTTTGAACATATGATGTATTTATTTCATACCAACTTTGTAAACTCTAAGTCTTAGAAGCTCATGATTTATACTACCAGTCCTTGGGAGTTGTATAAAATTCAGTTATCTTATTCTTGACTCTTATCATTATCATTATATTATGGTTTATTAATAATTGGCTTACCTAGTGGGTTAGGTTAGGTGTCATCACGACTAGTTGGATTTTGGGTCGTGACAAGTTGGTATCAAAGCTCTAGGTTTATAGGTTCTACGAGTCATGATCAAGTGTCTAGTAGAGTCTTGTGGATCGATAAGATGACGTCCATACCTATCTTTGAGAGGCTATAGGGCATTTAGGATAAACTTCTCATCTTTCTTTTCTTATCGTGCGACATTGATTCAGCTTGAAGCGTATCTCTTTGAATTTTTTCCACTCACTCGTATGCGCATGTGAGTGCTCGGTATCAAGCTGTACATTAACGACTTGTAGGTTCCATGTATGAGGTGTGAGATGTGTTTTTTATGTTTTTGTGATAGGCCAGTCTAGAGGATTTGAGGCTCGGTTTGGATCGCAACTTAGGCTTGGTAGTTTCAGTTATGTGAGAATGTGTTTTTGGACTTCTATTTCCAATGATGTCTCTATGAGTGGGACTGGTGGTTCGATGGCTATATGATGAGTAGGATGTGACTGCGGGATGTGTTCAGATGGTTTGAATATGATGAGAAAAGTTTTCTTGAGATGTGAAAAGGACTATTGGATGCTCGATTTCTGTGGATGTGTCATACAGTCTTGAGCTATGAAGGTTTTTTGAGAGATTCTTTTGTGTTATTTCAATTGTGGAACGAAGTATATTTTCATCTCTTGTTGATGAGTTCAGACTCAGGAAGATTAAGTGATTGCATAGTAGTTGTGGTTGTGAAAGGATATAGAGAGATGCCAGTTTGAGGCTAACCAGGTGGGTTATCACCTACAGGGTAATCTACGAATGCATGATCCTTATGATATTATGTGGAGGATTTCTTTTCTACCAGTGGGTTATATGTGCTGCGATTTGAGTTTGGATTGGTTGAGAAAGTTGATCTGACTATCACGAGGATGAATGTGGACTTAGAGGATGATTTGAGGTACTTTATGGGTGGTGTTGCAGGAGCTTGGGAAGAATTTATTTGAATCTCACTGCGGGATTATGACAGTAATAGAGTACGGGTATGGTGAGTTTTATCGGATGTTTTGTTCTATGGCTTCGAGACAAGTGGGGGAGTCTACCATCGGTGATTTGATTGCATGGTTATGTGTTGTATTGGTTTCGGTATGAGGCATACTTGTAGATCGGTTATGACTCGCAGAGGTTGGCTTTGAGGATGACATGAGTAAGGAATTTCTGGATGCATGATGTATTACACCTTATAGATATATGGAAGTCATGGAAATTGTCTAGGGTTGTTGTTCATGATCGATGTAAGGTACCAAGAAAAAAGAGGTTAACTCGGTTGCTTAGAGATGTGGATTACTTCTATAGGTGTTATTGTGCTAATGGGGCATAGGTGGTTCGACCCGTTTGGGCAGTGCAATTGATATTTGTGTAGAGTGGATGACTCTTGAGAAGATTCTAATGGATTCAAGGTTCATATGTGCCAATTGAGAATTCTTTGCATTTGTATATGGCTAGAATATGAGATTTGCATAGGATGGTGTCGAGACTAGTGGTATTTATATATCATTATGGATTCTACATTTCAGTATCAGGAAAGTAAATGAGACGACTTTCGATTCATAGAAGGTCTCTTCAAAGTGGGTGTCTCTTCAGAGTAAAAGCCCGAGCGATTAAACTGGGATCACGCTCGGGGGTTGGGAGCCAAGACTGGATGTCAAAACGCGAAACAAATGAAACACTATGGAAAACCTTCACTGCCGCGTCACATGGGGCACGCGGAAGTGTATTTCTGCTGCTGCCCGTCAGAACCTTCTCTTTAAAATTCTCCACAAGCGCCTCGCATGGGGCAGCACGAGGCGCGACGTGCCTGTGTATCTTTCTCAGAGTATTTGTCTTGTTTCGGCTAGGAAAAGGTAATTTCACATGGGCCCGCACCTACATGGTATAAATATACCAAAAAGATGTTTTTGAAGGGACTTTTGACCTTGGAATCTTGGAGAGAATTGGAGGCAACAAGACTCGGGATTTCATCATCTTTCTATCAATTCAGTATGAGAGTTTGGATTGTAAAGTTAGATTGATTTTTTCTCACACTTTAATTATATTTATGATGACTTTCTCCATGATTATGGAGTAATTTCCCTTAGAGTTTGACGGATATGGTATTTTGACAAATATTTGTGGATTTTGACTCCAGTTCGTGCTTGAATTCGCTTAAGGAGTTTTGAATTGTTGCAACTTTATTTATCAGTTTATTTAATCGAAAGAGGAATACCTTGGTGATTATCTTTGCATTATTTCATTTGATTTAATTCATTGATTCTCTTAAGTAATCGAAAGAGCTTTTTGAATTGTTGATTGAATCAAGTTAGGAGAATATTCGAGAGACTTTTTCCTAAGGACCAACCCATTAACGCATGCTTGCACACTTTACAATGCTTATATTAGTTCACCTCGTAGAGTTAAGATTTAATCGAGAGAGGAGTCTTGACTACACATTTGAACTAATCATCGAGTGAATTCGTGAGAATTATTAAAATATTAGAGTGAATTAAACTGGAGTTAAATCCCAAATAGATTTCCTGTCAAACCATTATTCCTCACTTTGATAAGAAACCGACTTTGCGAATCTCCCATTCCTTGCTGTCAATTGTCAATTGCATTATTTTAGTAGCCAAACGTAGTTCATGATCTGTTAACTCAAGTGTTGATACTACTGAATAGCGTTAAAACGTAAGTTATTTAAGCATTTTTAAATTCAATCCATATGGACACGATGATTTTTCTATACTATCTTTGACTAGCGAGTAATAATTTTGTGTTGTATTTTGTGCTCGTCAAATTTTGGTGTTGTTGCCGCGGATTGGCAATCAATAGTGTTCAAACGTATTTTTTGGTGCTAATTCAGGAATTTATTTTATTTTATTTTATTATTATTATTTTTCTATTCTTCATGGGTTTCCTCTTCCGTGTGCAGACAACAGATTGGCATCTCAGGTGTATGACTTGATCTTCTTTATAGGAATTGATTTCATACAATCTAGAGGTAGAAAAGAGTCTGCGAAGATTGAGGAAAGAGAAAGAGTTCAGCGGAAAGTTCTTGGGGCAACCTTCGACCCAAGAACACTTGTCTAATAATAGTGAAAATGAGGTACAATTAGCTGCAAGAGAGGCTACGTAGCATCAAGAAGAAGCTGTAGGATAGCAGCTGAGGCAACCCGTAGAGCTGCTGAGGAGACCATTGAAGATAGTGGGGGTCAAAGATTTAATCTAAATCGACCCTTGATTGAAGACCAATTTGACAATGCGGTACCCAGGCCTGGTAGAGCATTGGGTGATTACACTAGACTAGTCTACAATCAGGGATTGTCTAGTGTTAGACCTCCAATAGTAGCAACGAATAATTTTGAGTTGAAGCAACGCTTGCTTCAAACTATCCAGAACAACCATGTCTTCAAAAGGAAAGGTGAATGAAGATCCTAATACTCAATGGATTTTGAAGAAATCATGAACATTTTCCAATACAATAGAGTGTCAAAAGATGCAGTATACTTAAGGGAATTCCCCTTTTCACTGAAGGATGATGCAAAGTACTGGCTTCATAGCTTACCAATGGGGTCGATTAGGACATGGAAAGATATGACTAGAAAATTTCTTGACAAATACTTCTCAGCTGCAAAAACAGTGAAGTTCAGAAGGGATTCACAACTTCTACCAGACGAACACCGAAATAGTTTTTGAGGCTTGGGAAAGATTCAAGGAGATAGTGTGAAAGTATCAGCATAACAGGATTGAATTGTGGATGAAACTCTAGGATTTTTGGGATGGACTGACACCTCCCTCACGACGAACTCTGAACACTGCAGTTAGAGGTCCTTTAATGAAGAAGACTCATAAGGAGAATGTGGCAATTCTTGATGAGCTCTATGAAGATGCTAACCAGTGACCTGCTGAGAGTAATGATAGAATAAAACCAGTTGGGGTTCATCAAGTAGATTCTAACACAAAAGTGCAAGCCCAACTAGACACCATGGCCAAAGAGATAAGGAAGTTGACCTTAGCCAAGGTCCAGAGCTAGCCATCACCAGTTTGTGATTTCAGTAGAATGGGTCATCCAATGCATGAGTGTCAGGCCTTAGCTGCAGATGAAGTGGTAAATGTTATGGGAAGCTTTGATATAGGCAACTACTATAGTGGTAATAATTTCAATCCTATGGGACAAAGGCACCCAGGCTTTTTGTGGAACTCACCAAATGGTAGCCTAAACTCATAGCAACAAATAACTCTAGACCCAGGGACAAGGAGCTTATGGTTTTCAAAATTAGCAGAGGCAGAAATATCAGCCTCTACAGTCCAATCAGTCTAGCATGAAAGATATGATGAAGGCTTTATTATTAAGCTGATGAAGGCCTTCATTATGAAGATAGATGAGAGGCTTGAAACCCATGGCACAGTTATCAGAGAACAGGGCATGACCATTCGAAACTTGGAAAGACAGGTGGAGCAACTAGATAATCTATTGTCTGAGAGGGTTCCAGGAACACTCCCTGCTAATACTGAAAGAAATCCAAAAGAGACAATAAATGCAGTGTCTTTGAGGAGTGGGCACGTAGTGGAGGATCACATAGCAAAGCAAAAGGATAAGCCGATTGAAAGACAGGTGGAGATTATGGAATAGCAAAAAAATGATGACGTTCAAAAAGGTGAAACCATGGTAGATAATGATCTCAAGAAGAAGGGGAAGAGTAGAGCTCAGAAAAAGAAAAATTATAATTCAACAAATAATGAGACTGAAGAGAACAAATACATGTTATCTCTACCTTTCCCCCAAAAGAATTCGAGCGCTTTTTAGAATTGCTCAAGCAGGTTCATGTGAATATACTTTTGTAGATGTGCTTTTGCAGATTCCATCTTATGCCAAATTCATAAAGGAAATATTGTCCAAGAATCAGAAAGTGGAAGAGACATCGATTGTCAAGCTGACAGAGCATTGCAGTTCCATCTTGCAAAATATGCTCCCTAAATAATGTGGATATCCAGGGAGTTTTACTATACCTTGCTTTTTATGAAGTACTAAATTTCAAAAATCTTTATGTGATTCAGGTGCTTCCACTAATCTTATTCCTTTGTCTATTTTTAGGAAATTAGAGGGAGAGATTGTGAGAGATCAGGTCGATACCTGTGTCCTTGCAGCTGGCGGATCAGACCACAATCATACCTAAAGGGATATTAGAAGATGTGCTGGTTGGGGTAGACAAATTTGTGTTCCCGGTGGACTTCATTATGGTGAACATGGAGGAGAATAGGGAGGTCCCCGCTAATTTTAGAAAGACCCTTCTTGGTTACGGGCAGAGCAATTCTAGATATTCAGGAAAGGCAGCTCATGCTCAAAGTGGGGGATGAAAGGCTGATCTTTAAAATAGAAGGAGAAAGGAGGGCCCTGAAAGAGAAAATAGGAAAGAGTGAAGCTGATAAGTATGGGGTTTAAGGTTGAAAAGAAACTCTCACTGTGGATGTGTGCACTGGGTCGGGCGTGCAAAGGATATCCCGACTTCGATTCAAACCCCGAATCATGGAAGTTTCCTTTACCTCTTTCTTTTTATTTGTGTGTCATGGAACATGCCAAAATTTAAAGTGTGAGTTGGGGAATGTATAAATGTATATGTGTGTTTGTAATCGTTTCTTTGGATTGAAATATTTTTTGACTTTTTCCGACGATGGATTTCCTTGACTGTCTACTTGAGGGATAAAAGTTGAAGAAAAAATATGTTGTTTTCCTTAGGTAGTGTAATAATTCTCCCTTGGTTTTTCTTTGTGACACGATTCTTTTCCAAAGGTTTTGCTTGAACCAAGTGTAGCTAGTTTTTCTTTGTGTAGGAGTAGTAACTATTGTGCTATGAAAGGAGATGACTTTTCTTGACTTTATTGTGCCTTGAGAGCAATGAATACCTAATTTGTGGCACCTAGGCTCAATTCTCGACTCCTAAATAAGTACCTTAATTTGTGTGATTGTAACATTGCTTAACTGCTTTGATTAGAGAGTTGGGAAATATCCGATCCTAAGTGAGTTATGTGCCAATGTGTGTGTGAGATTTTGCTGATATTCTGTATATGTCAGTTGATTTTAGAACTTGCCCCGTGTATTTGCAAAGCAAAATAGTAGTCTTGTTCAGTCTAGGAATTGATAGAGGCATTTCTTTGTTGAGCCAATTATAAGTTTATGACCCACCTAATTGTTATTTATCTTAGTTAGCCTCGTTGAGCCTGGCAAACACACTATAAGCTTGACCCCTTTTCTTTAATTGTCTAAATATTTGAATCGTTTACCTCTCGTGAGCACTTGAATTTGTATGAGCTTGTAAACACTGATTGAGGTATGGTCGGGTTTTGAGTGGAACTGTAGAAAAAGGAGAAAAGTGCACTGTCTGAAAAATTATGAGAGCCACTTGTAGAGAATTGAAAAAAAAGAGTTTGATTGAAAAAAGAAAAGAAAAGAAAAGAATTAGAACTTAGAGAAGAAAAAAAAGATTTCATGCTAGTGGCATTTCTCATCTTGTTTGTGCTTAAAGATATTGGGAACTTGATGCTATGATATATGAAGGTTGTGGTTTGCTTCAACACAAGTGTGGGTTTTGAATTGTTAATGTATATGTATTAATATGCTTAGGGAGGTGTAGTCACTACATCCAAATCTATCCTACCCGTCCTGCAACCTACATTATAACAAAATTATGTCCTACTTGATCCTTGACTGACTGAGCTCAATTAGTAGAGTATTACACTACGAGCAATCCTATGGTACGTCTTTTGTGGCATATGAATCTTAATTTTGAGAGTGAGTTAATTTTTTCTATCTTTAGTTCCTAATTGTTCCTGAATTTTATTGTGTGTGGAACTACTCTCTAATATTTGGGTGAGGGCACATGATTTGCGAAGGTAAGGCAAATTCTTTGGCCTATGTGTTAAGAGTAAGTGAGCATGTTGTGAAAATTGCGTGGTGCTTTTGAGTCGAGTTTTGAGGTTGGGATATTATGATATGGTGCTTAGTATGTTTTAAATATTCTTGGTATGAGGAGTTAAGGAAGTTGTATGATAAGAAGATTGTCTCTATGTGAAGTGCAGTTTGATTACTCGAGGATGAGCAACGGTCCAAGTGTGGGGTTTGATGGTAGGATAGAATCACGTGTTTTAGTCATAATTTGCGCTCTAATTACTGTATTTTACTTGTGATTGGGCTTATATGATAGTGTATTGCACTTATTATATGTTTTATGCCTAGAAGGAAGTGATTTCGAGTTAAAAAGATATTCGGGAGCTAAATTGAACAAGTTGAAGCTTTGAAGTCTGAGTAAAAGCCCAAGGAATTAAATTGGGACCGCATTCGTGTCACCACCCCAGTTCGCCCTCCGTGAACTATCGTGACGGCACCTAGTCTTTACGACTAGGTAAGCCTAACAATTGCGAAAAAAGGGAAAACAAAATATAGAGCAAAAAACTACGGAGTTAACATAGTGAATGTTTAAAGATGCCGCTCGGCATATACAATATAATCTCTCAAACTGAACAACTTCACAAAACCCGGAGTCTCATGAAATCACAAGCTATTGAATAACTACAAGTGTCTAACTCCAGAATGTCTAAACAAAAGTAAATACAGAAGGGCTAATACTATAAGAGAGAATGAAAAGGGACTCATCGGTCTGCGGACGTGGAAGATATACCTCGAAGTCTCTGGAGAATCGCCTCACCTTAAGAGTAGCAGGACTGAGTCGAAGTACCTGGATCTGCACATGAAAAACATGCGCAGAAAGGGCATGAGTACACCACAGCGGTACTCAGTAAGTGCCAAGCCTAACCTCGGTCGAGTAGTGACGAGGAAGGTCAGGGACCTATTGATTTTAGCTGAAAAACGAGGTAAAACAGTATAGAATATGATAATATAATTAAATGCTAACAGTATGAAGTAACACATGATAATAAGAATGACAACAACTATAACAGAGACAAAATAATCACAGAAGGAATACAACTCAACGCGGAGATAACAACCGGGGATCTCCCAGGATACCATCCTGTAGTCCCCAAATATAAATATCCAGTGGATCTCCCGGGTGTTATCCCGTAGTCCAACTCATAGTGTGCGGGGATCTACCGGAATCCCGATCCGTAGTCCCAAATGTAAATATCCAATACTGGGAAAATCTACCGGGTGCAGTCCCGTAGTTCCAATATAATGTGCAGGGGGATCTACCGGAATACAAATCCGTAGTCCCAAAGTAAACATGCAGAGGGATCTCCCGGGATACCGTCTCGTAGTCCCAAAGTAAACACAATGCAGCAACATGAAGAATACTCAATTCAATTTAAATTTCATGCCAAGGTAAAATAGGTATTTCTAACCTAGCATGCTTCACATAATCCAAATAAGGCAGTTTGAGCAAGTAAAGCAATTAAGTCAATTAGACATGCTTCCCTAAGCTAACAGTAGGTTTAAATTGCAAGTAGTATAAACAGGAAAGGAAACACAATTATAGTTACTTAATGAAAATAGAATTTTCAACAATTAGCACAAGTACACACTCGTCACCTCACGTACAAGGCATATCAAATATCAACAATACTAAATCCTAAGGGGAGTTCCCCCCACAAGGTTAGGCAAGACACGTACCTCGAAGTGACTCAAAATCAACCCGAAACCATGCTCTTGCCACGAGTACTCGACTCTAAATGGCCCAAATATATTCAAATCAATTGCATAATGTAAATATAACTTCAAGTAACTGATTCCACTAATTAATTATAAGCTAATACGCGAAATTAGGAAAAATGGCCAAAACGCCCCGGGCCTACGTCTCGGAATCGGGTAAAAGTTACGAATTATGAACCTCCATTCACTCATGAGTCTAACCATACCAAAATTATCCAAATTCGATGTCAAATCCCCAATCAAAACTCAGAAATTAGGTCTAAGAACTTTTCCAAAATTTTCCCAAATTTCTCAGCCCAAATCCAAAATTAGATAATGAATTCATGTTTAGATTAATAGGTTATAAGCAAAAAGGAGTTAGGAATCATTACCCAATCGATATCTCTAAAAATCCCTCAAAATCTCGCTCAAATTCGAGCTTCCAATCTCTAGTTTTGATAAAAATGGCTAAACCCTCGACTTTGAAATTTTATATTCTGCCCAGGAAAATCCTTCTTCGAGAACATGGAAGGACCCTCACATTCACGAAGCACAACTTCGCTTTGTCCAGTTTTCCTTTATCATGAACGTGATGTCCCTTTCGCGAACGCGGTGACCATCTTCCCCCTCCTACGCGAACGCGGGACCCTCTTCGCGAACGCGTAGGTATAAGACCTCAAAGCTTCGTGAATGCGGGACCACCTTCGCGAATGGGAAGCATTAAACTTCCACCATCCCCAGCTCCTCTTCGCGAATGCGAGATCCCACTCGCGAACGCGAAGAAAGAAACCATAATTGGAGACCTGCTGCATTTTCTGCAGTTCTCTAAGTCCAAAAATGACCCGTTGAGCATCTCAAACACACCCGAGGCCCCCAGAACCTCAACAAAACATTCCATCCAATCATAAAACATCATTCAAACTTGTTCCAACCTTCAGAATGCTCAAAACAACATCAAAACACCAATTTAACATCATATTCAAGCCTAAGAACTCCAAAAACTCTCAAATTACGCTTTCGATCAAAAAGTCTATCAAACCTCGTCCGAATGACCTGAAATTTTCCAAGCACGTCACATTCAACACTATGGAGCTACTCAAACTTCCGAAAATCCATTCCAACCCCAATATCAAAATCTCACTATCAAATCGGAAACTTCAAAAATTCAATTTTCAGCATTTCAAGCCTAAAATCACCCAAAGGAGCTAAAGGAACTTACAGAATTCCATTCCGAGGCCGTCTTCATACTGCTCCGACTGCGGTCCAAATTCTAAAGCTTAAGCTCTCTTTTAGGGACTAAGTGTCCTAAAACACTCTGAAACTCAAAACCAAATATCCTGGTAAATCAAAATAGCAGAAACAAGCACAAGAAAAATAGTTAATAGGGGATCGAGGTGTTAATTCTTTAAATGACTGGCCGGATTGTTATAGTTCATGGGTCGAGAGCAGAGTCTAGATGTCAAAATGCAAAACAAATAAAACACTCTGGAAAACTTTCACTACCGCGGCGCGAGGCAGAGAGCTTCTGTGTAATTTTCAGAGTATTTTGTCCTATTTCAGCTAGGAAATGGTAATTTTGCCAAAGCCCACTCCTAAATGGTATAAATATACCAAAAAGACGTTTTAAGGGACTTTTGACCTTGGAAGCTTTGGGAGAGAATTGGAGGCAACAAGACACGAGATTTCATCATCTTTCTATCAATTTAGTATGAGAGTTTGGATTGTAAAGTTAGATTGATTTTTTCTCACTTTAATTATATTTGTGATGACTTTCTCCATGATTATGGAGTAATTTCCCTTAGAGTTTGACGGATATGGTGTTTTGACAAATATTTGTGGATTTTGACTCATGTTCATGCTTGAATTCGCTTATGGAGTTTTGAATTGTTGCAACTTTATTTATTATTTTATTTAATCGAAAGAGGAATACCTTGGTGATTATATTTGCATTATTTCATTTGATTTAATTCATTGATTCTCTTAAGTAATTGAAAGAGCTTTTTGAATTGTTGATTGAATCAAGTTAGGAGAATATTCGAGAGACTTTTTCCTAAGTACCAACCCATTAACGCATGCTTGCACACTTCATAGTGCTTATATTAGTTCATATTGTAGAGTTAAGATTTAATTGAGAGAGGAGTTTTGACTACACATTACGAAGACGTTTGTAATTATCTTCGAGAGGATGCCGAACCCATAGGAAAACTTCACATTCTTGTATTCTTGCTGTGCAAATTTGTTGATTTCGGGAACTAAACTTCTGTTATTCTATTCTATTCTCACAGATGGTGAGGACACGTGTTACTAGAAGAGACGGACATCCACCAGTAACACCGTCTAGGGCCACGAGAGGCCGGAGTCACAGTAGGGGCCGTGATAGGGTCAGAGGTGCAACTCGTACAACAGCTAGAGCAGCACATGCAAATATACTTGTTACTCCAGCTCAGGAGCACGTTCCAGATGTGGTTGAGCAAGTGGGGCCACCTCATACACCAGTTGCGCTCACTATGATTTTAGGCCTTCAGGAGGCTTTGATAAGATATTGACTGTGTGCACTAGCCTTGCTTAGGCAGTTTTTGTCCACTTCTTAGTCCAGGGGAGGTACTCAGACTCCCGTCGCTCGTACTCCAGAGTAGGTGATCCAGGGACTTCAGACATCTGCGGGTACTACCATCCCAACCGGTTGCAGTTGCTCAGGCCTAGTTGGGTCCCGTTATAGACTTGAGAGGTTTGGGAGACTCCAGCCTCCATTATTCGGTGGGGTTGAGTCAGAGGATGTCGAGGACTTCTTGGATAGGTCCCAACGAATTCTTCATACGGCGAGTATTCTGGAGACTAGTGGAGTCTTATTCACTACCTTTCAGTTTATTGGGGTTGCCTTCAAATGGTGGAAGGCCTATGAGAGAAGCAGACTGGTCGGTGCTGCACCACTTTCATGGCATGAGTTCTCCGTTCTCTTCTTAGAGAAGTTTGTGCCACAAACCCATAGGGAGGAGCTGTGCAGGCAGTTTGAGTAGCTACGTTAGGATGGCCAGTCTGTGACTCAGTATGAGATGAGATTTTCAAATTTGGCTCGTCACGAAGTTTGGTTGGTTCCCACAAAGAGGGAGAATATTAGGACGTTCATTGATGGCCTCATTATTAGTTGCATTTTGTTAGAACTCAGGAGAGTGTATCTGGTACTCGATTCGATGAGGTAGTTGATATAGCTTGACAACTAGAGATGGTTTGTAGTCAGGAGCGTGAAAAGATGAAGGCCAAGAGGCCTCGTGGTTTGGGTGGTTTCAGCGGTGTTCCTTATGGGGTCAGTTTCACCACAACAAGGGTCATTCTTATAGGCCCACTCAGATGGCTCATCTAGTTCATCATGGTGCATCATCCAGCATGGTTCATACAGTGCTCATCCGGGCTAGTCATCTCTCAGTGCTCTCCCAGCTTAGAGTTTGTCTCGTGCTCCATCGGTTTAGGGTTCATTTGTTCCAGGTCCTTCTAGTAGCCACTCTAGTACTTGGGGCCCGATTTAGTCCCCACCACCACTACGGGGGAGTTTCTTAGAGTGTGGGGAGTTTGGGCATGTGGAGATGGTCTCCTCGTTTCCCGGGTGGTCCAGATCAATAGAGGAGTCAGGCTACGACTTCAGCACCAGTTACTTTACCACCTACCCAGCCAGTTTAGGGTGGGACCTAGGAAGCTAGATGTCTCCCTAGAGGAGGAGGCCGATCAGGTAGTGGTCAAGCCCAGTTATATGCTATTCCTGTCAGACCAGATGTTTCTTCAGACATATTTATCATAGGTATTGTCTCAGTATGCCACATGGATGCTTCTGTATTATTTGACCCTAGTTATACTTATTCGTATGTATCATCATATTTTTCTCGTTATCTCGATATTGCCCATGGTCCTTAGTTTCATTTTTTCATGTCTCTACATGGGCGATACTATTATTGTGGACCATGTATATCGGTTGTTTGTGGTGACTATTGGGGGATTAGAGACCAGAGCTGATCTTTTATTGCTTAGTATGGTCGATTTCAATGTGATCTTAGATATAGGTTGTTTGTCTCCATTACATATTAGTTTGTATTGTCATTCTAAGACTGTGATGTTAATGATGTCGGTCTTTCCAATGATTGAGTGGAGAGGTTCTTTAGATTATGTTCCCACCAGGGTGATTTAATATTTGAAGGCCCGACGGATTGTTGGGAAGGAATGTTTTTCATATTTGGCCTTTGTGAGGGATGTTGGAGCTGATAACTCTATTATTGATTCTCTTCTGGTGGTGTGAGACTTTCTGGATGTGTTTCCTACAGACCTGCCACGTATGACACCCGCCAGGGATATCGACTTTGATATTGACTTGGTGCCGGACACTCAATCCATTTCTATTCGTCTGTATCATATGGCACTAGTTTAGTTGAAGGAATTGAAATAGTAGCTTCAGAAACTTCTTGATAAGGGGTTTATTAGGCCTAGCGTGTCACCTTGGGTTGCACCGGTTTGGTTTTCGAAGAAGAAAGATGGTACTATGTGGATTTGCATCGACTATAGGCAGCTGCACAAAGTTACAATCAAAAACAAGTATCATTTGCTATGTATTGATGATCTATTTGATCAGCTTCAGAGATCAAGGTTATTCTTCAAGGTTTATTTGAGGTGTGGATATCATCGGTTGAAGATTCGGGAATCGGATATTCTAAAGATGGTATTCAAGACTCGTAATGGTCACTGTGTGTTCCTTGTGATGTCTTTTAGGCTGACTAATGCCCCAACAACATTCATGCACCTGATGAACAATGTATTTCAGCCATATCTCGACTCGTTTGCCATAGTATTCATTGATGATATCCTGATATACTCACGTATCTAGGAGGAGCATGCCCAGCATTTGAGGATTGTACTACAGCGGCTGAGAGAGGAGAAGTTTTACGCCAAGTGAGGGTAGAGCGATTGTCCAGTGAGGGGATTAAGGTGGATCCAAAGAAAATAGAGGCAATTTAGAGTTGGACCAGGCCGTCCTCAGCTATTGAGATTCAGAGATTTCACGACTAGGATGGTTATTATCATCCCTTTGTGGAGGGTTTCTCGTCTATTGCAGTGCCTTTGACCAAATTGACCCAGAAGGGTGCTCCATTCAGGTGGTCGGATGTGTGTGAGGAGAGCTTTTAGAAGCTCAATACTGCCTTGACCGTAACTCCAGTTCTAGTTTTGCCTTCAGATTCTGTCTCTTATATAGTGTATTGTGATGCTTCTCAGATTAGTATCGGGTGTCTCTTGATAAAGGAGGGTAGAGCGATTACTTATGCTTCATGCTAGTTGAAGCCTCAAGAGAAGAACTACCTTGTCCATGATTTGGAATTGGCTGCAATCGTTCATGCATCAAAGATTTGGAGACATTATCTCTACTGTCTGTCTTGTGAGGTATTTACGGATCATCGGAGTTTCCAGCACTTGTTCAAACAAAAGGATCTAAATTTGAAGTACTGGAGATGGCTGGAGCGGCTAAAGGACTATGATATCACTATTTTGTATTATCCCGGGAAGGCTAATGTGGTGGCTGATGCCTTGAGTAGAAAGGCGGTGAGTATGGTTAGCCTTGCATTCATTCTTGTTGGTGAGAGACCGCTTGCAGTTGATGTTCAGGCCTTGGCCAACTTGTTTGTGAGATTATATGTTTCAGAGCCTAGCTGGGTTCTAGCTTGTGTGGTTTCTCGGTCTTCCTTATTTTATCGCATTAGAGAGCGCTTGTATAATGATCCCCATTTATTTGTCCTTAAGGACACAGTTCAACAAGGTTATGCGAAGGATGTTACTTTGGGGATGATAGGGTGTTGAGGATGCAGGGTCGGATTTGTGTGCCTAATGTAGATGCTCTACGTGAGTTGATTCTTGAGGAGACCCACCCATTCGGGTGCCGCGAAGATGTACCAAAACTTAAGGCAGCACTATTGGTCCAGGAGAATGACAAAATATATAGTGGGGTTTGTATCTCGATATCCAGAATGTCAGCAGGTAAAGTATGAGCATCAGATACCGGGTGAATTGCTTCATAGGCTTGAGATTCCATAGTGGAAATGGGAGTATATCACCATAGATTTTGTAGGTGGGCTCCCACAAACTTCGAAGAATTTTGATGCTATTTGGGTGATTGTGGATCAGCTGTGTTAGGCCCCAAAAATTTTACCTAAAAACCCGGGATTTCGTGTGCCGAGATAGACTTATGTGTTAAAGATTGGTAGAAAAAGGCATTTCTGTGGCCCACTATGTGGCCACAGAATCACTATGCGGGCCGCAGAATGGACGCATAGTGAAGCTTAAACTTAAGCAAAATTTTGGACCAATTCGTGGTCCATTAAGCGATCGCACAACGGTTTTGCGAGCCGCACACTGATCACAGATTCAACTTGCAAATTTTCTGGAGGGAGGTTCTACGGCGCACTATGCAGCCATATAATAGGTCTGCGGACCGCAAACTGGTTGCAGAGTGAAGTAGAAAATGCCAGTTTCGGAGGGCCAATTATGCGCTCCATTTTACGGACCGTAGAAGCATTATGCGATCGCTTATGCGAACGCAAATCCTGTTTCGGAGCCTCATTTTTGGGTTTTATAACCCGACCCTACTTTGTTAAAATAGATGCAATGGACCATTTTTGAGCAAAATCTGATACTTTTAGGGTAAGAGATAGTGCCCTAGAGTGGGAAAGTAATCTTCATCAAATTATCCTTCAATTCTTGCTTAAGTCTTTGAAGATTATTAAGGAACGCACACTAGGTCTTCATCCTAGAGGTAATATTCTACACCCTAACTCTTAATTTCGAAAATTTAACTAGAAATGGGTAATTAGCAAGACAATTCTTGGGTATGGGAGAGGTTTATTTTTGCATGCATGTGTTATAAAAGGGTGTAGGAAGGGTGAGAGCTAAAAATGGTAAAGAATGGGTTGTGAGATGATGGAATCTTCCATAAAAAGGGCCTTGAAATATTAATGCACACTTAGTGTTTGATAAAATGCTCAAATAAGCTAGAACCATGATCATTTTCATGATTTTAGTTCAATTTGTTATATTTCAAAAATAGATTGAAGTTGCTAAGAATTTCGGAACATTTTAGAGTTTAAAGAAGCTCAATTGAGGTATGTTGGCTAAATTCCTTTCTTAAAATTGAATCTCACTGTGTTCATGTAAGTTATGTAAGACCCGAATTGATCATTATGAAATTGGCTATTCCGAGTAAACTTGTATTGGAATATACATGTTTAATATGTGTTCCAACTATTTTTATCATGCTATGTTATCAATTGAAAATATGTTCAAAGTATGGGTTGTGTTATAAATGTTACGACTTCAAGTCAAATTTGAATGAAGGTTATCATGCCAAATTATGTGAAAAATCTCTATATATCTAAGACTCTTAATTGCTCACATATGTATCTAAAGTCTTGAATTGAAAGTCTTGTTTTTGATAATAATGATGATGTGTGAAAATGTAAAGGGGAGCATGAAAAATGAAATACGACCAAGTGCCAAGTATGTTATTACAATTGTGGCCACTAGTGCCAATGAATTGAAAAGATGTGAAGGAAGTATGAAGTGAGATGATGGATAGAAAAGGGTAATGTCGGTACTAAAGATCTTCCAACCTAAAAACATGAAAATTTACTTGAAAACTTATGTGGTTCTTAACTTGAGGTTCTGGAATTGTTTGAGGCTTCTATTGATTTCATGATTGTTTTCCCATGTATTATTATTCATTATATTGAGATGGTGTTTAGTTATACATACTAGTACTTTTCGACAATACTAACGTCCCTTTTGTTGGGGGCGATGCATCTTTGATGGATGCAGGTGGTTGATCGCGGCCTACCCTGCACTACTATTGAGTAGCGAAAGAGGATCGAAGCAGCTTTTACCCGATTTAGGTTCGGGATCGATTTCCACAGAGAGCTAGAAGTTGGAGTCGGGTATCTATCTAATTTAGGGTTGTGTACGTGTTCCAAATTACACTTCTAAACATTTTTGGATTTTTTGTTTTACTTCTACTTTTATCAAACTACAATGGTGAATTAAACTAGAATAAGCTAAGAGTAAAATGTTACGGGTTACTCAAATGGTTTAAAAGGAACTAGGGTAGTGACTTCCGCCTAGGTGGTCAATTAACGGATACTTGAGTCTAAGGCATGATTGACATATTTGGGGAGTATGATATAATCATTGCATGATTTTACCCACTGTACACCTCTCAGTAGTTCAAGTGATTTTGCCCGAATTGACTTTCTCGAGACCAATTGGGTATGCAAATTTGCACAGGCAATCAAGGTTCAAGTCGGGTATTACTCTCTCGAGGTTTAACCCTTTAATTGGGACTATCAATCTCTTGAGTACGCCCTTGGACCAATTTCAGAGACCAAGCTCTCTTTCTCAAGAAGAGCTCAAGTCAACTAAACACAAGCTAGTATTTGCAACCACTAATTCAGCAATTAAACATGAAATTAGCCCAAATATCAAACACCCATAGTCAATCTAGCCCTAAAACACAAGACTCATCAATTACCCACACTAGGGTTGAGCCACAACCCTAGCTTATGGGTTTAGCTTCTCATAATTAAAGAAGAAAAGCAAGAAATAGATGAAGAACAACTCATATTAATTAATTACTAAGATAAACAATAAGATTCAATGTTGAAATGTAGATAAAATTTCCCAAAATAGCTAAAGACTTCGAACCCACGAGCGCAGCTACAGCGAAAAACTATCTGATAGCTTAAAATGGGAAAAGAAGCTATTTATACTAAGCTGAAAAATCTGGACAAAAGTACCCCTGCGGGGCTAGTGCGGACCGTACAAAATGGTGTGCGACCGCACTAAGGCTCTGCACTTGAAAACCCATCTCTCTGAACTTAGGCACTGCAGACCGTAGAGAATGGACTGCAGCCACAGAGGCTTCTAGTGCGGTCCGCATGAAATGGAGCACGGACCGCATTGGCTTGAAACTCGGAAGTTGGCAACTCTCTGATCCTTCTTACTGCGGACCGCACTAAATCGAGTGCGGCCGTATTGATCCTAGTGCAGACCGCACAAAACCTAGTGCAGCCGCATTGCCCTTTTTGCCTGAATGCCACCTCTCTGAACCTCCTTGTGCGGACCGCACAGAATAGTGTGCGGCCGCATTGGGCCGGTTTTGCATAAGCTTTGTCTTGTCTTGGTACTTGTGCAAGTTTCACTCCTTTTGAGCTGATCTTTGATATCTTGTCACTTTGTTGATCAAACCTGCAATCAAGCACAACTTGTGAGCCTTTTGGGACTATTTTGTACGAATTTCTAATCAAAACAAAAGCAAGAAGGAGTATAAAATGCATCAAAATCCCTACTTATTAGTGGTTCCACTACATGTGAAATTGGTCAGTGATAGTAGTACACCATCCTCCCAGAAGACTTGGTGAGCGCCACCTCATTTTAGGGTCATGCATCTTTTGTTCATTATTCATGTTTTGAGGTATAGCCGGAGCTTTGTTACTAGCACTATCATTGTACTCTTTTTTATCTATTAGAGGCTCCGTAGATATAGTGTGGGTTGTATATCGGTGTTGGGGAAAGTCAAACAATTCATGTTATGTTTGAATCACTTGTTTTACTTCAGACAATGAAAGTGTGTGTATGTTAAGACATTTAAAATGAAGTAACTAATGGAAATGATTTGGTATTGTATACATGATCTTCCTTTTGTCTAAATAATGAAAATATGTCTTCTATTTGTTCATGAGTGAGTTTTGGTAGAAAGTACCTAACAGGCATGCTCGGTCGGGTTCACTCGGTCGAGCGCTGGTTGCGCTCCCCAAGTTTGGGGCATGACAGGTTGACTAAGTCCACAGACTTTATTCCAGTCAGGACTACCTATTCTTTGGAGCGGTTGGCTAAGATCTATATCTGCGAGATTGTTCGCCTTCATGGTGTGCCGGTGTCCATCATTTCAGATTGGGGCACGCAGTTTACAATGCATTTTTAGAGAGCCGTGCAATAGGAGTTGGGCATAAAGGTTGAGCTGAATACATCATTTCACCCTCAGACAAACGGGCAGTCCGAGCACACTATTTTGATTTTGGAGGATATGCTATGCGCTTGTGTCATATATTTTGGGGGGTTTTTGGGATTAGTTTTTGCCGCTCACAGAGTTTGTCTACAACAATAGCTACCAGTTGAGCATTCAGTTGGCTCCGTGTGAGGCTTTGTAGGGGAGACAATGTTGGTCTCCAATGGGTTGGTTTGAGCCAGGTGAGGCTAATCTATTGGGTACCGACCTCGTTCAGGATGTTCTAGACAAGGTTAAATTGATTCAGGAGCAGCTTCGCATGGTGCAGTCTAGATAAAAGAGTTATGCCGATCGAAAAGTTTGCGATGTTGCTTATATGGTAGGGGAGAGGGTACTACTCAAGGTTTCACCTATGAAGGGTGCTATGAGGTTCGGGAAGAAGGTCAAGTTGACCTCTCGGTATATTAGGCTGTTTGGGGTGCTTCATAGGATTGGAGAAGTGACCTACAAGCCTGACTTGCCGCCTAGTCTGTCGAGGTTTCATCTAGTGTTTCATGTTTCTATGCTCCGGAAGTATGTCGGCGATCCGTCTCATATTTTGGAGTTCGGCATGGTTCTGTTGGATGGTTATTTGACTTATGATGTGGAGCCGGTGGCCATTTTGGATTGACAGGTTCGAAAGTTGAGGTCAAAGGACATAGCTTCAGTGAAGGTACAACAGAGAGGCCATCTAGTTGAGGAGGCTATTTGGGAGACCGATCACGAGATGCAGAGTATATATCCACGCCTATTTGAGACTCCAGGTACGTTTCTAGACCCGTTTGAGGACGAACATTTGTTTAAAAGGTGGAAGATGTAACGACCCGGCCGATCATTTTGGGTGTTGTAGCCCTGTTCCCCCATTTACTGCTCATTTTATGCTTATTAGTTACTATGTGACTTGTCGGGGTAGTTGGTTTGATTACGGGGATGTTTCGGAATGTGATGAGACACTTAGTCTCAAGGGTTGAAAGCTTAAGTTGAAAAGGTTGACCAGATGTGAATTATGTGTAAATGGCTCCGGAATGGAGTTTTGATGGTTTCGATAGCTCTGTTGGGTGATTTTGGACATAGGAGTGTGTCCGAATAGTAATTTAGAGGTCCGTAGTTGAATTAGGCTTGAATTGGCGAAAGTTGAAAATTAATAAGCTTGACCGAGAGTTGACTTTGTAGTTACCGAGCTCAGATTTTTGTTCCTGGAGTTTGAGTAAGTATGCTGTGTCATTTATGACTTGTGTGCAAAATTTGAGATCAATCGGATTTGATTTGATAGGTTTCAACATCAGATATTAAAGTTGGAAGTTCAAAATTCATTAGGCTTGAATCGATGCATGATTCGTGATTTTAGCATTGTTTGATGTGATTTGACGCTTCGAGCGAGTTTGTATGATATTTTAGTACTTGAAGGTATGTTTAGTTGAGGTCACGAGGGCCTCGGGTGGATTCTGGATAGTTAACGGAAGAAAATTTGGCTTGAAGCATTGTTGGAAATTTTACTTCTCTTGTGATCGCACCTGCGAGGGGATTGGCCACAGGTGCGGCTGGAATGGCGCATAAGTGAGGCTGGTTGAGTTGGAGAGTTCTGCAGGTGCGAAGGGAATTTCCGCATCTACGAGTGCGCAGACGCGGAGGAAGCTTCGCAAAAGAGGGCCTGGTGAGGTAGGTCAGCAGGAGCGGAGGAATTCTCGTAGAAGCGAGGCCTCAGATGTAGATTAGTGACTGCAGGTGCGAAGGGCCAGTGTGCAGTGTAGCTCCGCAGATGCGGTGCTTGGACTGGAAAATTAGAACCGTATGTGCAATTAAATGATCCGCAGAAGCAAAAGCAACTGGGCAGAATGTTAAATTCGAGGGTTTCGTGATCTTTCTCATTTTGGACTTTGCAAACTCGGTCTAAGGAGATTTTTGAGACGATTTTCAAGGGGTTTCTTGAGGTAAGTCACTTGTGATCATTTTTATTCAATAATCTTGATTCCCCATTGAATTTCGCACCTAGTTTGTGTGTTTTTGAGGTGGAATTTGAGAGTTTGAGGCTAGGAATTTAGAGAGTTTGATTTGGGTATTTGAGTGGTGATTTGGCATCGTAATTTGGTAAATTTGGTATGGTTGGACTCGTGTTTGAATGGGCTTCTAGATTTTGTGACTTTTATTGGATTTAGAGACATGGGACCAGGGCCGACTTTTGATTTGACTTTTTGACTTTTGATCAAGAACTTAGCTTTATCATATGGAATTGATTCTTATAGTTTGTGTTGATTGTATCGAGTTGTTTGTGGCTAGATTCGAGGCGATCAGAGGTCGATTCGCGAGGGAAGGGCTCGCTGGACTAGAGATTTGCATGGTTTGAGGTAAGTAACACTTTTAAACATAGTTATGAGGATATGAAACCCTGAATTATGTGTTATGTGATTGGTGTTGAGGTGATGCACATGCTTGGTGACAGGCATGTGGGCGTGCACCGTAGGAATTTTGACTTGGTCACTTCTATGGAACTATATAGTTGAATAATCTTGTCGTTACTTGTATTTTCACCATGTGTTGTAGAAGTTGAGCTGCTAGACTTGTTAGAAGTCATGTTTCGGATACATGTTTGTACTGTTGGGACCCACATAGTTCATGTTACATTTTGAATTATTTGCTTAATTTTCAATTTTGTACTCAGTCATATATAGTATTTGCATGTTATATCTCTGTCTCCATTTTCCTTTATTGATACATTATATCATTATTGTTTGGGCTGATTATCATGATTCTTCTGAGCCTGAAAGACTGGAGAGACTGATGACTAAGTGAGGCCGAGGGCCTGATTGTGAGGATACTTGTGTGATTGGGCCGCACACCACAGCATGTTTATTGATTTATGCCAAGATTGGCTTATTATAGCGCTTGGGATAGAATTGACCCTCCGGGGTCTGCATATCCACAGTGGGCACAAGTACCTAATGAGTACGAGTATGAGTGCGAGTACGAGAGCCGAGAGATTATGAGGATTGAGTGGCTGTGAGGAATGAGTGACTGTGACGATGGAGTGAATGGGAGGACTGAGTGGCTGATACTCTGAGAGTATTCATATGATTTTATTTTTGTTTTAATACTTCAGTTGCCATGTACAACTGTCATGTAGATACTGAGGTGTACTATATCTTGCTTCAATTGAACTTGACATGATTTACCTGTTTGGGGCTTAACTGTTTAATTTGGAAACATGCCTACATTTCTGTACTGTAATTTTGTAATTGAACTATACTTGCGAAGCTCCTCACTACTTTCAGTCCAATAGTTAGACTTATTACTTAATGAGTTGGTTGTAGTCATGCTACACCCTGTACTTTGTGTGCAGATCCAGATGTTTTTGGACACGGTGGTTGCTGACTATCAAAGTTTGCCGACATTCGGAGATTATCGAGGTAGTTGCCCTAGCGTCCGCAAACCTTGATTCTCCTCCCCTATCCCTCATTCTTATTTATTCAGTTTAATTATCTTAGATAGTATTTCAGACTTGTATTGTATAGATGCTCATGTACTCAATGACACCCTGGTTTTGGGAAACTTATAATTTGAGATGTGTCATTTTATTCGGTTTATGAGATCTTTTACTTATTTAAAACATGTTTTAATATATTCTTAATTTGAAAGTGTGGGAAGCATCTGAGTTGCCGGCTTGCCTAGTAACATGATAGGCTCCATTACGACAGGTTGGGTTTATGGTCGTGACATAAGATCGTCAGTACGCTCTAAGTCGGTTTCGATTTTAGCCAAGATCCAAATTATAGGTACTATTTAATATTTAATTAATTTTGTACGTATATACATACACACATATACACATACACACACATATACATACATATATATCACACGATTTTGGCAGATTTCTAGTAGTGTCATGCACAATTCTAATTTTCAAATACCATTTTAGCACTATACATTTTGTTTTTAAATGTGTTATAGAGTGTTGGATATCGATACTTAAGACTCGATCTCTCCAACATTAAAAATCAATATATATTTAATTTACTAAGGCCATCAGTACACCCGAAGTCGGTTGGTTTTAGCCAATATCCAAATTATAGGTACTATTTAACATTTAATTAATTCACACACATACATACACACACACGCGCACACACACACACACATATATATATATATATATATATATTTTTTCAATCGTATGATTTGATCGAGTATATGTTGTTGTTGCTACAATTTATGTTTTAATATAGCACTACATCTTATAGCACTATACATTTTCTTTTAATGTGCTATAGCGTGTTGGATGTTGATACTTAGACTCGATTGCTCAAACATTAAAACTCAATATATGTTTAATTTACTAAGGCCGTCAATACGCCCGAAGTCGGTCGGTTTTAGCCAAGATCCAACTTATAGGTACTAATTAATTTATTAAGTATATATACACACACACACACACACACACATATATATATATATATATATACATACATACATATATATTATACATATGTATGTGTGTGTGTGTCCCAGAGGCCTCTGGTAGATTTCGGATGGTGAACGGATTGAAGTTTGGACCAGAGGGATTGCTAAAGTGCACCAACTCTAGTGTGATCGCACATGCGAAGAATTTGGTCGTAGGTGCGCGACCGCAAAAGCGAAGGAGGCATCGCAGGAGCAGTTTCAGCTAGGGCTGTGAGGCAGTGCAGGTGCGAGGTATTTGGCCGCACCTACGAGATCGCAGATGCGGAAGAGGGGTGCAGGTGCGAAGTGGGCGAGTGGTAGCAGTATCCATAGAAACTGAGAGGGGGTCGTTGGTGCGGCTCCGTAGACGAGGAATCTTATCCACAGGTGCGAGTGCAGAAAGTCATCGGGGGAACTGCAGGAGCGGAGGATTTGTCGCTCCTGCGAGACCGCAGAAGAGGTTAAGTGGGTCACAAGTGCAAAAGTACTGGCGGTATATCATTCGAAAGGTTCCGAGATTTTTATTCATTTTTGGACTTTGGTAGCTTGGATTAAGGCGATTTTTGAAAGGGATTTCACTATATTTCAAGAGGTAAGTTACTTTTGATCATTTTTAGTCATTAATATTGAATACCCATGAATTTTCCACCTAGTTTATATGTTTTTAGGAGAATGTATACAGTAAAATCGGAGGGTTCAATTTTTCATAGTTACAACGCCTCGTAAGCACATCTCGAAGGCTCGAGACTACAGTCGAGTTTCATCCCTCGAGGGCCATCAACGCTCAACCTCGGGGCATTACAGACGGACGGTTATGGAGAGAAAGTAAGGAGTTCCCAAGGCGCATAAATAGGGCTGACAAAGTCTAATGGACTAGTCAAAAAAGGAATCAAGGCATTAACTAGTTGTACCGTCTCCATATCTTTGTAATTAATGCATTCGTACTATGTTAGGATTCCTCCTCATATATATAGGGGATCTTTGTCATTTTGTAGACATCTGTTGCTCAATACTAAATATACAAGAATATTCTCTCTGCTCTCTAACATATTCTCTTGATCTCATTACTTCCATTTATTTCTTACATTCATTGTGTTCTATTTATTGTTCATCATTTATTGCCTATCATTGATCATAAAGAGCCATCATTTTAGCTCTCATAACTGTTAGCCCTCCCTCGATCGCTCTAAGCCGGTCACCCACCTCGACCCCGAGGCCCTATAAATGACAGCTCGAGGTCCCGATCTCCAACTATTTAGTTCAATTATCATACCGTCTCTAAGCTATAATCTTGATTTCTAACATTTTACTTAGCATCCATTGCTTTACAACCATCATAAAAATAGATCACGTATTTTTAGAACCTCATAATCAAATTTAATTGTTATTACCATTTTCACGGTAAACAGTTTGGCGCCCATTTTGGGGCTAAAAATAATAGTGATTATTTTCTTGCTAGTTTATTTACACAAACACAAGTTATCTTTCACACTTTTTTCTTGCCCAAGATCTTTGATTTTAGGTCAAAATGTCTGACTCAGCGAACAACAATCTTGAGAACCATGGAGAGAATGGTGTGGATGTTCCAGGTGTTGGTATACCACCACGAAACCCTGAGAACGCACCAGAACCAATTCCCGTTGACGGGGTCTCACGCGATGCCCAACACGTTGATATAAGCTCCCACACTAACAAGAGCGTGCACCAAGGAGACCAACAAAAATCTCAGAAAACCCCAACTAGGGAAGAACGGGAGGTTAGCCTTCATGTTATTTTTAAAATGTTACAGGCACAATAACTGGTGATTGCTCAGCTGCAAAGTCACCAAAAAACTCCCAGCACGGTAGCACCGGGGACGGCCCACCTTCAACCGAGCAGGTACCAGAGAGATCAAGCAACAACGGGTCGGCAGCCGACCCCGCCATCGTAAAGATGCCCGAGGACCTCACAAAGAGGATCGAGTCGGGTGAGAAGAAGATAGAAGCCAACAATTAGAAGGTAGAGACCTACGATTCCAAGGTCGATCAAATTTCAGGCGCACCCTCGATTCTAAAAGGGGTAGACTCGAAGAAGTTCATGCAGAAGTCGTTCCCGCGGAAAGCGGCCCCAAAACCCATTCCAAAGAAGTTCAGAATGCCTTAGCTTCCAAAGTACAACGGAACCTTGGACCCCAACGAGCACATCACTGCCTACATTTGTGCAGTGAAGGGCAATGACCTAAAGGACGACGAGATAGAGTCTGTCCTGGTAAAGAAGTTTGGGGAAACACTCTCGAAAGGAGCCATGATGTGGTATCACAACCTAGCTCCTAATTCTATAGACTCATTTGCCATGCTGGCAGATTTTTTCGTAAAGGCACATGCAGGTGCCATCAAAGTAGCAACAAGGAAATCCGACGTCTTCAAGATCAAGCAGAGGGAGAATGAGATGTTACGAGAGTTCGTATCTCGCTTTCAAATGGAACGAATGGAACTACCACCAGTCTCCGACGACTGGGCAGTGCAGGCCTTAACTCAAGGTCTGAATAAACGAAGCTCGGTGGCTTCAAAGCAGCTGAAATAGAACCTAGTCGAGTATCTCGCCGTGACCTGGTCGAATGTCCACAACCGATACCAGTCAAAAATCAGGCTCGAAGACGACCAACTAGGAGCCCCCTCGGGCTTAGTATATCCCAGCAGGCTTTCGGCAAAAGAGCCAATGCTAAACAAGGAAAGATACCAACCATATACTGAAGATAGAAGAAACGCCCCGAGGCGTAACATATTTCGTAGTGATCAAAGGATGGACCGAGGTCAGAATCCTCGGGGACTCTTCAATAGAGCTAGATTCGATAGGCACACAGGGCCAATGGAGGCACCTCGCTTGTCGGAATACAACTTTAACGTCGACGTATCAAACATCATGTTCGCCATCAGTAAAATCAGAGACGCCAGGTGGCCTAGCCCTGTGCAATTAGATCTTTCGCAAAGAAATCATAACTTAGTGTGTGAATTTCACAACACGCACGGCCACAGGATCGAGGATCGCCACCAGCTTCGAGAAGAAGTAGCCTGATTACTCAGTAAAGGTCACCTCCGAGAATTCCTTAGGGACCGAGCCAAAAATCAGTTCCGGGAAAGAGAGGCGACCAAGAAGAACAAAACAAATGAGCCACAACATGTCATCCGCATGATTTTGGAAGGCATCGATGCCCCTTTGGAGCCCACGATGAGAAGAACAAAAATATCCATCACCAGAGAAAAGCAAACTCGGGGTTACATACCCGAGGATGCTCTCACATTCAGCGATGAGGACATCGAGACCTTGTCTCAGCCTCACAACGACGCACTAGTAATCTATTTCCTTGTAAATACATTTCAAATTAAGCGTGTACTTGTGGATCCAGGTAGCTCGACCAACATTATCAGGTCGAGTGTATTAGAGCAGCTCGGACTGCTTGACCAAATCATGCCCGCCTCTCGAGTCCTTAATGGATTCAATGAGCGAAACAATGAAAGGGGAAATCACCCTCCCAGTCAACGTGGCTGGCACAACCTAAAATGTCAATTCCATGTCATCGAAGGAGATATGAGGTACAACACCTTGCTCGGAAGGCCATGGATACACTGCATGAGAGCAGTACCATCCACTCTCCATCAAATGATGAAATGCCCAACAAAGGATGGGATTAAAACCGTCTACAGGGAACATCATGCGGCAAGAGAAATATTTGCGGTGCACGATGTGACGCCGACACCAGTACCTCCACCCCTCGAAGGAGCTTAAGGGTAATCAAACAGTAAAATAGCGATAGCAAACTACGTCTTTGGCTAAGACAGACTAAACAAAACAAAGGACCGTACCGAGTCCTCGTAACAAGCGATTGAATCACATCGAGATCTGAAGGTCGTCAGCACTAAGGTATGGCCATCCCCCTTTTTTTAGTTACATTTTATACTGACCTGAATACAGGTACTCGATCAAAACGGTCGAACCGCTTCCAAACTCGAAGGCCTTAAGTTACAAAAGCATGCGTTGCACTCTTTTCCTTCGACCGAGTTTTTATCCCAAGAAGGGTTTTACCGGCAAGGTTTTTAATGAGGCAACATCTATATGCTACCTAAGGAAGACCCAACAAGTATTAAAGGCTTCTTTTGCAATCAACCTCAAATACTGGTGGGCATCCCCCCGAAAGGTCACCTACTCGGGGAAGCCAATATGCGCTAAGTGGGGTCTCGATCGGAAAATAATGTACCGGACCAAACGGTTGAAAGAACCTTGTCTGCATAGAACAACCGAGCCCGCAACATCAAAATGTGTATGCTTTTACCAAGTAATCAAATAAACTCGGTATTTTTTCAAACACGACTCCTCTATCAAAAACGCCCCGAACACTTGGGGACTGGCGTCGAACACTCAAGGCCACATGACCTCCGGGTCGAAAACTCCCAAATCGCAAGCCCTTAATGAGGCAATACCAAGTTTACAAGTAATGGATCCCGAGCCAAGAAACCCTTGATGACCGGGACTGCCGCCAATCACCACCCCCATCGACTTATCAAAACCCGAGGCTATAAGACCACATACGGGCAACCTCGGTCTCATAAGACCTATATAAGGAAACAACATCTGTAAGACCTCAAGCAAGGCATGAACCATACTTGTACCAAGTATCCAAAACTGTAAGACCTCAAAAGCATGTAAAACTTGTAAGACCTTACTAAAGGCATAAACCCGATCTCAAAGTTAAGGCTATATATCAAACTTGTAAGACCCCTAAAAAGGCATACCCTCGATATAGACACCGAAACTACTTCACACGGGACTGAAAGGCTCCAGCCAAAACACAAATTACTACGGTCACAAGGTTGTACCAGCCAAAGTAACACGAATGGGGGACGCCCGACTGTCACTATAAAATCACAGGCCTTCAATTACTTCAAATATACTTTGAAAAGAACCATTTAAACAGGCTACCCTCGACATAGGCAAAAGAGCTTCGACCATGTTAGCTCCTAAATACAGGCTTCAAGATACTCAACAACCGAGCCAAACCTCCCGAGGTGCTCGATCATCGCCATATAATGACTCATAATCGAGGTTTTTTCAACCATTAAAGAGTCAGGCAAACATTATTTCAAAAACTCCTTATCGATGAAAAAGTAAAGCCTATACAAAAGGTCGCATTGACCCAAAGCGTAAGAGCCATTGTCGCCAGTCCACATAAAAGGTCGCATTGACCCAAGGCGTAAGAGCCATTGTCTCCAGCCATACAAAAGGTCATATCGACCCAAAGCGTAAGAGCCATTATCGCCAGCCCACATAAAAGGTCACATCGACCCAAAGTGTAAGAGCCACTATCGACAGCCCACACAAAAGGTCGTACCGACCCAACGCGTAAAGGCCTAAAGGGTCGAATGAGCTCGAGTCAATACCCGACTTGGAGACTGAACCCAAAACAGTTGACCAAACATGCCTAAGAGCACAAGCATAAGAGCTCGAACGTCGGCTTGTACTAAAAGGTCGTATCGACCAAGTATGTAAGAGCCTACGGGCCAACCTAATGAGCCCCAGGGACATACCACGACTCTAACGATTTCTTTTAACTCAAAAACCAGTTCATCTGGCTAAAATCAAGGCAAAAAGAAATGCAGGAGAAATGAAACCATGAGATTTTCCTTTTATACATATATGCGAGAAAATACAAGCTTCATTTATAACGTACTTTGAAAGTACTATGTACAGAAATAGAAAGGGAAATCTACGTCCCCCTTTGGGACTATGGCCCGTCGGCCTCATCCTCGCTATCCTCGGCATCGGACAAAAGGAATTTAGCATCATATTCTTCCGCCTTCGCCTGCTTTATCTCTTCTAAGAGGTTGAAACCCCTTAGCATGGATCTCTTCGAGGGTTTCCCTTCGAGATTTACACCGAGCGTATTCCTTGCTCCTGCCTTTGCGGTCAAGAGTCCTTCTCATCTCATCTTGAGCATCGGCAACATCCTTCAAATAGACCGCCACTTTCTTGTCAGCCTTAGTTTGGCTCATTACGGCTTCAGCCTGGGCATCCATAACCTCGACCTTTATCTTCAAAAGCTTAGACTCGAGCTTTGTAATCATATCTATTCGAACCAAGCTATATCACGAGCTAAACGAAGTTGAACCTCAAAGGCGGAGGCTTTATCCAGAGCACCCTCCCCCGCTGAAGCTTGAACGTCTGCCTGAGACTTTAACTCATCGTACTCGTGCTTGTCTCGGCCAGCTTCATTCCGAAGGTGCTCCAGGTGCTCCATCTTTTTCTACAACTAAAATAAACAAAACATTAGCCTCAGGAGCTAGAAGAAGGAACACACACTCCCTCGGAACAAAACTACTTGCTCCTTCAGGTAGCTCTCATAATTTGAGCTTTGACTCACCTTATACCATAAACGTGCCAACTCATCTTCCCTTTCATCGCAGAGAAGCCTAAGGGATATGTCCCTGTCAATGATTTTTTACAATATGGCCTCATAACGAAGCAACTCAGATTTGAGCTTATTAAAAGCCTGTGGAAGAGAAACATGGTAAGAAAGTGAAAATTACAAAAATATAAAACCAGTACGGACGGCCTGAACCTACCTCTGAGTGAAGCCGCTGAGCTTTCTCAAGAGTTGAGCATACATCTACTGGTCTGGCTCCATCTACCCTGGTAGAACCACCCCGGTTTGGGACACAATCACTCGATATACGCGCCCATTGGCATCGAACAACTCTCGAAGTTCCTTCGATAGGAGAAGAAGCCAGCGGAAGAGAACCCTCGCTCCTCGAAGCACCTTCGACGGTAAAGAAAGATAGCAGTAGAGGAGGGACCATTTCTCTAGAGCCAGAGACCTCGGGTGCTACAGGTTCGGCTTATACGCCCTCTCTAAGACTCCGGGCTGGACTCGTTTTGCTGCTATCATTGTCTTCCTACAAAGTCCTCTCCTGCTTATTGTTATTATTATCATCCCTCAGTCTTGAAGCCGGTGGTCTTTCTCCCTCTCCTAAAGGGCACGACCTCGTTTTAAGGGACTTCCCAATGCCTACGATGGCAGAGTTAGTATGCAGAAAGAAAAAGTGCCCTTCCGAGATAAAGGGGGAGCAAATCACATAGCACATACTGTGGTGTTTTGCCTCCCACCTATCCTTAGATAAAGCTCGCCACTTTCTAACCCAATCCGACAGATCGAGAACCTCACCAGCATCCATGAAATCGCTGCAGAAAAGGAAAAGAAGACGCATTTACGAAGCCCACCTTCACCATAAACAAAACTTTAAAGGCACGAGTGTACCACTTACATTTAAAATTCCATTCCTCAGGAATGGCAAAAACTCCACTGGAATAATATCAATAGTCCGTACCTAGACGAATCGGCTCATCCATCCCCGATCTCCATTATCTTCATCGTCAACAACGAAAGGCATGGTGGATCGGCATCGCAGCGTTAGAAGGCCTCGATGGTGAAAGGGCTGATATAGCCTGATGAGATGACTAAGAGTAAATTCAAGACCTACTACTTCCGCAAAGAACCTCATTATCAATACTATCCGCCTAAATGATGGGTAAATCTACGCCAAAGTAACTTGGTACTTTCAACAGATGTCAAGCACTACCCCATCAAGGGGGCCCAGCGTAAAGGGGTACGTGTACACATTCAAAAATCCCTCGGCATGGTCCATGATGCTCTCCTCAAGGGAAGGTACTCGCAATGCCACCTTTTCTCCCCATCCACGGTCCTTCCTCACCAACTCAAGGTGCTCATCTCCTATTAAATAAATGAACTTCAAGGCATACTCCCAATAACCTTGAACATTGGGAGTCTTTTCCGACGGTAGATTCCCTCCCGAAACAAAGTGCTCAGAGGCGGAGCTCCCTTCTCTTTGCCGAGTGGACCCTGATGTAGCAACCATGGCTGTGGTAAAACTAGAGAGTTAGAACGAGAATTTGAGCAAGGGCATCAAAATTGAAATGAGGAAGGACCTAATGCAGGAAAAGAGAACTCCATAAAACGAGATAACTGCTCAGAATAGAGGAATCTCCAAAAAGGCGAAGACAACCCTATATATGGAAAAAGCGGCGACCACCTGCCTGCCTTAAAGGCCGATTAAAAATACTGGCTAGAGCTTTTATCGCCTTGGGAAAATGTGCCGGTGGGATCTCCTCGGTCATTCCATAACCTTGTCATGCACTTAACTCCACCATACAATGTTTTGGGTTGGATACCCCCGCATCAACCAAGTGCCGAGATGGTACCCGATCTCGAGGACCTCCATCAAAAAGAAGATAGGCTCTAGGAAGCCATTGGTATCATTGCAAGTCCAGAGATGGTGTACCCGATCTCGAGGACCTCCATCAAAAAGAAGATAGGCTCCAGAAGGCCATTGGTATCATTGCAAGTCTAGAGATGGTACTCGATCTCGAGGACCTCCATCAAAAAGAAGATAGGCTGCAGGACGCCATTGGCATCATTACAAGTCCCGAGATGGTACCCTATCTCGAGGACCTCTATCAAAAAGAAGATAGGCTCCAGGAAGCCATAGGCATCATTGCAAGTCCCGAGATGGTACCCGATCTCAAGGACCTCCACCAAGAAGAAGATAGACTCTGAGGGTCCATTAATATCATTGTGAGACTCGAGGTGGTACCCGATCTCGAGGGCTTCTCTCAAGGAGAAGATAAGCGCTTAAACTCTACTCATATGGGCTTGGCCTCGAGGTACCATCTAAACCTGGGTAAGCCCTTGTCCAGGATCTATCTGCAATGCCTTAAGGCTATCTACACTAAGTTCAAAACAAGTCTCCAGGTAGCCCGAGCTTGAGCGAACCCCCACTCGGGGACTGCTCCCGAAAGCCTAAATGCTATATTTATTCTTAGGCGTCCAAGCAAATCCCCCCATCGAAGACTATCACGGGGTATAAGAGGCTAAGTCTAGTATTGAAAGTTCGAAACTCTTATTCTCATTAAACTTGAAGTCGGGGATCCCGACGACCCGAGTTTATCAAACAAATCTGGGCTCGGTCCAAGGTATGATAAAAGGTTCTATGAGGAATCGAGTTAATCAATCAAGAGCCAGAAGAAATGCTTGCACCCGAGCTCGATATTCACACCTATCAGTGGATTCATGCATTCAGACTCTCCACAAAATCATATGAAAAGAGATATAGCATAAATCAGAGACAAATTGAAGAAACATCTTTATATTCATAAGCACGTGATTACAAAATCCCACGAAGGGTCCTTACATATGGTTACAAAAGCTCACCAAGGATCCTTACATATGATTACAAAAACCCACGAGGGGTCCTTACACAGAAACAAAGAAGCAAAATATGATACATATAGTAAAAGCCAAGAGCCTAATCTATTCTCGGGGGTGCATCCTCAGCGGTAATTTGTTCGAGTGCCCTCTCCTTGGGGGTCTCATCTCGGTCTTCCAAAATAATATCTCCAAAGGAGAAGATGAAGAAGAGGAAAGTGAGAAGATTGAGAAGAGGAAAGTGAAGAAGCAGAAAAAGCCATAGCCCGCCAAAGAGCAAAGGCTTTTATCAGGCCAAGGAGATCAGGGCCCGATAGAAGGCTTGACGAGCGTCGGCCTTGACTACATTGCTACTTTGAGTCCACTTCTTGGGACATTGTGTCGGGCAAGTTACCGGACAGAAGTTCCACTTCACCCCACGAAAAGCAAAAGGGATGAAGTACCACACCAGGCCGGGGTAGGGAGGTGAGCAGCGGTGTAAATTCCGAACACCCTCCTAAGCAGCGGTGTAGAGTCCAAACATTTTCCTAATTCGGAAGAAATTGGCCCCCCTGTATCATCGCCTCGAGCCAACGACGACAGCAGTAACAACAACAAGAACAACAAGAACAACAATAAGAAGTTAGTACAATCTCGCTCGGTAAGGGAAAGCCCTGGAAAAGGGCCATGGCACGACTAATGAGAACGCCTCTATGTAACCTTAAGGCCGCGGGCCCCAAACATGGGAAATAATAATGAATGAGGATGAAGAGAGAAAAAGGGTGAAAGGCTATTAGAAAACACTTGAATAAAGAATTGTTTCCAGGAGGCTCCCATTTATAGAGTGTGGCAGTGTACCTGACAACGCCATTAATATCTTTGAAAGACGTATCAGCAGGCGCAATCAATGTGTTTTTGGGAACTAAATCGGCGGCGATATTATCGCTTCGAAGAATGAGAATCGGCAGTACATTGAATGGCGCTGAAAAGATGAGTCAATGGGTCGCCTCAATTATCGCAAAGTCTTGCATCATAAGTATGACATCATAGCGGGAAGTTCGAAGTGATGGGCATTAAAGCCATTTCTTATCATTCTACTCTAAGAAATGTGGGACTATCTATATACGATAAAATCGTAGGGTCCAATTTTCCGTCATTACGATGCCTCGTAAGCACATCTCAAAGGCTCGAGACTACGGTCGAGTTTCATCTCTAGAGGGTCATCGGCGCTCGACCTCGGGGCAGTACAGACCGACAGTTATGGAGATAAAGTGGGGAGTTCCTAAGACGCATAAATAGGGCTGACAAAGTCTAATGGACTAGTCAAAAAAATAAATCAAGGCATTAACTAGCTGTGCCATCTCCATATCTTTGTAATTAATGAATTCGTACTATGTTAGGATTCCCCCTCATAGATAAAGAGGATCTTTATCATTTTGTAGATATCTGTTGCTCAATATTAAATATACAAGGACATTCTCTCTGCTCTCTAACATATTCTCTTGATCTCATTACTTCCATTTATTTCTTACATTCATTGTGTTCTATTTATTGTTCATCATTTATTGCCTATCATTGATCATAAAGAGCTATCATTTTAGCTTTCATAATTGTTAGCCCTCTTTCGATCGCTCTAAGCCGGTCACCCAGCTAGACTCTGAGGCCCTATAAACGACAGCTCGAGGTCCCGATCTCCAACTGTTTGGTTCGATTATCATACCGTCTCTAAGTTATAATCTTGATTTCTAACCTTTTGCTTATCATCTATTGCTTTATAACCAGCATAAAAAAAGATCACGTATTTTTAGAACCTCATAATCAAATTTAATTGTTTTACCATTTTCACGGTAAATAGAGGAATTTTGGGATTTATGCACTAGGGATTGGAGAGTAAGATGTGGGGATTTGAGTGAAGATTTGGTGTTGGGAATTTGGTAATTTTGGTATGGTTGAACTCGTGGTTGAATAGGTAGTGTGGGCGTACACCGTAGGAATTATGACTCAGTCAATTCCGGGGAACTATGTAGTCAAATAATCTTTTTATTATCCACGTATTCTCTTTGTGTTAGAGAAACTGAGCTGTGATTCGTATTGAAAATCATGCTTAGGCTATATGTTGCCACTGTTGGGACCCATAGTGGTCGTGTTGCTATTAAATTACTTGCTTAATTTGTAATTATGTACTCAGTCATATCTATCATTTTCATATCATATCTCAGTCTCTGTTGCCATTTATTGATACATCAGGTCATCATTGTTTGTGCTGATTGTCAAGATATTTATGAGCTCGAGAGACTGGAGAGATTGATGACCGAGTGAGGTTGAGGGCCTGATTATGAGTGATATTTATGGGATTGAGGTGCACGCTGCAGTAGCCTTTATTGATTCATGTCATGATTGGCTTATTTTTAGCGCTTGGGCAGGAACCACCCCACCGGAGTCTAACTTACCAACAGTGAGTGCAGGTACCTACTGACTGCGAGTGCGAGTGTCGAGCGATTGGAAGGACTGAGTGAATGTGAGGATTGAGTGACTGAGAGGACTGAGTGAATTGATATTCCGAGAGTATGCATATGATTTTATCACTGCATTGCATTACAGTTGGCATGCATAATTGACATGTAGATATAGTGATGTATCATTCCTCATTTGAGTCACACTTGGCATATTTTATCCATATTGAGCTTAAACTGTTGAACTTGAAAGCATGTCTACATTTCTGTGCTGTTAAATTCTATATTTGGACTGACCTATTGAGCTCGTCACTATTTTTGGCCCAAGGTTAGTCTTGTTACTTATTAAGTACATGGGTTGGTTGTACTCATACTATACTCTGCACTTTGTGTGCAGATCCAGGTACTTTCGGGTACGGTGGCTGCCAGCTTTTGGATCTTTATTTTTTGGAGACTAACGAGGTAGCTGCCTTGGCGTCCGTAAACCTTGACTCTTCTTCTTTCAGTTATTTGTATTGTTCTATCTTTATAGACAGTTTTTAGCAGACACACTATGTTGTCATTTAGATCTCATGTACTCAATGACACCTGGATTTTGGGAGATTTTGTATTGAGTCACAGTATTCTTATCACTTATTTATGAGATTTTACTCTTAAGCTTATTTTATTATGTTTTCAAATTTAAAGATGTGTAGTTTATTGTGATTGTCGCCTTGCCTAGTATTGTGATAGGCGTCAATCACAACATATGAGATTTGGGTCATGACACTTTGTAATTATATTAAAAATAATATTTATTATCGAAAATAATAATTGATCCTGGGCGAAAAAAATAAATTAGAATTTCCGACCTACGTCGGTCAGTATTCTATAATATTATACTTAATCTTTTCTTTGGTAGATAGTATGAAAGTCTGACCAGGATTTGGTCAAAAATTGACCATTTTCTGACCCCCAGTCGGTCGGAATTTTCAATTGTGTCAGATAAAGTAAACTTACTTTGTAATGGGACCATATTTTCTGACCGACTGTTGTCGATATATTTATGTATAATTTGTTAATTGAATTTGTGCACCAATTTACTATGTTTCCGACCGACGTCGGTCAATTTTATTTTTCCGACCAATTTCGATCGGTATGCCCTGGACGGATCTTGACAGTTTTCTAGCAGTGTAAGCTTAAAAACATCTTTTCTAACTTCAATAATACTAGGAATAGATGTTAATAGCTCATTATCTTCTACAGAAATAATCATACGAATGCAATCCAGAAGTGAATGATCCGTAATAGTGGCATGAAGATTGAAAAGTTTTTCAAAGTGTCTCACAATAGCTTTATTAATCCATTCGTCTCACTGAACCCATGTGTTTATGTGGTTCTTGATTCTGTGCAAGTGCAAGCTCCTTCTTTAATCTCTTAGAACATTGTAAAAATATATACTATTATAGTCCCCTTCCTGAAACCACTTCACTTGAGATTTTTGTTTGAGCGATGTTTCCCCTGAAACTATCCATTTCACATATTCTGTATGAGCTTTATTCATCTCTTCTCTTCTATATTCTGTATTTTGTTGGAGATCTAGCTCTTCTAGCTATTGTACCTTAGCTTCCAAACTATTGAATTGTTCATATATGTCCCAATGCTTTCTCTAGATCACTGGCCAAGTTTCCTGCTCCATGCTTGAAACTTACTCTTCAATCTCCACGTTGCATTACCAGTGACCTGCATACTCCAAGAGCTCTATACCACATCCAAAAAATCTGATTGTCGTGTCCATAAATTTAGGAATCTAAAATATTTGATCATTTTTTGTTGCTCCTACAACCTCGCATTTGGTGGATCTCCTGCTCAACGAACTCGGCCATCTTTATGGGTTAAAAGTTTTGATTTTGTTGCACTATTTTCAATAATTGAGTAACGTTTTTGTCACAAAATTTTAAAAAAGTGACTGGTTACATCTTTTTCAACATTTGAGGTGTGTTTCTATTATAAAATAAAGAAAAGTGGCTTTGCAGTAGTTAAGTGACCATATAAATATGAACTGCACGCGTCTTATTAGGCATTAATTCACTACTAGAAATTTGGTAAAAAGCGACTACATATAGCGACCAACGTTGGTCGCTTATCTCAATATACCGACCAAAACATGTCCAAACAGGATTGATAGCTATATTGGTGGTCTTTTTATCTTAGCGGCCTGTCACGACCCGGACTTTCCACCCTCGGGAGTCATGATAGCGCCTACTAGTGAAAGCTAGGCAAGCCAACCATTTAAATTATTTACCTTTTTCCCATTTTTAATCCTTTAACAATTAAGAGCCAACATTACATGAACAGAGGAAATTTAAAAGCGGAAGACTGAAATGTAATATTTTAATAAAGATGTCAATACCAATCCATACATAAACTACCCAAGAATAGTGTCACAATTCCACAGGCTGTCTAGGAATACTACAAATTAAAGGTCCGAAAGAGATATTACAACACTGTCTCTAAAATACATAAAAGAAACAAAACAAAAGGGTAAGGAGACGCCAAGGCATGCGGACACCGGCAGGACTACCTCGAATCTCCGGATGGACTGAAGGTAGTAACCCCAAATCTAAGGTCCAAAAGCTGTTGCACCGGGATCTGCACACAGTGCAGAGTGTAGTATCAGCACAACCGACCCCATGTGCTGGTAAGTACCTAGCCTAACCTCGGTGAAGTAATGACGAGGCTAGGACCAGACTACCAAATAAACATGTGCAGTTAAATCATATACTATAGAAAATAAAAGTAGGAATGTACAGTTAAGAATGAGAGGGGGAACATGCTGCGAGGGAAACATCAAATGATAATAGAAGGACAACAGGTAAATACAAGGAACACCATAACTCAATTATCAACAAGAATCAGAAATCAAACAAGTGCACGGCATCACCCTTCGTGCTTTTACTCTCGTCCTCACCATAAAATCAATATAATCGGCACGGAATTGTACATCGTGCGGCACGGCATCACCCTTCGTGCTTTAACACTCTTTCCTCCAAAATAATACATGGCATCACCCTTCGTAATTTAACACTTTTTCTTACCCAAACAACAATCACAAGAAATAAGGACAAGAAAAATAAATGAAATCACAATAAAATTCTGGCAAGGGAACAATAGTACAACAATCAAATCCCAGCAAGGGAACAATATCAACAACATCAACATCCCGGCAAGGGAGATAGCATTAAAAGCAACAGCATCCCGACAAGGGAGGCTATATAATAATCCTCTTCTCTTTTTCACATTTACTTCAGAACTCACTACGCAACTTGAGGCAGTGCTCTATAAGGTTCAATTACGCATTTTACTTCCACAATTTGTTTTACAACTTGAGCCAACACTCCTCAATATTAATTACCAATAATACTTCCACAAGCTTTGCTCAATAATAGAAATCATCACATAAGGCATGAACAATACAAACAGAGTCATAATAATCATAATATAAGAATCACGAGCATGCTTGACACCAACGTATAGATACTCATCACCATGTCTATACGTCGTACTTAACAAATAACACATAGCAAATAGGACACAATTCCTAATCCCTCAAGCTAAGGTTAGACCAAACACTTACCTCAAACTTCCACAGCCAATTCAAGCCTCAAACACCGAGTTTCCTTTAATTCGCCTCCAAATAACTCGTATCTAGAACAAATTGATTTAACAACATCAATAAATGCTAAAGAATTCATAGCCAATGCTTAATTATAGGTTTTCTATCATTTTCCCCCAAAAGTCAAAAATCGACCCCGGACCCGCTTGGTCAAAACACAAGGTTTGGACCAAAACCCGATCACCCATTCACCCACGAGCCAGAATATGTAATTAGTTTCGGAATCCGACCCCAAAACGAGGTCTAAATTCTAATTATTCAAAAAGTCTTAACTCTACCCAAATTCCCAATTTTCTACCCTTAAGAACATAATTTAGGCCTAGAAATCTAATGGGTGTTAATGGAAATTGAAGAAAACAAGTCTAAGAATACATACCTATGGTTTTGTGGTGAAATCCCCCTTCAAAAATCGCCCAAGTTTTAGTTTAGGTGAAAAAGTTATGAAGTTTTGAAGAAACCCCGTTTTGCTACTAGTTTAAAAATAACTGGGCAGCTACTCTATGCGTTCGTGTGCCTTTGGTTGCGTTCGCATAGGCTTAATCCCCCTGGCCTACGTGTTCGCGAGCCATTGGCCGCATTCGCATAGTGTTATGGCCAACCCATTCCCTAGCTCCCCCTTAGGCAGTGCATTCACGTGGACTTAGACGCGTTCGCGTAGAGCAACATACCCAAAGCTCCGCATTCGCGTCCCAGTCAGTGCGTTCACATAGTGTATACCAGCCCCCTCCCCGTTTGTTCAGTGCGTTCGCATGGGTTACCACGTGTTCGCGTAGAGTAAAAGTTTGGACACCAGAAAACATCAGATACACAAGATTTCTAAGTCTAAAAACACTCTGACGCCTATCCGAAACTCACCCGAGCCCTCGGGGTTCCAAACCAAACATGTACACTACCACAAAAACATCCTACGGACTTATTTGTGTGATGAAATCGCCAAAATAACATCTTAAACAACGAATTTAGCATAGAAATCAAGGAAAAATCTCAAAACTTCTAAAGTATCAAATTTCACAACTACGGGTCCAAATCACATCAAACGACTTCCGTTTCTTACCAAATTTTACAGGCTCAATCTAAACGGCATATAAGACCTGTACGGGGCTCCGAAACCAAGATACGGGCCTGATACCATCAATTTCAAAAACATTCAAATTTCCAAAAACTCTTATATTTTCAGTAAACAATTTCTTTCAAAAATTCATTTCTCGGTCTTGGGACCTCGGACATTCCGGGCATACGCTCAAGTCCCATATTTTTCTACGGACCCTCCAGGACCGTCAAATCACAAGTCCGGGTCCGTTTACCCAAAATGTTGACCGAAGTCAATTTAAATTCAATTTTAAAGGCCAAATTAACATTTTCATCATATCTTCACATAAAAGCATTCCGGATATACTCCCGGACTGCGTACACAAATCGAGGTGAGGAAAAAAGAGGCTTCTAAGGCCTCGAAAGACAAAATTTACTCGTAAATCAAGTGATGACCCTTTGGGTCATCACACGACCAAAGTTGGTCACTAATTAGCGACCAACTTTGGTCGCTAAGGTAAAATAACCAAATGTTCAATGTAAATAAAATACCGACCAACTTTGGTCGGTACAATATTTTAATAATATAAATTTAGCGACCAACGTTGGTCTGTATATTTAAATTACGATATTTTTTTAATTATTATAATTCAAAAATTAGCGACCAACGTTGGTCTGTAAATTAGAATATATATTTTTTTTAAAAATATATATTACCAATCTGGGTTCATAAGCGACCAACTTTTGTTAATTTTTTTTTAATTTTTTTAATTTTTTTTATACATAAGCGACCAACCTTGGTCGCTAATTTCCAAGTTTTTTTTAAAATAAAATCTGTGTTCATTAGCGACCAACCTTGGTCGCCAATTTTTAATTTTTTAATTTTTTTTAGATATAAGCGACCAACCTTGATTGCTAATTGCCAAAAAGGTTTTTTTAATAGGTAAGCGACCAACTTTGGTCGCTTTTCTGGGTAATAATTTTTGTATAAAATGTCTGTTTTGGCAGCTACACCAAAATCTCCACAACAACCCAAAAACAACAACACAACAACAACAACACAACAACAACAACAACAACACAATTCAAAAAATACATTAAAACCAACAAATTAAAGTTCAATAGAACTAACAAATTAAACTAACAAAACTAAGTTAACGCTTATTACAACTAGTTCAAAACCGGTTCTATTTGTCTAGTTCAAAGTATATAAAAGTCAAGGAGTGTTTTGTACAACATCATTATCATCACCGTCTGATGAATTTTCATCAACAAGACGGTATAGAGAAGGGTCTACTTGTCGAGGACGGGAAGAATAATCACGGGGAGGATGGGAGGAACGAGCACGTGGAGGACGGAAGGAATGCTCACGTTCAAGTCGAGCCTCTGGCGATGACTCACGAGACCGGGGAATCGGAAAAGCTCCAGAAGCTAGGAGAGTTTTGAGTTGCTCTTGCATGCCATTGTACTGAGCTTGCATGCCATGGTACTGAGCTTGCATGCCAATGTACTGAGCATCTCTAAGCTTTTCTCTTTCCTTGGCCGCTTCTAGCTCGGATGTGAGCTTTGTCACAATCTCCCGCATAGCGGAGAGGCTCTCCCCATCAAGTTGCTCGCCTTGTGAGGAAGTCCTTATTCCTTGCATTACATACTTATAGCGATGGAATTTCTTAGTAGGAAGCCCGTATACCTTCCCCAATTTGGACCGCCAGCAGCCTCCATCCATATTCTTTCAGCATCGTCGTCCGAAGGTTGGATTGGCTCGCCCGACTCATTAGGTGGCTGACTGCATATGAATTCCTCCATGTCAGCTGTGAAGCGACCATATAAGAAAAATTACATTGAATTAGTATCTCAGAATTTATATAAAAGTAAATCAAAATACTTAATGAAAAGTGAAAACTTACATGTACAGTCGATGCTCGGCCCTCGACCCACCTTTCTTGAGCCGTCTCCTTCTTCTTTACAATATGAGTCTCCTTGAATAGCTCATCTTGGTTCATTGGATGCCCCAACTTGTTTTCCTGAAAACTCATAAATTTTAGTTAATAAACATAATAGATATACTTTAAAAATTAAAATAAATTAAGCAATTACGTACCAATCTTCTTTTTATTGTCCCTAGGTTGATCGTGCCTCCAATGTGCAAGGAGCCTCCCTTGTCAGATGCGCGAGCTTTCTTTCCTTTTTCGCTCTTCTCTAAGAACTTTGCGGTAAGCCATTGCCTTTGCAAATTGTCCCATAAATTTTGAAGCAACCAGTCAGGCTTCTGGTTCAACTTTCTAGCTTTGAAGAAACTATGCGACAACCGTTTGCGAGCTTTGTGATGAAAATTTGCAGCCACTTCCGCGCTATAGCGGTGGTCCCATACACACTTGCTCTGTATTTCAAAAGTTAAATATTATATGGAAATATCATAAATATAAATAATTATACTGCTTAAAAGAACATTTATACCTTAAATTGATTGAAAATTTGCTCCTTCAGCGAGAATGGGAATTCACTCCATATCGCATAAGGGCCATCATAAAGCTTTCTTGTAGCTTTGGTAATTATCCTCGTAGTAATATTACTCGAGATGAACCTGCAATTTAAACAAAAAAAACATTAATATCTTAGTACAAACTGTACAAAACAATAAACGTAAAAATAACAAATAACTCTTACCCATCACCCTCAGGGACTATGATGATCCTGCCATATTGATCATAATGCACCTCCTCGTCCTCATCAGCATCAACGTCTGAAACATGTATATCAGAGGCATGTGTGGAAGGTATGGAGGGGGGGTCAGAGCTACTATCTCGCAGGCAAAGGCCTGAAATAGATGGAGTCGCTAATGAAGATGGCTACGATCCTTGCGACTGCGACATAGCTGAATGGACTGCAAGTGGCTGTGATACTGATGGCTGTGACCCGAGTGGTTGTGACATGGATGGATGTGATCCATGTGGATGTTACATGGATGGATGTGATCCATGCGATGCAGATGGCTGTAATCCACGTGGTCGTGAGGCAGCTAGACTGTATGCCAGATGTATAGTCCTATGGCCCTGTGATGAAAGACCTGGTGTCTGCATGAAGGTGTAGGGATCGTGATGTTGTGGAATCTCAGAATAGCCCTGGGGTGGAGGATAAGACATAGGCATAGGCATCTCTGAAGAGGGTGGAAAAGATGGAGTATTATCTTCTACCCTCCTCTTTCCTTCCTAGCCTTTTCTCGACCTCGAGAACCAGTATGGTCATTGTTACCTCGACCCTTGCTTGTCATCTGCATAATATAATACATATTTAGATTGAAACATATAAGAAACTAGCTATAAAATGAGAGTTATTAAAGAAACCAACTTTTTAAAGCCCATCGACGTATTGTTCCTCGTCCGAGAATTCTTCTTCCTCACTAGTTTGAGCTTCTCAGTTGATTCTTCTTCCTCATTTTCTATAATTGTTACTTCATTTATATCAACTTCTTCCAATATGTATTCAGGATGTTCCAAATCTTTTTCTAAAAGTTCGTTCACTATTTGGTGAACACTGGAGATATCATTTTGATATACAACATCTAATACATTCTCGACTTCCACCCTACCTACAGGCTTAGTTTTTATTACAACCCACCAATCGTACTTATTCCACCGCAATGGATAAGGAGCATAATACACTTGCCTAACATTATGTGCAATTGTGAAAGGATCATAACGATCATACTCCCTCATATGATTAACCTCAATTATGTTGTATTGATTGTGTACTCTTGTACCTCTTGTTGGATTTAGGTCAAACCACTTGCATCTAAAGAGTATCAATTTCTTAAATGGCCAACCTGTATAGTCTAGTTCTATTATTTCTTTGAGCACACCATAATAATCAATATCTCCAACTTGGTTTCCAACAAATCATATCCTAAAATTATAATTTATAAACTAAAAGTCCAAATAAACTAAAATTCCAATACATAAACTAAAAGTCCAATTCATATCCTAAAGGTTCAATTCATATCCTAAAATTTCAATTTATAAACTAAAAGTCCAATTCATATCCTAAAATACTCAATTTATAAACTAAAAGTTCAATTTATAAACTAAAAGTTCAATTCATAAACTAAAAGTTCAATTCATACACTAAAATTTCAATTCATATCCAAAAGGTTCAATTCATATCCTAAAATTTCAATTTATAAACTAAATGTTCAATTCATAAACTAAAAGTCCAATTCGTATCCTAAAGGTTCAATTCATATCCTAAACCCTAGATTCTAACTAAACTATCAAGACAATATAAAGTATAATTCAAATCTAACTAAACTAAATTCAACACTAATTAAACTAATTAGTAAATATTATTAATTAAAAAAACTAATTATGTAACGACCCGACCGGTCGTTTTGAGCTTTTGCACTTTTTCACCAGTTCTTGGGCATGACTAGCCCCGTGTGATGTATTATGACTTATGTAAATCGTTGGTTTTGGTTTTCAGGGTAATCGGAATGAATTTGGAAGAACAATTCTCAGTTTGAAGCTTAAAATTTGAAAGGTTTGACCAAGATTTGACTTGTTAGTAGATGACCTCGGATTGGAATTTTTATGATTTGGTTAGCTCCGTTAGGTGATATGGGACTTTGGAGAGTGCTCGGAATGTGTTTTGGAGGTCCACGGAAGGTTTAGTCTTGAATTGGCAAAATTGAGATTTTGGCGTTTTCCGGTTGATAGGGTAGATTTTGATATAGGGGTCGGAATGGAATTTCGAAACTTGGAGTAGGTCCGTTGTGTCATTTGTGATGTGTGTGCAAAATTTCAGGTCATTCGGACGAGGTTTGGTTGATTTTTTGATCGAAAGCGGAGTTTGGAAGTTCTTAGAATTCTTAGGCTTGAATCAGATGTGATTTTGGTGTTTTGATGTTGTTTAGAGCGTTCTGAAGGTTGAAACAAGTTTTAATGAGGTTATGGGATATGTTGGCATGTTTGGTTGAGGTACCGAGGGCCTCAAGTGAGTTTCGGGTGGTTAAACAGATCGTTTCATGTTGGTGGAAATTGCAGAATTACTGATGTTGGTGTTGCAGGTTTTTGACATCCGCGTTTGCGATGCATGTCCCGCGTTTGCCAAGGGTTAGGGTGTGAGGCTGTGTATTTGGGCTTCACGTTCACGAAGATGGTTCCATGATCGCGAAGGGGTGAGGTCAATGGCCACCGCGTTCGCGAGGCTTATGCCGCATTCGCGTAGAGGAAGAGGAATCCCCAAGGCAATTGTTCTACGGGTTCACATAGTAGAGGTCGCGTTCGCGAAGAATTGAGTCAGCTATGCATCAGGTTCGTGAGAGGGTTCTCGCATTCGCGTAGAAGGAATTCCGGTCAGTGAAGCTGTGTGTTTCGCAAACGCGAGGGAGATGCCGCATTCGCGAAGAAGAAAAATCTAGGCAGACAGTTTATATTTAAAAATTGAGGGTTTAAGTCCAATATCATAAAAGCCATTGCAGAGCTCGGGAGAAGGTGAAATTTGAGGGGATTTTCAGTGGAGCAATTGGGGTAAGTATTCTTCACTCATATTTGGTTTAATTCCATGATTTAGTCTTGAATTTCATCATTTAATTTGAGAAATTAGAGTGGAAATTGGGGAAAAATGGAAGAAAAGTTTGAGAATTCTTTTGGGGATTTGAATGGGCAATGGAGGTCGGATTTTGATAAACTTGATATGGGTAAACTCGTGAGAGGATGAGGATTCTATTGATGTGACTTTTATCGGATTCCAAGCTATGGGCCCGGGGGCCGAGTTTGAGCAATTTCGGGGTTTTTTATGTAAATTGGATATATTCGAGTGGGCTTAGTTCCCTTAGCATATTTTAATGGTTATGTACTGATTTTGGTTAGATTTGGAGCATCCGGAGGTCGATTCAAGAGGGCAACGTCATCGCGGGCTAGAGTTTGGACCGGATCGAGGTGAGTAATGATTGTAAATGTTGTCCTAAGGGTATGAAACCCCGGATTTCACATCGTTGTGCTATATTGAGGTGATGCACACGCTAGATGATGAGCGTGGGGTCGTGCACCGTTGGGGGATTGTGACTTAGTCCATCCCGAATGACTGTTTTACCGCGTATTTGATTGAAAACTATTTGTTATCATCATGTTTTGGGCTGAATGCCATATTTGAGCCTCATGCTAATTATTTGGACCCTTAGTGGATTTTTATTGCTATTTCCTCACTTTTTTGACGTTATACTTGTACTCAATCATGCTTTATTCTACTGTTTCGGGCTGCACGCCACAGCAGTGATACACTAATTATGATTATGAGGCAGAGGGCTTGAGATTGTATGCCACAAGGTGGCTTGTTGATATGAGGCCGAGAGCCTATTGATATGCCACGAGATGGCTTGATATTGCGCTTGGGCAGTAAGGGGCCCCTCCCTGAGTCTGTACACCCCCAGTGAGTGCGGGTACCGAGTGTGATATGTGATATAGTCCGAGGGGCTGATGTTGTTCCATGCTATTGCCCGAGGGGCGGTTCTTGATTTATGTTATGCCCGAGGGGCTGATTACGAGTGATTGTGAGGTAGCCCGAGGGGCTGGTTCTGTTGATATTATGCCCGAGGGGCGGTTTATGGTACATGTTTTACCGAAGGGTTGTTTATGTTTCTATTATGTTTACTCACTATTTTATCACTCGTTTAAAACTATTGAAAAATTATTTTTAAAAGGTTTTCACCAAAACTGAGCATGATTTATGAAGTAAATGATTTCTGTACTATGTTGGAAATATCCTGTATTTCTTGTAGCGTATTGACGTGACTTACGTGTTTTCTTACTGCTCAGCTTTCATTTACCTTTATTACTCACTGAGTCGGAGTACTCACATTACTCCCTGCACCTTGTGTATAGATTCAAGTATTTCTAAACCCGGTAGCAGGTATTGGTTGCTCAGAGGCAGAGTCATTGGAGTTTTGCAAGGTAGTTGCCGACGTTCGCATCACTACTTTTCTCCCTCTTGATTTCATTAGACTGTATTTAGTACATCTTCAGTCTTTTCGTTGTATTCAGACCTTAGTAGATGCTCGTGACTTGTGACACCCCGATGTTGGACTTGTATATTATTTCTGCACTATTCATTTAGACTTACATTATGCAATATCTGATTAATTAAAAGGCTTAAAAATGACTTTTATTGATAAATGGTTAATTTGGGAGTTGTGTCGGCTGGCCTAGTTTCACGATAGGCGCTATCACGACCGGGTCGGTTTTAGGGCTGTGACAAGTTGGTATCAGAGCCTAGGTTACATAGGTCTCACGAGTCATTAGCAGGTTTAGTAGAGTCTCGTTGATCGGTACGGAGACGTCTGTACTTATCCTTAGGAGGCTGCAAAACTTTTAGGAAAAACTTTGCATTCTTGAATTCTTATCATGCATCCTTGATTCAGCTTGGAATGTAACTCTTGAAATTCCTTCCACACGTTTATATGCGCGTATGAGCGCTCAGTATCATATGTGCATCGATGGCTTGTAATTCTCTAATCGAGGGGCGAGATGTGATTTTCTGTGCGTTGATGTTGGTCCAATCTGGCGGACTTGAGGCCGAGTTTTGCCTGCAGCTTGATCACTGAGGTGCTGATTGTGTGATCACATGTTTTTGAACTTATATGTTCGGTAGTGTCCCTATTAGTAGAAGTGATGGTTGGATGGCTATGCAATGAGTATGTTATGACTGCGAGATGTATTCATATGATTTGTAAGCGACGAGAAGGGTCAGCTGGATGATGGAAGAACTATTGGGTGCTTGATCTCCATCTTGATTTGAGGTATACCCCGAGTTATGGGTGTGTGAAGAATCTTTTCATGTTTTCTAGTTGGGGGAGTGAAGTGGATTTCACGTTGTGATATGAGTTCAGACTCGGGAAGATCAAGTGACTGCGTAATGTCTATAACGATGGAAGGGTATAAAGAGATGTTAGTTGAGGCGAAGCAGGTGGGTTATCTCCTGCGGATTGTTCTGAAGTTTGGGTAATCCTTTATGCCGTTTATTGGAAGATCTCTGTTACCGGGGAAATATATGTGTTGCAATTGAATTTGGGTCGCCTAAGAGAGTGGGTTTAACTGTTACGAGAGTGAATGCGAGATTTGCAGAAGATTTAAAGTACTAGATGGTCCGTGTTTCACGAGCTTATGAAGGATTGAGTTTTATCTCACTATGATATTATGGCAGCAATAAAATATGTGCGTAATGAGTTATTGTGTGTGTTTTGATCTATGAATTCGAGCCAAGTAGGGGAGTCTGCTATTGATTAGGTGATTGCACAGTTATATGCTATGTTGGTTTCAGTTTGAGGCATACTGGTGAATCAGTTATGGCTTGCAGAGGTTGAGACCGAGGATGGCTCGAGTAAAGGAAATTTCAATAAAGGGTGCATTATGCTTTATGGGTGTATGAGAGTCACGGGATGACTTGAGTTGTTATTGGTAAAGGATGCTCGGTGCATAGGACAGGAAGTTGCTTGGTTGCATTAAGATGAGGTTACATTCCGCGGTGTCGGAGTGCTAATGAGGCACAAGTTGTTCGATTCAATTGATCAGGCTAATTGCAGTTTGAGTAGAGTGGATGACTCTCGAGAATGGTTCTAATGCGTTCGAGATTTTACATGTAATAATTGGAGATTTTCAAGCTGTATTTTTGGCTAGAAACTAAGGTTTGCATTGGAGGGTGTCAAGACTTGTGGCATTTCTATATCAATTATGGGATTCTATATATCAGTATCAGGAAGGTGAAGGTAATGGCTTTGGATTCACAGGGAGTCACTTCAAGGTAGGTATTTTGAATGTAGTGCGCTTGGAAATAGTTAAGAGAGTATCCAGTGGCTTAGGAGCCTTAGGCGGTGTGGTTTTTATGCTTGGGTCTCGTGTGGTGAGTTTGGGTTGAGGAATTGTGGTGTTATAGCAAGAAGAAGTATCAAGTTGGAGGTAAATCAGAAGGAACTTGGATATATGGGATAGCTTGGTAGTAGGCCGGATCGGCATGGTAAGGACATGATTAGTTCTTTGGATGCTTATGAGGTAATGAGTTTCTGTAGGTGTTTTGCAGCAATTCTCTTTGGTTTTTAGTGGCCTGCGTAGCTTGGTTGAGTTAGAAGGATTCAGTCTTGACGGTTTAGTTTTGTGTAAATGGAATTCAGAGAGTTCTTGATGGTTTCTACCACGGTTAGAGATGTACATTTTCTACGAGCGTGAAGAGCGTGGGATGTGTAGTGATTTTCTTCTAGACGGGATCAATAGGAAGTTCTTGGCTAGTTGAGTACATAGTTGCTTGTGGCTCGGAAAGGATATGAAGTTCTCATGGTTATCCCATGATGGTATGGTTTATGCGGTGTGTTGTGCAGGATTGAGATTTGCATATGTAAGGTCATGGTCCAGTTCTAAAATGAAGGTCATAAAATTCTTAGGCAGCACGGGCAGCTTCAGATGATTAGGGAAATGATCTTCAGATGATTAGGGAAATGATATCACTAATTGGTGTGGCTTGATGGGGGTATACGTTTCAGGAAAAATGCAAGTGTTTGAGTTGAGGATACTTCAGTAGTATTGCAGCACTCTCTTTTTTATATTCGAGTTTGCTTGGTGGCACGGAAGAATTCTCGGAGTATATCTCGTGGAAAGATTGGGTATTAAAGGTGTGGCATGTGTTCGGACGGCGGAATTGGGATCAAATATGGTGATTCGTGTGCTATATGGAGTTGGAGACTAGGAGTTCTCATAAATATGTTATGTTGTGGTTGTGGGCCGCGTGTATCGATATTGTGTAATGACTATCAGGGTTTGGAGACCCGAGTGGATCTTTTGCTGCTTGGTAAGTTAGAATTTGATGTGATATTGGGTATAGACTGGTTGTCTCAGTGTTGTGTTATTATGGGCTATTGTGCTAAGGCAACGGCGTTGGCTATGCCGGGGATGCCACGGATTGAGTGGCGAGGTTCGACGGATTATGTTCTCAATAGGGTGGTTCCATTTTTGAAGACCCGGCGGATGTCTAGGAAGGGTTGTTTTTCTTATTTGGCCTTCATGATGGATATCAGTGCAGAGACTCCTACCATTGATTCAGATCCGGTGGTGAGGGATTCTCCGGATATGTTTCCTGCTTTCAGGCATGTCGCCGGACAGGGTTGTTGATTTTGGTATTAATTTGGTGTCGGGCACTGTATCGTATGGCACCGGCGGAGTTAAATGAGTTGTAGGAGCAGGCCAATATGGATGTGTGATTCTACATCGAGTTGGCTTGGTTGACTCTAAGATGTATTGTAGAGGGATGTGTTGATTCGATTGTTATTGAGCTTATTAGTGATATGGGGAGATTTATGAGTTACCTTTCCGTGTTGCGAGGAGTTAGGATTTGTTAGTTATAGGCACATGTGGTGCGGCTTTTATTGGGGTCTCTTAGTGGAATTTGAGCTGGAAGAGTATTGGGTATTGCTCGGCGGGTGGCGGATCGGTTGTGACCTTTCGGGTGTGTAATGTTATGTCAATTACTTCGCAGTGGTTATGATTATTTGCTTTGGTTCTAGACATCAAATTGCGCGTGGTTGTCGATCTTGAGCAGAGTGACTTGAGGTGTTTCATATGGACCAGTGTTTGGATAGGGTCATGCATTTCAGCGAAGTTATTTGGAGGTATGATCCTTCGGGTTAGATTCAGGTGTTCTATTTCTATGATGTGTGATGGGTTCCCCATATTTTGTTTTGGTGGTACTAGTGAGCTTGCGGTACAACTCTTTCATTTGAGTCATTTTCTTGATTTTGTATGTTCGGATTATTGCTTATTGGTGCGCAGATTGCACGAGTTGTGGCTTTAGATTGATGTGTTGATGTGTCATGAATACAAACAGAAATTGATGATGTGTCATGTCACCAGAGTGGTTGTGTTAGAGTAAATAAGATCGTTGGGATCTAAAATGAATACAAACAGATTCGGTTTCAGTATGTTGGAAGGATAATATCGATGTTCGGCTCAGAAATTTGCTAGGGCCCTTGCCAAAGGAGGAGTGGCTTCATGAATGGTTGATCTGAGGAATGGTTATTGACTTTTTATGTGTTTCATTTATCATTGGCAATATATAAAAGTGTTGTAATGAGACTTTAGTTGATAAGAGGTTTACTATCGGTATTTGGTTGTTGTGTGCAGTTGCTGTGATTAGAAGTTATCGCTGCAAGTGTTTGAGTTATGTGGTATATCATGTAATTGCACATGAGGTTGCAAGTATGGGTTATTACAACTTGTTCGGGCTTATTCAAAGTATAGATGTGAGATTCTGAGATTGTGGATGATTTCAGAAGTAGAAATGTGGTTCTAAGGTTTATGGGCTAGGTTGGATTGTGAAATTTCAGTTACATTGTGTTATCGGACCTACATGAGATAGGGTGACATGGTATCACCCCCGGGTATGTGCATGGTAAGGTTTTCGGCGATTGGTTGGCTTTTGGAACAACTCTGGGCACGTTCGAGGACGAACATATGTTTAAGTGGGGGAGGATGTAACGACCCAATTGGTCGTATTGAGCTTTTGCACTTTGCTCGCAAGTTCTTGGGCATGACTAGCCCTGTGTGATATATTATGACTTATGTAAATCGTTGGTTTTGGTTTTCAGGGTAATCGGAATGAATTTGGAAGAACAGTTCTTAATTTGAAGCTTAAAATTTAAAAGGTTTGACCAAGATTTGACTTGTTAGTAGATGACCTCGGATTGGAATTTTTATTATTTGGTTATATCCGTTAGGTGATTTGAGACTTTGGAGCGTGGTCAGAATGTGTTTTGGAGGTCCACGGAAGGTTTAGGCTTGAATTGGCGAAATTGAGATTTTAGCATTTTCCGGTTGATAGGTGAGAATTTGATATAGGGGTCGGAATGGAATTTCGGAAGTTGTAGTAGGTCTGTTGTGTCATTTGTGATGTGTGTGCAAAATTTCAGGTCATTCGGACAAAATTTGGTAGACTTTTTGATCAAAAACGGAATTTGAAAGTTCTTGGAATTCTTAGGCTTGAATCCGATGTGATTTTGATGTTTTGAGCGTTTCGAAGGTTGGAACAAGTTTTAATGAGGTTATGGGATATGTTGTCATGTTTGGTTGAGGTCCCGAGGGCCTCAGGTGAGTTTCGAGTGGTTAAACGGATCGTTTCATGTTGGTGGAAATTGCAGAATTATTGCTGTTGGAGTTGCAGGTTTTTGACCTTTGCGTTCGCGATGCATGTCCTGCGTTCGCGAAGGGTTATAGTATGAGGCTGTGTAGTTGGCCTTCGCGTTCGCGAAGATAGTTCCGCGATCGTGAAGGGATGAGGTCAATGGCCACCGCGTTCGCAAGGCTTATGCCGCGTTTGCGTAGAGGAAGAAGAATAGCTAGGTCCCCAAGGCGATTGTTCTACGCGTTCGCGTAGTAGAGGTCGTGTTCGCAAAGAGTTGAGTCAGCTGTGCATCGCGTTCGCGAGTGGGTTCTCACGTTCGCGTAGAAGGAATTCCAGTCAGTGATGCTGTGTGCTTTGCGAACGCGAGGGAGATGTCGCGTTCGCGATGAAGGAAAATCTGGGCAGACAGTTTATATTTAAAAATCGAGGTTTTAAGTCCAATATCATTAAATCCATTGGAGAGCTTGGGAGAAGGTGAAATTTGGGAATTTTCAGTGGAGCAATTGGGGTAAGTATTCTTCACTCATATTTGGTTTAATTCCATGATTTAGTCTTGAATTTCATCATTTAATTTGAGAAATTAGAGTGGAAATTGGGAAAAAATGGAAGAAAAGTTTGAGAATTCTTTTGGGGATTTGAATGGGCAATTGAGGTCGGATTTTGATGAATTTGATATGGGTAGACTCGTGAGAGGATGATGATTCTATTGATATGACTTTTATCGGATTCCGAGACGTGGGCCCGGGGCCCGGGTTTGAGCAATTTCGGGATTTTTGATGTAAATTGGATATTTTCGAGTGGGCTTTATTCCCTTAGCATAGTTTAATAGTTATGTACTGATTTTGGTTAGATTTGGAGTATTCTGAGGTCGATTCGAGAGGGCAAAGGCATCGCGGGCTAGAGTTTGGATCGGATCGAGGTGAGTAATGATTGTAAATGTTGTCCTGAGGGTATGAAACCCCGGATTTCACATCGTTGTGCTATATTGAGGTGACGCACACGCTAGATGACGATCGTTGGGTTGTGCACCGTTGGGGATTGTGACTTAATCCATCCCGAATGACTGTTTTACCACGTATTTGATTGAAAACTAATTGCTATCATCATGTTTTGGGCTGAATGCCATATTTGGGCCGCGTGCCTACTATTTGGACCCTTAGGGGATTTTTACTGCTATTTCCTCACTGTTTTAACGTTATACTTGTACTCAGTCATGCTTTATTCTACTGTTTCCATAACTCAGCCATATTTACTCTGTTTTAACACATTAAATGTTATTTTGGGCTGAGCATCATGTTTTACTATTGCCCGAGTGGCTTATGAGATTCTAACCGAGTAAGACCGATGGCCTATGTTGTGAGGATACTTTGGGTCGGGCTGCACGCCGCAGCAGTGATACACATATTATGATTATGAGGTCGAGAGCCTGAGATTGTATGCCACGAGGTGGCTTGTTGATATGAGGCCGAGAGCCTATTGATATGCCACGAAATGGCTTGATATTGCGCTTGGGCCGTAAGGGGCCCCTCCCTGAGTCTGTACAACCCCAGTGAACGCGGGTACCCAATGTGTTATGTGATATAGCCCGAGGGGCTGATGTTGTTCCATGTTATTGCCCGAGAGGCGGTTCTTGATTTATGTTATGCCCGAGGGGCTGATTACGAGTGATTATGAGGTAGCCCAAGGGGTTGGTTCTGTTGATATTATGCCCGAGGGGCGGTTTATGGTACATGTTTTGCCGAATGGCTGTTTATGTTTCTATTATGTTTACTCACTATTTTATCACTCATTTGAAACTATTGAAAAATTATTTTTGAAAGGTTTTCACCGAAATTGAGCATGATTTATAAAGTAAATGATTTTTGTACTATGTTGGAAATATCTTGTATTTGTTGTAGTGTATTGACGTGATTTACGTGCTTTCTTACTACTCAGCTTTCATTTACCTTTATTACTCATTGAGTCGGAGTACTCACATTACTCCCTGCACCTTGTGTGTAGATTCAGGTATTTCTGAACTTGATAGCGCGTATTGGTTGCTTAGAGGCAGAGTCGTCGGAATTTAGCAAGGTAGTTGTCGACGTTCGCAACACTGCTTGTATCCCTCTTGATTTCATTAGACTGTATTTAGTACATCTTAAGTCTTTTTGTTGTATTCAGACCTTAGTAGATGCTCGTGACTTGTGACACCCCGACATCGGCTGGTATATTATTTCTGCACTGTTCATTTAGACTTACATTATACAATATCTGATTAATTAAAAGGCTTAAAAATGACTTTTATTGATAAATGGTTAATTTGGGAGTTGTGTCGGCTGGCCTAGTTTCACGATAGGCGCCATCACGACCTGGTAGGTTTTAGGGTCGTGACAAATTAAAACAAGACCTAAACCCTAATCCTCAATAAAACACAATGTTCAAAGAATTAAAACACTAATTGAAACAATAAACTACAATATTGAAATAATTGAAACAAAAACTAGAAATAATAAAGATTCAAGGTTATAATTCAAACCTAGGTTTGTTTTAGGTGGAGAAAGAGAGAAAGGGGGGCAGTAAGATAGTGGTGGTGGCAGTCCGGCAGTTGTCGGCGACAGCAATGGTGGCACGGGGTGGGGGAATGGGATTTGTGTGAGGGAAATAGAGAAGGAGAAGGGAAGGTGTTGAGAGAGAGTTGGGGAATATTTGGGGAAGAAAATAAGAGTAAGGGGGAACCCGTTTTTGACTCTGTTATTAGAAAAAGCGACTAACGTTGGTCGCTATTTTTGGTCGGTAATTAAGTTTTGACCGTTTGACCAAAATAGTGACCAACATTGGTCGCTATTTCTAAAAAAGATTTAAATATTTTTTTTTTGTTTTTAAATATTATAAGCTATAAAAAATTATTATTAGCTATAAATATTTATTTTATTTAACTACAATTATTATAAATAATTATAAACTATAAGCATAATCTTTAAAAAAAATTATATTAACTAGGTAATTACTTTTAATAGATTATAATAGCATCTATGTAAAGGAATTTTTAAGTTATATTTAAATATATGAGTAATTTCATACACACGCATAAACTATATTGTAATTGATGATCAATCTTATACATTACTACGTACGAAAATTAATGAATTGATAAACCAATATAATAGTATTCTATTAATTGATATAATAGTATTCATTATTTGTATTATAACAGAGTTAATGAATTACATTCATTCATCACTAGGTTATAAGTCGATGAATCAATTATAACAGATTAATTGATATAAGTCGAGACGTTTTGTTTTTAATATTCAATGATGCATCTGAGTAGGTTATAAGTCGATGAATCAATTTACACACAGATTTATATGACCTCGGGTTCTTTTAGGGATTGATAAACTTGTCAAGATCCTAATTAGTATATATAATTTTTCATCAAATATATCTGTGTGTAAATTGATTCATCGACTTATAACCTACTCAGATGCATCGTTGAATATTAAAAACAAAACGTCTCGACTTATATCAATTAATCTGTTATAATTGATTCATCGACTTATAACCTAGTGATGAATGAATGTAATTCATTAACTCTATTACAAAAGTGTTAATGAATTACATTTATATTATTTAGATAGTAAATATAAAATTGATTTTTAATTTTGACCAATGTTGACCTGAAAAGAGACCAACTTTGGTCGCTAATTATCCAGAAATTAAAAATTAGCGACCAAAGTTGGTCGCTAATTTTAAATAAGATTTATTTATATTTTATAAAATATTTTAAATAATAATATAAGGCTGTACTGTGGGCCGGTCTGGGCCCGGGACCGGCCCAGGACCGCGGTCCAAACGGGCCTAACGGGCCTAATGGGCCGATTCAAGTGGGCCTGGGCTTAAGTGGTGCAAAAGCCCGTGACGGGCCGGTTCAACACAAATAGCCCGTGAGCCCAGGACCGGCAGGTGGGCCTGGGACGGTTCAACCGGGCCCAACGGGCCCCAACGACTATTTTTAATTTTTTTTTAAAATGCCCAACGGCTAGATTTTAAAATCTGACCGTTGGCCTTCAAAATTGGTCCGTTATGCACTTTAAAAAATAGCCATTTGGCGCCCAAAAATCAGTACTCTTCAGAGATTGGATCCGTTCCAAAAGAAGAAATTTTGGACTTGCAGAATCACAACCGGAGATAGATGAAGCTTATGAAGAAATGCTAGCGGAACTTGCGCAGGATGTTGCTTCGCCCGGAAGCGATGATGAACAAGCTTCTTTTCCACCACCACCAACGGAAATTCCTCCGGACCTTGAAGGATTTATGAGATTTGTTAGAGATAATACATAGACAAATATGTAACTTGTATTTTGACACATCTTCCTTAGTTTTTTTTTCCTTTTAATGGTAGTATTAGTACCTTATTGTGCTCATTCCATTGGGGGGAGGAAGACTAAGAAAGATATTGTCATTCTTTGTTAATGTCGTAATAGTAAAATATATAAGACAATCCCTTGAATATTTCTTTGCAATTTATTTTGTGTTTAAATTTGATATAGTATATATATTATATATCTAATACATATAAACTATATATATATATATATATATATATATATATATAATACACCCTTATATATACATACTATACATACTATATATACTATATATACTATATATATTTATATAGCTATATATAAGCAATTTATACTAGTATATACATATATAGTTTACAAGAAAGTGCCTTAGATAAAAAAAATTAAAAAAATAGCCTATATATGTGTGTGTGTGTGTATATATATATATATACACATATATATAAGGCACTATATATATCTCTAATACATATAAACTATATATATATACATACATATATATAAGGCAATATATATTACATAAGGCAATATATAATTATATATACACATAATACACCCTTATATATACATACTATACATACTATATATACTATATATACTATATATATTTATATAGCTATATATAAGCAATTTATACTAGTATATACATATATAGTTTACAAGAAAGTGCCTTAGATAAAAAAAATTAAAAAAAATAGCTTATAGATAAAAAAAAATTAAAAATAGTCCGAAACGAAAAAAGCCCGTAAAGCCCTTTTAGGCCCGCGGGCCCGGCCCGTTTAGCCCGGGACCATGTGGGCTTAGGACCACCGTGGGCCGGTTCCACACATTGGGACCGTTTGGCCCGGGACCGCCTTAGCCCGGCCCGCCTCAAGCCCAGGCCCGTTTGACCCCGGCCCGGACCACAATACAGCCTTATAATAATATAATTATTAAACGTTATAACTGGGTCTCAAATTAGCGACAAAAGTTGGTCGCTACTTGCTTCCCCTTTCATAACCGACCAACTTTGGTCGCCAATTTTAAATAATATTTATTTATATTTTATAAAATATTTTAAATAATAATATAATTATTAAAACGTTATAATTGTGTCCCACTTTAGCGACCAAAGTTGGTCGCTAATTTTAATATTTCTTTGATCAAGCAAGTCTGACCAGCCCGGTCAACATGTTGACCACTTTACCGACCAAAAAGCGACCAACCTTGGTCGGTAAATTATTTAAAATAATTATTTAATAATTTTCTCTACATTAGCGATCAACTTTGGTCGCTTTTTTTGACCGACCAACTTTGATCGCAAATTTTTGATCGGTAATTCCCAGATTTCTAGTAGTGATTATCAATTAGATATCTCAGTTCTTTAAGAAGCACGACACAATGCCCGTGAGTGTACACATATATCAAACACTATCGCAGCACAAAATGATCTTTTTTTTTTTTTTTTTTTTTTGTGATCTCTACCCTCTCTCTCAACAGTAATTACAGTAGTCTGTTAAAATTATATTACTATTTAGTTCACGATGGAAATAATCCGAAAGCAATATACTTGTTAATAATTTTGTAATCACTTTTGAGATCTATTTTTATTCGATAAGAGATTTGATTTGATCTTTTAACTATAACTGGGTAGTAGACCAAGAACATTGTCTTTGAGAAAATAAAAACCAAGCTCCCATATTTTTATTCGATAGGGACATGTTTTTCGGTCAAACGGATTGAAGCATAATGGGGCAACCAACCGAAAAGAAGATGAAGAATTGAGGAGGCTATGGTTACATTTCACCATATTAATGAAAACATCAATACTCTTCATCGTTTCTGTGATCTGTGGCAACTAAACACAGATCACTTTGTTTTGCTGCAGTTATTCCATTAGTTTCAGTCATATCCAAATCTTTTGGATCAGTTCCACAGGCGAGTTCCAATTTAAAGTGGAGGAGTAGGTGAGCCAGAGGAAGTCCAACATTAGTTAAACCAAATAGTATTCCTGGGCAAATCCTTCTTCCTGCACCAAATGGAATAAACTCAAAGTGATTTCCCATAAAGTCAATAGAAGAGTTTTCAAATCTCTCTAGTATAAAACTTTCGGGATTATGTCAACTTTCGGGATCTCTCCCAAGTGCCCACGCATTAACTATCATTCTAGTCTTAAGAGGTAAGTATATCCATCAGTATCTGTTTCCTCTCTACATTCCCTAGGTACTAGAAGAGGACCTGGAGGATGTAGCCTTAATGTTTCCTTAATCACTCAGTTTTGGTATGTCAACTTTTCAAGATCTTCTTCACCATAGCTTTTTTTCCCCTTAAAGACTTGTCTCACTTCATTCTGGGCCTTGGCCATAGTATTTGGGTTCTTCATCGATCATTTCTGATAATAATGCCCAGATAATAGTTGTAGACGAAGTTTCACTTCCAGCAATAAAGATGTCCTACATCGACAAACCAATAATTAAAGTCAATAAAAATCTTACATAAGGTAAATTACAATATAACTCAATAAAATCTGGCACCAAAATGTTCAAGGACAAATCTTAAAATTAAGGGGAGTAGAGCTATTAAATTCCAACTTTGAGAATGCACTTAATTATATATTTGATTTAGCAACATAAATTTGATTATTGATCATCTTTGCATTTTTTTATGTTGAGCCTGCAAGAATAACCGATTGGCCAGTACAAGTACTATTCAATTTCTATTAGAAAAAAAAAGCAATTAGTCCAACACCTACTGTATACATCATGAGAATACGGGAGTAAACTTACAAAAATCACTGCTTTTATGTTGTCATTTGTAATTGGAAATTGAAGTTCGGCGTTCTCTTTAATTCTTAAGAAAATAGAGAGCAGTCTTCTATAATAGGTCAAAATACACTAATAATATAAAAAATCCTTATTCGTGCATATAACTTAAATTTTTATTTTAAAGATTATAAGTCTCATTTTTTATGAAGGATAATTACCTGTCGATGTCTTTTGGTAACCTAGTAGTAGTGTAAAAGCTAATAAAGCTATCTCCAATTATGATACTGAAGACTTTTTATGGAGGGTTTTAGCAACTTTTTATACCTGCGTTTAAGTTCTATACACACAAATGCAATATTATTCTCTTTCTATTATTTCTTTCGGTTAATCTTTTCACACAGACTTTGATGTGGGCAACTGAGAATGTGGGCTGTAGCGACTATTTTTTTACTTCTCATTCAATGAATTTTCTACCGTTTAGTCATTGAAAAATAATTGGATTATAGATAGTTTTTGGTACTACTTTTTTCTTAATAGGTTTTAATACTCATATTAGACATTAGTAGATCTTAGGGAAGAAAATATATAGGAGTTGGCATTGTTGCTGAGAATGTGGAAGACGATCACATATGACTTCGTAGAGAAGATGGATGCTCAAAATTGGCCGAAGAGTAGGGAAGATGAAAGCACGGCAAACACAAAGGGAATGAGTGATTAGTGGTTTATATAGTGGTAATTTTTAAGGTTGAGAACAATGACAAGGCAAAAAAGCCTGGACCGAAGTAGAAGCTTAAGTTGTGGATTTAACTAGACTCATTATTTTTTTACTTGAATATAATTATTATGTATACATTGGTAAAAAATCATTTAAATTATATACTAGTAATATATATGCTTACACAGTTACACTAACTTTGAATCCTGAATTTGAGTCTCAATAAAATCATGTGGCCTGAGAGTCAGATGTCATTCAAATTATAATATACGCTCAGTGCATGTATTCAAAAATATATAACGGAAAATTTAAATTTTGAGTCTTAATAAAATCATGTAGCATGATAGTGAGAGTCTAATAACTAAAACTCAAATTAAGGCTACTATTTGTAATACACGCCTCAGTGTGTACTCAAAAATATGTCTTGTATAAGAGTGGGGTGGATGAAAAGTAGGCTCGTATGTAATGCTGCTCGGTGGGCCGGGCCTGAACCGGACCGGACCGGACCGGGCCCGCGGTCCTAACGGGCCTGGTGGGCCTGGTGGGCCGGTCCTGGGTGGGCCGGTCTTGGTGGGCCTCCTGAGCCCGTCACGGGCTGGTCTCCATGGTTGAGCCCACGAGCCCGGGACCGTTTAGCCCGGGACCGGCAGGCGGGCCTGGGCCGGTCCTGGCGGGCCCAACGGCTATTTTTCAAAAAAAAAAAAAAAAAAAAAATTCAAACGGCCATATTTAAAATCTAGCCGTTTGGGCTGAAAATATGACCGTTTTTTAAGTTAAAAAAATGGCCATTTGGCCCCCAAACTTTATTTTAACCCCAAACTTTATATAATTACACTTTTCCCCATTTCTCAACTATAAATACCCCCTCATTCTTTCATTTTTATTCACCAATTCATCAATATCTCTCAATATCTCTCAATCTCTCTCAATCTCTCTACTACAATTACTTAATTTATTGTTGAAATTTCGTGAAAAATTGTGAAGTTGTTGAATTGAAGTTTTCAAGTGTTCAACGATTTTCAATTTTCAAGAAGTTGTTCGGCAATCCGGTAAACTCGTTTCAACTCTTACGTTTTTAGAATATATTTTTGTGTGGTTTAGTTTGCATAATTATAATTAATATGGCATTTACTTTGAAAAAAATATTTGGTAAAGGAAAAGATAAAATCGGTGAAAGTAGTGGCCAACCAACTACCCTTCCCCCGGCTCCCCGACCTAGAAAAGATAAGCAAGTTGAAAGTAGTCGCCAACCTAGACGTCCTCCTCCTTCCGTAATTCTTGATAGTGATCACCCTTGTTTTCAATTTACCGATAGTGAATTTTATCATAATGTTGCACCAGGTGATAGATTAGATGATGAAATTATGAATGCTCTTTATCCTAATGAAACCATCTTAGAAAATAATGAGGAAAATGAGGATGATGATGAAACTCAAGCACCGGATTTAGATGATACACCTACTAGTCCTCTTAATAACCCAAGTGATGCACCGGTCGACCCACCTGTAGAAACTCCTACTTTTAATAGAGAACCTGCTAAACGCTTAGAAACATCATTAGTTTGGAATTTTTTTACTCAAGTAAGAGAAAAAAATAAGGCTAAGTGTAAAACTTGTGGGAAATTAATGTCGCATAAATATGTAGGAGACCGTAGCGGCACAGGTAGTTTGACTAGGCACATAAAAACACACCCTAGAGATAAGGTAAGTTTATAGCTAACACTGTTGCAGATATTTGTAGATATTTTTGCTTTAGCGATAAAATAATGGCAATTTCAATGGATAATGCTTCTAGTAACACCAGTGCTATAGGCATGCTTACAACAACACTAAATCCTGCATTTACTAATATTTTCCATGTTAGATGTATTTGTCATATTTATCATTTAATTGTCGGTGATGGTATGCGAATATTAAACATAGAAATTGAAAAGGTTAGAATGGCTCTTAATTGGCTTTTTTATTCAAACCGTAGAAGTAGACTTAGAGAGTATTTTAAAAAATGTGATGAATATGGCCTTAGAGAAAGAAAGGTTCCTAAACCTTGCCCGACTAGATGGAATTGTATGTACGAAAGTTTAGTAGTAGCATATGAATATAGAAACCCAATTAATGCAACGTTTAATTCTCGGGTAGGTGGTGAAGATGATGATGAAATGCTTACCACTCAAGATTGGACTAATGTTAAAATTCTTTTAGATTTTTTAGAACATTTTCAAATTCCAACAAATGCATTTTTGGGGGAAGGATGACTAAGAAAGATATGTCATTTTTTGGTAATAAAATTTATTGCTTCTACCCATGAGCTTCTTTTCGCAATATTTCTTTGTCTATACTTAGAATTATTTATAAGCTACAATATATACATAATATACAATATATATACTACAAGAAAATATATTTATAAGCTACAATATATACATAAGATACAATATATATACTACAAGAAAATATATAAGAGAATATATATACATAAGATACAATATAATATACTACAAGAAAATATATTATGCTACAATATATACATAATATACAATATATATACTACAAGAAAATATATTTATAAGCTACAATATATACATAAGATACAATATATATACTACAAGAAAATATATAAGAGAATATATATACATAAGATACAATATAATATACTACAAGAAAATATATTATGCTACAATATATACATAATATACAATATATATACTACAAGAAAATATATTATTATGCGAATATATATACATAAGATACAATACATATACTAAAAGAAAATATATAAGAGAATATATATACATAAGATACAATATAATATACTACAAGAAAATATATTATGCTACAATATATACATAATATACAATATATATACTACAAGAAAATATATTATTATGCGAATATATATACATAAGATACAATACATATACTAAAATAAAATATATAAGAGAATATATATACATAAGATACAATATAATATACTTCAAGAAGTGATATTTATGCATGACAATTTAGTGTTTTACTATTGTTTTGTTATTTTCTTTTTCGTCAAGCACTTTAATAATTAGATATACATATATACTACATATATATTTTTAATATAGCCATGATACTACAAGAAATTGTCTTAAAAAAAAAAAAAACCGCTAGGCCCGCGAAGCCCACGAGACCGGCCCGTTAAGCACAGGACCATGTGGGCTTAGGCCCGTCATGGGCCGGTTCCACCCATTAGGCCCACGAAGACCGGGACCGCCAGGCCCGGGACCGCCAGAGCCCGGGACCACGAAGCCCGGGACCGCGAGGCCCGGCCCGTTAGGCCCACTAAGGCCCGGGCCCGGGACAAAATACAGCACTACTCGTATGCATCCGGTATATTATGTGACAAAAATGTGCCACCAAAACTTAAAGGTAAATTCTACAAAATGGTGGTTAGACTGACTAAGGTGTATGAGGCAGAGTGTTGGCTAGTCAAGAAGATGAAATCAGCGTCGTACCATGAATAAAATTAGGAAAACAAGATATTCAGGACAAGGTGAGAGTGTCACCCGTAGAGAATAAGATGTGGAAAGCGAGACTAAGATAGTTCGGACATGTGAAAAGGAGATGCAGATATGTCACATTAAGGAAGTGGGAGAGGTTGACCTTGGTGGGTCTAAGTAGGTAGAGGTATAGACCAAAAAAGTACTAAGGAGAGATGATTAGGCAGGACGTGACTTTATTTCGGCTTACCGAGGACATGACTCTTGATAGGAGAGTGTGGATGTCATGAATTAGGGTAGAAGGTTATTATGCAGTCAAGTGCTTCTTTTTTTTCATACCATTAGTATTAGTGTTAGTCTTGTATTTTCTTATTTTTAGATTTCTATTACTACCAGTTGTTTGTTTCGCTTCGGCCTTCTTGTTATCTTATTGTTGTTATTGCTTATTGCTACTTCTTCTCTTTTCATCTTACCTTAAATTAAGGGTCCATCGAAAACAGTTTATCCACATTCTCAAGGTAGAAGTAAGATTTGTGTACGAACTACTCTACTCAGACCCCACTTTTAGAATAATATTGAGTTTGTTATTGTTGAAATAAAAATATGTGGCTTGATAGTACTAAAAGTCGATTCGCTAGTCAAACTTGGAGGGCCCCGATTCTTGAGTGAAGGGGACACTTTCTCCTTATCTTTCTTTATTTCCTGCTCGGAAGTCCAAAGAAAAATTATTGCTAGTTGAGTACAAATGATTTTTTCATTTTTAGGAAGAAAAAAAATTATATTTTTAGTTGATTTGATTATTTTAAGGACGTAGATGTCATTTGTTAGATAAAAGTCCATTCATACAGAGACAAAACATCAAGTCGAGCTTGGATATCCCTAGTCTTTAACTAAAATTCAAACTAACGCTACTATTTACAGTACACGCTTTAACAACAATAACAACAATAACTCAGTGAAATCTCACTAGTGAAGTCTGGGGAGGGTAGTGTGTAAGCAGACCTTACCCCTACCCCGAAGGAGTAGAGAGGTTGTTTCTGAAAGACCCTCGGCTCAAGAAGACAAAAAGACAAAAGAAGATAATATTAGTAACACCACAGAAATATATATATGAAAAATAAGAACAACATGAAATCAAGAGGAATGATACAAAGCAAAAGCAAAATAGTATCCCTACCAAACTAGTCTCCCAAAGTTATGGCATAAGGCAAGACTCAACTACCTCCTAGCCTACAACCCTAATACTCGACCTCCACATGTTCCTATCAAGTGTCATGTCCTCGGAAATCTGAAGTATCGCCATATCCTGCCTAATCACCTCCCCCCAATACATCTTAGGTCGCCCTCTACCTCTTCTCGAGCCCTCCACAACCAGCCATTCGCACCTCCTTACCGGAGCATCTAGACTTCTCTTCTAAACGTGCCCGAACCACCTGAGCCTTGCTTCCCGTATCTTGTCATCAATGGGAGCCACGCACACCTTCTCCCAAATATCATCATTCCTAATCTTATCCATCCTACTATGCCCGCACATTCACCTCAACATCCTCATTTCTGCTACCTTCATCTTCTGGATATGTGATTTCTTAACCGGCTAACACTCAGCCCCATACATCATGGCCGGCCTAACCACCGCTTTATAGAACTTACCTTTGAGTATCAATGGCACTCTTTTGTCACATAATACTCCAGATGCTAACCTCCACTTCATCCATCCTACCCCGATACGGTGTGTAACATCCTCGTCGATCTCCCCTCCCCCCTGGATAACCGACCCAAGGTACTTGAAGCTGTCTCTACTCGGGATGACTTGTGATTCAAGCATCACATCCACGCCCACTTCCCTCTGCTCAGCGCTGAACTTATACTCCAGGTATTCCGTCTTGTTCCTGCTAAGCTTGAAACCCTTAGATTCAAGAGCTTGTCTCCAAACCTCCAGCCTCTCGTTAACACCGGTTCGCGACTCATCAATCAGAACTATGTCATCGGCGAATCTGATAACAGGCACATCCCCTTGAATGTGATGTGTTAACGCATCCATCACCAGGGCGAATAGGAACGGACTAAGCGCAGAACCTTCGTGTAACCCCATAACAACCGGAAAATCCTCAGAGTCGCCTCCTACTGTCCTAACCTGAGTCTTTGCCCCATCATACATGTCCTTAATCGCCATAATGTAAGGAACCGACACACCTTTTGCCTTCATGCTTCTCCAGAGAACTTTTTTAGGAACCTTGTCATACGCTTTTTCTAGGTCAATAAACACTATGTGTAGATCTTTCTTCCTATTTCTGTACTGTTCAACCAGCCTCCTAACAAGGTGTATAGCTTTTGTAGTAGAGCGAACCGTCATGAAACCAAATTAGTTGTCGGAGAAGGACACTGTCATCCTCAGCCTTGCTTCAACCACCCTCTCCCATACTTGCTTCAACCAACCTCCTTACAGTACACGCTTCAGTGTACTCAAAAACATATTGAAAGTTAGACAACAACTTTTGAGTCTTATGTGTGGCCTAAAATTTTGATTAAATCCAAATTAAAGCTAATATATAAACAGTAGTATCACTGTACTCAAAAACATATTGAAAATAAAAACATCAACTTTTAAATCTTAATAAAATCTTCGGGGTTGGCCCAGCTCTTCCAAGAGTATGTGACACCATTTTAGCATTCGTGAGAAAGTGTGGCTATTAAAATTTAGAAGTTCAATCAAAAGTACGTACTGCTAGAGGCGAATCTAGGAATTGAAGTGTATAGGTTCCTACCACAACTTCAAGTCAATATATCATAACAGTCGAACTAAGGAACAAGTATCAATATTCAACATATATTTACAAAATAAAAAAATACTTAAAAACAACATATAAATATAAATATTCTCATCACAATTGTACTCGACGACTTATCATGTTTTGAAAATGATCAATGATCATATCATTAGGTACGCTTTCAAATACTTCATCCTCTATATAACAAACTAAATAATCATTCAAAAATTCATCACCAATTCTGCTTCGCAAGTCACTTTTAACATACTTCATCGAAGAAAAAGCCCTTTCTACCGTTGCAATAGCGACAGGCAATATCAAACTTAACTTCACAAGCAAATAAAAAAGTCTCCAAGTCATGTGCAAATTTGTTTTAACCATTGTCTCTGAAAGATCTCCAAGGCTTTTCGAGTTAGAGAATTCATTGCCCGCCTCTCTCACATAGTCAATATAGATGTCAAGCTCAAAACCAAGATCCTCAAGTATAGAATTAGTGAACTCATTCGGATAGTGTGTTGCAAGTTTCATAATCCTGTCTTTATCATAATTTGCAAAAGAATTATCTGGACTCAAACTAGCCATACCAGGAAGTAGATAAGTATTCACTTCACTGAGACGACTATTAAACTCTGAAAGTTACAATCAATAATGTATAGAAAACCTCTACACGCAAATGATAAGAATATGTAACACTTGATTTCTTACGCTTCGACTTTCCACGAAAATAATTCATATCCATTTCGGGGATTACAATATCATGCTTGACACAAAATAAAGAGACGTCTTCTACCAAAGAATTCCATCCAGATTCTCTCATAACTTGCAATTGTCTCTTTGCAAAACCAACAAGCTTCATGGCACTTACAATATCTTGATCTTTTTTTTTCCGCAAAGCCATATTTAAATCATATTAAGTGCCAATACTTTTAATATTAAATGCAACATATATAGAAACTCATATGATCTTATGTCATCCACTAGACTTTTTGTTGTTGATCTCTCATGATTATTTGAACCCTCAATTGAAATAACTCCAAGTACATGAACAATTGATGAGAATAAACTAACAAAGTTATGCACTGTCTTAAAATGAGAACCCCAGCGAGTATCACCTGCCCTTTGAAGTTCAAGTTCCTGATTTAATCCGCTACCCGTATGAATTTCACCAAGCACTAGTAGTTCCTCCAGCTTTTCTGCTTGATCATTTCGAAGCATCTCCCTGCGCTTAAAAGAACCTCCAACAATATTTAAAATATTTGCAAGAATATCAAAAAATTGTTCTGCCTCATAATGTTTCTTTGCAACAACCACAAGGTCAATTGTAATTGATGAACAAAATAATGTATGCAGTATACCGAAGGAGTATCATTCATAATCAAAGTCTTAAGGCCATTAATTTCACCCTGCATGTTACTAGCTCCATCATAGCCTGTTTCAATGTAATGTCTTCTCACTCGATCACGTAAATTAGGAGGATATTCTGAAATTTGTTTTCTTTCACCCGGATCACATTCAAGAAGTTTCAAATCCAACATATTATCTTTGTGTGACGATTGAGAAGAATTGACATTATTATTAACCACTGAACATGAAGGAGAGCTTAGTGAAGGAGAACTAGAAGTAGAACCTGAAAAGGTTTGCGGCTTCAAGAATCTCTTGATCATCTTGACTCTAACCAAATTAAATAACGAATGTTAGTCAAAAGATCACTTTGCAACATATTAGTTTTTTCATTAATATTACACAACTTCCACTTTAATTAATTCTTGGGAGAAAAATATTTCAAAGAAAGAACAAACTATAGTTAATCAATGGCTTAATAATAGACAAGTTCTGAGTAGCTTTAGTACAAATAGTAGAGATCAAAATGTGTATTGGCTTCCATGGAAATATAGAGAAAATTACATTAATTTGAAGGTGCAATTTAATAACTTTAGGAGACTAACTTTTAAAGATCAAATTTTCTTTAATTTCTTATACTTTTTTTATTTGCAATAAATACACCCCCTTTTAAAAATAAAATCTAGAATTCCAACTTCATAAGTTAAATAAAAAATTAAAATTTATTAAATCTAGAAAAAGGAAAAAATAAGTATTAAAGTATATGGTCCCCAACTCCAAATCCCAATGAATATTAATACACTACTTTTACAAAAAATGGTCATGAGAATGGTATAACAATTTAAGAGATGTTATTTCACATAATATTGTATAAGAGGAAAACAATTAAAAAAGAAGGAGGAGGAGGAGGGAGATCGAAATACCTACTGCAATGAAGTGGCAGCCTAAAGATTAAAACCAAATCATTGAAGAAAGAATGTAAACTTTTAAAACCCTAACTTTTCTTTGAAAGTTTGAATTAGGATTTGGAAGACAGAAGGGATTTCGAAGACAGAAGTTTGAGGAACCTTTATTAGTGGTTGTTGACTTGTGTCCTTTTTAGTTTGAGTCAAGTCTTTGTTATTATTATTTTAATTAAACAAATAGAGTAAAGGTGAAGGCTAAAAGCTGGTACCTGACAAGGGAAAGTGCATAAAACTTTGTGCAAAAAAATATAGGAAAAAGTAAAGTAAGCTGATGGGATTCGAACTTGCATTGGGTTACGGAAAATCAATTTAGGTTCCGCATCTTACCATTGAACCAGCAAAACATTTTGTAACTGGGTTCCTATATAAATATTGTTATACATTTAATTATTTCTTAATATAAACACAACACCTAAACAAAAGTTACTGGGTTCCTGGAACCCATACCTATCACTGTAGATCCGCCCTGCGTATTGCGTTAACCTTATATTTTGTCCGATTTTTTTTTTTCTTCTGTCTTTTGTACCTTTCATCCCTTTTTTATTTTTTATTTTTTATTTTTTCACTTCTATCTTTTATTTTATTTTCTTTTTGTTGTTAACATGGGATCCAATGTCCCATTAGCGTGACAGCAAATCCAATAATGGTAGAGACAATTATGGAATTATATATGGTACACGGAATTATATATGGTATATGCGCACCAAATATATTTTGTAAAATCTGATTGTCCGTAGTTTCTTAATGAGATCACTCAGCACGAAATCTTGCTCGTCACCTTTTTTTTAATAATTATTCCTGATAAAATTGTAACTTTAATTATTTTTTTATATTTTGGATATATAATGCTTTGTTTAAATTTTGAAGAACTAATATTTAGGACTTTGAATTAAACTATAATTTTAACACATATTTTTCAAAAATCTAAATCAATTGGAAAGCTTATGTCTCGAAATCATCCGTCTTTTTAGTTTATGCTCCGAATGTTTAGACAATTTTGTAATTCCAAATTTTTTTAACTACTTTTCTCAGATAACAACAAATTTATTGTAAATGTAAGAAAAAAACTACAGATCCTTAAGAATGTTATTTAAGTTAGAATAATATATACATTAAAAACCTCCTTTGCGATAGTTGTCTTAAAGGTAAAAAGACTTATTCCTTAGTTGATTCGAATAATTTTTCCCTTGCACTAGCCAAATATATATTACAATATGATCCATAGTTTTGTATTGTGATAATTCATATTTGGTTCAGGTAGTCTTCACTAGTCGTAGAAACCTCAAGCATCAAATAATCACTCTAAAGCTCGTCATTAATTCAAACATCAATAATACACTCAGTATGATCCCACAGGTGAAGTTTAGCCTCGGTAAAGTGTATGTAAATATTTTCTTATTATGTGTGAGATAGAGAAATTGATTAATTCAATTATGCAAATCGATCTTAATCAATTTTATTAAAAAAGAAAATGAAGGGGAAAAATATCAGCATAATTATTGCTATTTGTTGTTTGATTCTTACCTTATCTTATTGGTTTAGAATTAAAAACAATCCTTAAATCAATCAAAAGCTCGTCATTAATTCAAACATCAATAATACACTCAGTATGATCCCACATGTGAGGTTTAGCCTCGATAAAGCGTATATAAATATTTTCTTATTATGTGTGAGATAGAGAAATTGATTAATTCAATTATACAAATCGATCTTAATCAACTTTATTAAAAAAGAAAATGAAGGGGAAAAATAGCAGCATAATTATTGCTATTTGCTGTTTGATTCTTACCTTATCTTATTGGTTTAGAATTAAAAACAATCCTTAAATCAATCATGTGCGCAGCTGTCGGTGTTCGAATTCACCGCCCAATTAGGAAATCTAAGGCCCCTAACCAGGAGAGCCACAGTGATGTTTTTCACAGGTAGTGTCATTTTAACGTTTATATTTTGTTTTTGTTCATCTACTAGAATATAGTACAACATCTATATATTATTAAAAGGAGAAGAAAAAGCCCTCTCCTTAAGTTAAGTGGCAGCCTAGAAAAAAGTCACTTGGCATAATTAGTTATTTAGTTAATAATTAGTGTAAGCACGTGATTTTTGTCCTATATGAGAATTACTCCCAAAAAATTCAAAATAAAACAATTTTCCTTTGTGTACAATTTTGAGAATTTTCGTGCCATTTTTCAATAATTATTTGTATTTGTCCATGCATGTTTATTTGTTAAATTAATAAAAAATACAAAAATATGTCGCATTTGCATTTAGGATTTAATTCTACAATTAGAAGTAATCAAGTTTGTTTTACAAGAAAGAAAAAATCATAAAAATAATGTACGTTGTATTTTTAGCATTTAATGTCCAAATTGTGTGATTTTTATCGTAATTGTTATTTAATTATGTGTTAATTGTTATTGAGAGTTAATTTGCACTTTTTAAAATCAATTTAGTTTTATAGGATAATTTAGGATTTTTAGAATTTAGTTTTAGTTTAAGAAAGCAATAAAAATAGAAGAAAATCGGAATTGAGTCTCTTCTTCAATTCTAAATTTAGGCCCAAAACACCTCTACCCAACCCAAAACCCCTTGACCCGACCCATTTCCACCCCATCCCTTTTGATTTTTCAGATTTTTTTTCCATTCTTTTCACTCAACCAAACAACCCAAACCCTAAACACGCCCTAAACTCTCTAGCCGTCATACCTCATACCCCCCCTTCTCTTCTTCTTCTCCAAACCACCCTCCATTCACCTTCTCCAGCCGAGCTCGAGCTCAACCATGGCTGCCCTTCCCCAGCAACGCATACACACACACACACAACAACGACACACACACACACACACACAGCTTCGTCCAAACGACCATGGCTGCCCCTTTCACCTTTCTCGCCTTCATCATTCCAGCCATCGTTACAACCCATTCAACCTCGTCTTTTTCGTCGCACAGCCCCGCCTCACGACCGTGACAAGTTCGTCGACGTGAGCCGCCATGGACGACCACAAGTTCGTCGACGTGAGCTGCTGTTGCGTGCAGCTTCGACGCGTGCGGTTCATCGTCTCCAAACGACCAGCAGCTCCGTCAACGAACCTTCCCAGCTCTCGTCCTCGTCGCCCATAACCATGCCCAACAGCAACCAGCCACGCCGGAGACCATCGTCCGAAACGACCACCAGCCTTCACGTCCCAAACGACCACCAGTACACCAACCAAATGACCCGTCGTCGTTACCACCCCAGCCACGCCAGAAAAACCAGTGCTGCCCTCCCCGTCCACCATTAACAGCAGCACGTTGCTGCTTCTTCTTCTGCTACATCCAGCCAGCTTCACCTTCATTCGTCTTCGTCGAGCTCCGGCCAGCTCCACCAGTTCATTGACAAGCAGCGTTGCTACTGTCCCTTTCTTTTTCTTCGTCGACTGAACTCCATCACCATCGGAAAATGGCGACGGAAGTTTGTTTCATCAATGGAGTTCGAGGAAAGTTCGTTTGAGTTTGTCGACTGACTTTCAAGTTTATCGTTCCATTTGGTGTAACGTTCCTGTTGAGTCGAGATCCGTTAGGTTTGACAGTCTTGGTTCGAGTTTTTCCATTGCCGTTCGAGTTCGTCGTTGTTCACTTCCGGTTAGTTGGTTTAAGTTTCATTTCTGTCCGTATTTTGCTTGATATTCTCGGATCCGAAATCAATGTATGTTTGTTTCTTTCTTGTTCGTGGTTTATCGTTTCTTGATTATTTCTTCAGTTTGTTTTTATTCATTTAAAAGAATTTAGTTTTAATATAAAAGTGTGTTAGTTTGATAACTTGAATCCTTCATCTTGGTTGTAATATTGTTAGATTTAGTTTAAGGTTCAATTGATTATTGAGTTTAATGATTTGAATCTGTTTATTTATTCCGTTTAAGTTTAATTTGAATTTGAACTCAGTGATTCGAATATACTTGTTTGTTATTGTTGTTGAATCTGAATGTAGGTTTGTTGTTTAAAATATATTGTCCAATCAAAATAATTCCAGTTGTTTCTTTGTTGTTCATCATTTAGTTTGAATTTGTTGATTGAATTTGATTAAGAATTGGTTATAGCTTCTATATTTTGGTTAATTGATTAGGTGAATTGGTTATAGCTGGTAATCTGATTTTAGTTCTTAAATATTTTTTGAAGTTTGAACAGATTTTTTTGAATCAGGGTAGACACAGTAGTTTTAGGGGTAATACGGGAATTAACCAATTGCAGATTTATTTAATTTAAGTGCTCCGTCCACTAAGCTCTAATAATAGTAAAATATTATAGTGGGGAACAAGACATATGGTAGTGGGAATCTAATATATTCATTTAAGTGGTAGTGGGGAACAAGACATAATGATGTAAAGTAAAAAGGAGGAGGATTAATAATGAGGTCTTCTTTGACCACTGAAAAAGGGGGAACCGTGGGGTCCGTGTTGACTGCTTTTACTTAATTAAAAATCAGAAATAGTATAAGTAATAATAAAAGTTAAAAGGTACACATAGTAGAAGAATATTAGGCTGAAAAGAAAAAGAGGTACAGAGGGATAGTAATAATAGTTTAAAAAAGTAAAAAGGAAATAGGTAAAAAGAAAAGGAGGAGTCTTGCTTTTGGTATAAAAGAGGACTCATTTGACACTTAAAAGAGGACTCATTTGACACTTAAAAGAGGACTGAATTTGGAGATAGAAATTTTTCAGAACTAAAGAGGAGAGAAAAGAACTGATTTTCAGAAATCATAGAGAGACAATAGTTTGAGAGTGTTCTACTTCGAGTCTTAAAGAAAAAAAATAAGAATTATCCCATTGCCTCTTCTATTTTTTTTTGGGTTCATTTTGTCATGTCTGTGAGCGTTATCGGGATTTCTGGGTCTTCGCTTGGTTTTTTTCCTAAGTCTGGTTGGTTTCTTTTGGGTTACTGCTCCACCGGTTTTCAAACTCTGTTTCTGGGCTATTGCATTACTGCTACTGGTTGTTTGTTGTTGCTGCGTTGTTCCTACTGCTGCTGATCTTATTCTTCCTTTCCTTGTATTCAAATACCAGGTACACTACTCTGAATCATTTTGACATACGCATTGAAGCTGAAATGAAATGGCCAGAAGATTTATGCTTCTAATTATAGAATATTCGTATTTTTAGTTAGATATTCATTATGTGTTTCATGTTATACGAATGGTAGAATTATGTATAATGTGAAGCGTTAAATTGCGGAACTATTGGATGGGTGTCGGTATGAACACCATAAGTATTAGTTTCGGCTTTGTTAAATTTTTTAGTTTGAGATCGCATTCAAATCAAAATTGGTATAGTCAATATGGGAAATCGATTTAATTTTGGGGTGGGGGGAAGGGTTAGTAAAATCTAGATTTGAATTTGCAAATATTGGAATAGAAGCAATTTGAGTTTTTTTTTAATCTTTGAATCTTGTTAGTAACAAAGATCCGCAAATATTAGGCCAATAATTTCGTAGAATCAGTAGGCTTGATGCTTTTAATGTGTGATTCAACGTAGCAAGGCTAAGAACATTAATCCATTAGATGCGAGCTTGAGCAAGATGAGTCAACGTTTAAGTTTAATAAACTTTCTATTAAGCTTTAGTAATTATGGTTAAATCTAGTTTCAAATGGTTGTAAATAATTAATTCCAATAGTTTTTTTATAACAATGCGAGCTTTAATCTAGCTATAATTGATTTCTTTTGAATATTGGTTGGCGAATTTCGTATTTTATTTACAATTTCAATTTTTTTTCTTCTTTTTTTTAGTAAAATTCCTTTCCATTAATATTTGTCTTAATCTAGCAATTAGTATGTTACGTTTTTTTAAGCTCGTAATTAATTAGGATTTTTATTCTATTTTAGAGACTAATTTAAATAGAAATGTAGTCACTTTAGGATATCCTTAAAATAAAGGAGGCATGCCTCGCCACAGTAAATCACAAATTGCGGGGCCCTCAATAAAAGGACTCAATAACCGGATAGACTTTGGAGTTGGCCGTCTAGTGAATTTTCACGGCCTCCTCCCAAAATAACGATACGATAGTCTCTTTAGGACGCGCCTTAATTAAATCTTACCTTCCTAAAAATACGGGTGTGCATTTATGTGACCCAAATCCAAATCTCAACGGAGTCGAAATGTGTCGATAACCACGGGTACATTGACTGTGCCGTGGCTCGAGATACGTTTTCACAACGTTGCAATTCTCCGTAAAATAATAACAATAATAATAAAATTGATAAAAGCGGTTCAAAGTTAAAATTTGCATATAAGTTCTTAATTGTTAAAAATCAGATAAATAAGCCGAATATAACAGTTGAGCGACCGTGCTAGAACCACGAAACTCGAGAATGCCTAACACCTTCTCCCGGGTTAACAGAATTCCTTATCCAGATTTCTGGTTCGCGGACTGTTAAACATAGTCAATCTTTTCCTCGATTCGGGATTCGACCGGTGACTTGGGATACCATAAATCTCCCAAGTGGCGACTCTGAATTAAATAAACAAATCCCGTTTCGATTGTCCTTTAATTGGAAAAACTCCTTATACCCTTACGGGGTAGGAAAAAAGAGGTGTGACAGCTCTGGCGACTCTGCTGGGGAGGGTATTTACCCAGAACCACCGGTTTAGGGTTAGAAATTCGAGCCTGATAAATTGTTGTATTTTGTCTTTATTATCTGATATTCTCATATGATCTGTGCTTAATATGCAAAATGATGTTTATTACTGCTTTGATATTATTTGAACTGTACATATAAACTGTGTCGAAACCTTCTCTTCTCACCTCTGGGGATGTGCTTACTGGTTGAGACTCCCTATTCTGTTAGTGTCATACCCTAAATAAAAGAGACTCAGAAAGTTTCTAAGCCGGCTGGCCTTTTGGTTCCCGGAAAGGAGCTCCTTCCTCAACTCGAGTTGTCCGCTCGGGCACACTATCTAGAACATATACCTAGGTTGAACCTAGAATAACTTGACTTCATGCCAGATCCCTAGTAGGAACGTTTATTTGCATCATGTTGCATTTGGCTTAGGGGACTCAACACAGGGGTTGGGTCCGTCTAGGACAAACAACCTGAAATGAAAAAGTCCATCCTGCTGCATCTTGTTTGTTTTGCACATTTATTTGCTTCAAATCTGCATGCTGACCGGCTTCTGAAATCAGGAATTTTTGAGAAGAAAAAAAAGAAAAAAAAGAAAAAAATTATATAGCAGTGTAGGGAGATAACTACTTATTTTCTTTTTAGAAAAATAAAACCAATGTCCAAGTAGTGTCAAAACCCTGCCGAAATTTTGAAATATTTTTTTAGTTTAATTTATTGGAAAGGAGTATTGTTTACAAAGTTTAGTTTATATGGGGCGAACTACGCCGGTTTGATTCTCATAGGGCGTGAGATACGTAGGCAACCCTCGTCGGGTCCAACCTCCCATTTTACAAAAATAGCCTAAAAAAATGTCAAAATTTTAATTTTTCGTCATAGAGTCAGGTGATGCCGTTTTTATCAAAAATAGCTGAATATTCCCAAAAGGAATGCCGGAAGGCTAACTTTGTATACCGGAAGGCTAACTTTGTATAAACGGCCACTTCTGTCATTTTTTATTATTGATTGGTTAACTCGCACAACCTTAAAATCTTCATCCCTGAAGTGCTGAAAGGTCGTGTTCGGAAGATCTGGTTTTTTTTTAGGAAAAATGATCAAATAGTTTTGAGTCAAATAAATTTTCTTTTGTTTAATCATATTAATAAATGTGCAGAATGAGCACGACTCAAAATGAACCTTTTTCAATCATGAATAAAATCCCCCTCTAGTTGCGGCTATGGTGGAATGATTTAGGCAAAGAAGGGCATAACGAAATCAAGAAACATCTGAAAGGTCTCACGAGTTTGTTGGGTATCAGGCCTCGAGGGGATATTATAAGGGCACTGGTCCCTTACTGAGACCCTGTGCACAATGTCTTCCACTTCTCGGACTTTGAACTCACCCCAACTTTAGAGGAAATAGCAGGGTACATCGGCAGTGCTGAGGTTCCATTGAGACATAAATACCTGGTTGCTCCAAAAGCCGTAGCGGTGCACCGGTTTTTGGACTCGTTAAAGATAGTCAGAACAATCCATAACCCTGACTTGGCAAAAGGTTTTTGCACTCTGAGCTTCATATACCAAAGATACGGCCACATAGGAGGATTCGACAAGTCAGAAAACAAGTTGTGCAGCAAAAGTAATCGTCGAAAGTGGGATGAACATAGACGGGTTGCTTTCATGATAACCTTCTTAGGGCTTTTAGTGTTCCCAAGAAAAGACCAGAATATTGACAAAAAGATAGCTGGGGTCGTCAGTACTTTGCTCACTCAAAAGGATAGCACGCTTGCGCCCATGATTGTATCTGATATGTTCCGAGCTCTCACGGCCTGCAAAGCCGGAGGGAACTTTTTCGAAGGGTGTAACTTGTTATTGCAAATGTGGATGACCGAACACCTATGTCACCGAGCCCAGTTCCTGAGCCATGGATCTTCTGAGAAGACTTGCATAAAGGAGTTCTACACCAGAATTAATGAGGTCCGCCTACCTGAAGGAGTCTCGGCATGGACCTCATATTTCCGTACCCTCAACGCCAATCAAATACAGTGGACACTGGGATGGTTACCGATCGACGAAGTCATACACATGCCAGCAGCTAGGCCCCATTTTCTCTTGATGGTACTTAAGAGCATTCAACCTTATGCGCCGTATCGGGTTTTGAGGCAACTTGGGAGGTGTCAGATAGTGCCGAAAGATGAGGATCTAAGCACCCAAGTGATTGAGATCAGTTCTGATGGCCAGTTTCCTGAAGCGAGGGTCCGCCAGATTTGGAGTCAATGTCAATACTTAGAGGTAAATACTTGTGTACTGAATCAGGCAAGAGGGGAAGTTTCACCCGGATATCAGGCTTGGTATAAAGGGGAAATGTCGTCTGGAAGGCCGGCTAAAAGACCTCACCTTCAAGAATTTGCCAAGTCCTCACAAGAGCATTGGGACTGGTTGGCAAAGGAAAAAGAATACATGGACACAATAGGCAAACTGAAACAACAGGTCATAGATCTTCAGTTTGAAAAAGAAGTTCAGACCGCAGCCAATAAAGGGGACAGAAAGACCCAAGAGAATGACTCCCTTAGAGCTCAAAACCGACAAGTCATAATGGATGCTGACAACCAACGGAGGAGCCATTCCGATAAAAGGTTGATAGCAGGGTTAAGGAATCAGGTCATTGAAAGCCGAAAAGACTTGGGAAGATCCGAGGCTAGCATAGCAAGAATACGGGCCAGATGGGCAAAAGGTGCAGCAGCGCGGAAAAAGCACCTATGGCAAGTGAGAAGGGATTATGAAGGGAGCATTGCAATATTGAGAGAAACAAATTCCACTCTCAGAGATCGGGTCCTTAAACAAGCCCGAGATGCTAGAACAGACAGGGAGTGCTGTTATGATTCAATAGCCCGAATGGAAGAACAAATGGAGAGGTTCCAAGATCAGCTCGTTGACAACACTCAAGTATTGGGATTAAAGAATCAACGAATAGAACAACTGTGTATGGAAAGGGATAGAATCAGGGGTAGGATCAATGAGATTGGGCGCTACATCACCACGAAGTGCCTAACATGTGAAGAAATGCCCCGTGATATCCTTTTTGCCTCAGTCATGGGTTATGTCCACCGGATCATGGAGGAATTAAAAAGCTTGCAAAGAGGCCTGGCACCAAAGCCCGCGGAAAGGCCGAACGATGCCTCGCGGGCACCAAAATTCAAGGCTTTAATGTATCCCTAGTTCAAGTCTGCACTTGTTTGTTTTTAAGAGTCTGTTGTCTACCCCTCTGTTCTCTTTTCATATCAAACAATGTTAATAGTGTGGAGTCTGTATTTCATTTTTTTTTCAAATGATAGCTTGTAATAGCATATTTTGGTAATAAAATGCAAAATTGTGTCTTTATTTTACTTATGGCAGATCTACGCCCGGTCTGATTCATGCGGGGACATGATACGTAGGCAATCCACATAAGATTCGACCACCACTAAAAGATAAAAAGAAGAGGCAAAGTGAATAAAGAAAAGACATAAGCCGGAATGACGCATGCAGTCAAAGCAAAAACATGTTAGAAACGGTTAAACTGCCTAGGAACATTGCATTCCCCAATATGAAAGTGCAATATGTGTTAAACGCTAACGCTAACAAGTTTGTTGTTAATACCAGAGAAAGAGATTTCAAAACAGTTAGCTCGTTAGAACGTTCTGGCAGATTACCATTACCACACAATATCAAAAGGGCCCATTCCGGAAAGTATGTCTGGTTCGGACAGAAGTGTTGAGGAAGAAAAAACGGAGATGCAAATGATGAAGGAGGAAGTGGACAGGTTGAGACAAGAGATTGCTGGGATGCACCTAGCCTGGGCTAAGGGACAAACACCACCAATACTTTCCCCCTACTCCTACCCTTTCACCAGCTCGGACTCCGGAACACCCTTCCACTGGTCCATCAACGAGCTTCCCCATTGCCCAATACTATCAAGGGGAAACTTCCTATAATCCCCAAGCTTCACCACCCAAACAAAACCCTCCTCCACCAGCTGTTCCTGTTTTCGTGGCACCTCCACCCGCCACATTGCAAAAATCATCTGATGAACCAGTGTTTCAGGTTCATGACAATCAATACTATCCCCCTGAACTCACCTTCAACGCACCCGAGCCATACACTTACACCCCTTACCTTCAGGTCCCAACAGAAACTGAGAGGCCAGCTAAGAACCCGGAGCAGGATGAAGTGCTCCGTAAAGTGAAAAGCCTGGAGCAATCCTTCAGGAATATGCATGGATTGGGCAGCCAAGTTAGTGTGGCCTACAAAGATCTGTGTCCCTTCCCCGATGTTCAATTGCCGGCAGGTTTTAAGATGCCACAGTTTGACTTATATGAGGGGCATGGTGATCCCATGGCGCATCTACGAGGTTTCTGTAGTAAGATGAGAGGGGCAGGTGGAAAGGATGAGTTGCTGATTGCTTATTTCGGTCAAAGTTTAAGCGGGTACGCATTAGAATGGTACACGAGGCAAGATCCTAGCAAGTGATATAATTGGGACGATCTAGCATAAGCATTTGCAGGTCATTTCCAGTATAACCTTGAGATCATCCCCGACCGTCTCACACTATTAAAACTTGAGAAAAAGCCTGGAGAGAGCTTCAGGGAATTTGGATTCCGTTGGAGAGAACAAGCAGCAAGAGTCGATCCGCCAATGAGGGAAGGTGAAATGGTGGACTACTTCTTACAAACTTTGGAGCCAACTTACTTTGGTCACCTGGTGACGTTAGTTGGTAAATCTTTCAATGAAGTAGTAAAAATGGGCGGCATGGTTGAAGAGGGACTCAGGTCCAACAATATAATGAGTTATTCGGCGATCAATGCCACAACTCAGGCTATCCAAAGCGGCACAGGAGGTGCGCTCGGGAAAAAGAAGAGAGAGGAGGTCGCAACAGTCGAAGAAGGTACTTGGTCCAGATCAAGAGGTCCAGCCCCTCGCTACCAAACCAGACCCCATTACCCAAATTATCCACACAATCCATACAACCCTCCACAACCCTATTATCCATCACAAGAGCCCCATTTCTCCGTCCATCATGCGCAAACTTACACCCAGCCTCCGGCTCGTCCGCAATGGCGTGCGCCGCCTCCCCAACACACATATCCCCCTCCACAAAACACACATCCACCACCAAGGGCCTACAAGAATCCTTCAGGGCCAAGCTTCCGCGAAAATAAGGCTTTCAGAAATGAAAGGATGCAGAAGCCGAGAACATTCACTCCGTTGGGAGAAACCTATACTACTCTATTTCACAAGTTGAGACAGATAGGCTTATTAAGTCCTGTTGAACCCAAATTGCCAAATCCCCTTCCCAGAAATCTGGACCATTCAGTAAGCTGTGAATATTGTTCAAGAGCTCCCGGGCATGATACTGAGAAGTGTTGGAAGTTGAAGACTGCCATACAAGATCTTATTGACACAAATAGGATTGAAGTTCAGGCACCAGAGGCACCCAACATCAATGAAAACCCGTTACCGGTGCACCATGAGGCCCACATGATCGAGATAGTGTACGAAGGAGGGAAACTTAAAACACTCTCACAAACGGTAATGATGATTCGTGCCAGTCCGAACGAAAATTCGACTAGTGGAAAGACAGTGGTACGGTTGGGAAAGGCAGATGATAAGCCATTTGTGGTAATGGGGAAAGATTCATCTGTTGCTGCGAAGAAGTCAGAGTCAGCCAAGGCAGTACTACAGGGAGTATCAAGCACACCAGTGTTGGTGGTAAAAGGGGTCCACGTAGAACCAGTTGTTATCAGGCCAGTCATGCAGTTGCCGATGACAAGTAAGAAAGCTGTGCCATGGAGCTACAGTCAAGTGACAGTGATGCATAAGGGAAAGGAGGTTGGGGAAGAGGTATATGAGGCCAGGGGTTAACTTGTTCGGGAAGGTGTTTTGTTCCCGCAGAATTGAGAAGGGTCAATCCTGTAACAATAAAGAAGCCAGTAACGGAGGAAGAAGTAGAGGAGTTTTTAAAGAAGATGAAGGCACAAGACTACTCAATTATAGAGCAGTTGAGGAAGACCCCGGCCCAAATTTCATTGCTATCTTTGTTAATCCATTCAAGCGATCACTGTCAGGCCTTAATGAAGATTCTGAACGAAGCCTATGTCCCGGACAAGCTCTTAGTGAACCATTTGGAGAAAATAGCGCACAAAATCTTCGAAGTAAACCAAGTAACATTCTCTGACGATGAGTTACCGGTAGAGGGTACTGAACACGACAGAGCACTCTACCTGACGGTAAAATGCGAAGAATCGGTGGTTACTCGAGCACTAATTGATAATGGGTCAAGTGCCAATATTTGTCCTTTGGCCACTCTGAACAAACTAAAGGTTGCTAATGATAGGATCCACAAGAACAACGTCTGTATCCGAGGTTTTGATGGGGGCGGTACTGACACAGTGGGTGATATCATACTGGAATTAACCATTGGTCCAGTCGAGTTCACCATGGAATTTCAAGTAATAGATGTGGCAGTGTCGTACAATCTTCTGTTGGGACGACCCTGGATCCATGCAGCTAAAGCAGTGCCTTCTACACTGCATCAAATGGTCAAATTTGAATGGGATAGACAAGAGATTGTGGTACACGGGGATGACGGCACACATGCCGTCAATGATGCTATTGTGCCCTTCATAGAAACCGACGATGACAAGGGCCCATGGGTTTATCAGGTTTTTGACGCAGTCTCAGTAGACAAAATTCCTGAGGGTGGGGGCCTTCCACTTCCCAGAATCATAGCCGCAACCTTCATGATAGCCTCAGAGATGTTGAACAGCGGGTTTGTACCAGGGAAAGGTCCGGGGATTGATCTGCAGGGAATGATCCAGCTAGTTTCTTTGCCCAAGAACCTGGAAACTTTTGGGTTGGGATTCAAGCCTACCGCAGCGGATGTAAAGCGGGCCCTCAAGTTGAAGAAAAGAGTCTGGGTCCTTCCTAAGCCAATCCCACGCCTGTCCAGATTATTTGTCAAAGCAGGGTGCAGAAAGTTGCCGGTCCCGGAAGTTCTCGGACCTCTGATCGGGCCAGATGAAGATTTGAATGAGGGATTTGAAAGAATGTTCGCTGATGTCAACATGATAGAAGCTGGAGAGGGTTCTAGTAAGGCAGACATACAGTTTGTGGGGCCTAGGGCCAATGTCAACAATTGGACAACTACTCCCCTTCCTACTTGGAGGGAGTCCTGGTAGTTGGCTCTGATTTTCCTTTTCTTTCTTCTGGATTATTCCAGGGTTGTAATCCAGATTTCTTTTTATTTCTATTATTGTTCAATAAAGTGTGAAACCTTGTTATCCTATAATTCAATAAAATGAAAAGTTTCTTCTTCATTCCTTATTTTTATTTTTATTTTTATTTTTATTCTTGTTTCTTTCTTTTCTTTTTTCCTGAACAGTTCTTTTCATACTGGTCTTAACGACATGGCATGCACAACGAATCTTCAACCTAGTCTAAAAGATCAATCTGATTCCGAACTAACTATACAAGAGATCGATTATGATAATGAATCAGAATACGATGAGGATGAAGCATTCGATGAGATAAACAGGGAGTTAAGCCAGTTTGAAGAAAAATTCAAGCCCAACTTAAATGACATAGAAGCCATCAATTTAGGGGATGTCGGCGATATCAGAGAAACTAAAATAAGCATCCACATTGCACCAAATATCAGGGAGGAATTGATCAAAACACTTATTGAGTTCAAAGATGTTTTTGCATGGTCATATGATGACATGCCGGGGTTAAGCACGGATTTAGTAGTTCATAAATTGCCTACCGACCCGGCGTGCCCTCCCGTCAAACAGAAGTTGAGGAAGTTCAAAACGGATATGAGTGTGAAGATTAAAGAGGAAGTAGCCAAATAGCTGCAAGCAAAGGTTATTCGTGTCACTCGATATCCTGATTGGTTGGCTAATATAGTGTCGGTGCCGAAGAAAGATGGGAAGATTAGGGTGTGTGTTGATTACCGCAATCTGAACAGGGCTAGCCTAAAGGACAACTTTCCTTTACCCAACATCCATATCTTGATCGACAATTGTGCTGTACGTGAGATCGGATCTTTTGTAGATTGCTATGCTGGGTATCATCAGATTTTGATGGATGAGGAAGATGCAGAAAAGACAGCATTCATTACGCCATGGGGAACTTATTGCTACCGGGTAATGCCGTTTGGCTTGAAAAATGCTGGAGCAACGTACATGAGAGCAATGACTACTGTGTTTTATGACATGATCCACAAAGAAATCGAGGTGGACGTGGACGATGTGATCATAAAGTCTAAGCATCAGGAAGACCATGTAGCATACCTAAGGAAGTTTTTTCAAAGACTTCGAAGGTATAATATTAAGATCAACCCGACTAAATGGGCCTTTGGTGTTCCATCTGGAAAGCTATTGGGATTCATCGTCAGTCGGCGAGGTATTGAACTGGACCTGTCAAAGATCAAATCTATCCAAAATTTTCCACCGTCGAAGAACAAGACAGAAGTAATGAGTTTGTTAGGAAGGTTGAACTACATCAGCAGGTTTATTGCACAACTCACAGCAACCTGTGAACCCATTTTTCGGTTACTGAAGAAAGATGCTGCGATAGAATGGACGGCAGAATGTCAGGAGGCATTTGACCAGATCAAAGGATATTTATCAAATCCACCTGTGTTGGTTCCACCTGAGCCGGGGAGACCATTAATCCTTTATCTAACGGTCCTAGAGAATTCGTTTAGCTGCGTGTTGGGGCAACACGACATTACAGGAAGGAAGGAGCAAGCCATCTATTATCTCAGCAAGAAGTTTACAGTATATGAGGTTAAGTACACTCAACTCGAGAAGACATGTTGCGCCCTAACTTGGGTGGCCCAGAAATTGAAGCATTATTTGTCCTCATATACTACTTATCTCATTTCCCGCTTGGATCCGTTAAAGTATATTTTCCAGAAGCCTATGCCCACAGGAAGGTTAGAGAAATGGCAAATATTACTCATGGAGTTTGACATCGTCTATGTGACGAGGACAACCATGAAGGCCCAAGCGTTGGCAGATCACTTGGCTGAGAATCCTGTTGATGCAGAATATGAGCCGTTGAGGACGTAATTTCCTGACGAGGAAGTAATGCATATAGATTAGTTGGAATTACCTGAGGAACCAGGTTGGAAGCTTTTCTTTGATGGAGCCGCAAATGCAAAGGGTGTTGGAATAGGAGCGGTACTTATTTCTGAAACGGGACGTCATTATCCTGTTACAGCTCAGCTGCGTTTCTATTGTACCAATAACATGGCTGAATATGAGGCATGCATTTTGGGTGAATGGGAAACACGGGATTTGAAGCTCATACCATATCGACAATGTTTGCACGATTTGAGCAAGCGATTTCGATCAGTGGAGTTCAGACACATCCCGAGAGTTCACAATGAGGTTGCCGATGCATTAGCCACTTTAGCATCGATGTTGCACCACCTAGACAAAATTCATGTTGACCCGTTGTACATCCAGGTTCGTGATCAGCATGCTTATTGCAACATGATAGAGGAAGAAGTGGATGGCGAGCCATGGTTTTATCAAGGAGTACCTCAGGATGGGGATATACTCGGAGCAAGCCACCGGAGATCAAAAAAGAGCCATTCGGCGATTGTCAAATGGATTCTTCCTCAGTGGAGGAGTGTTGTACAAAAGAACCCCAGATTTGGGATTGCTGAGATGTATAGATGCCAGTCAAGCCACGACAGTTATGACAGAGGTACATGCTAGAGTTTGTGGGCCACATATGAGCGGATATGTATTGGCAAAGAAGATTCTTCGAGCAGGGTATTATTGGCTCACTATGGAGCATGATTGTATCAGTTTCGTGCGGAAATGCCATCAATGTCAGATACACGGAGATTTGATTCATTCTCCGCCGACAGAATTGCATATAATGTCAGCACCATGGCCATTTGTTGCCTGGGGCATGGATGTCATTGGACCTATTGAGCCGGCAGCTACCAACGGTCATAGGTTCATTCTGGTGACCATCGACTATTTCACTAAGTGGGTTGAAGCTAAAACTTTCAAGTCGGTAACCAAGAAGGCAGTGGTGGATTTTGTTCACTCCCATATCATCTGTAGATTTGGGGTCCCAAAAGTGATCATCACGGATAATGGTGCTAATCTTAACAGCAATTTGATGAAAGAGGTATGCCAGCAGTTTAAGATTGCACACCGCAATTCCACCCCCATATCGTCCCAAGGCGAATAGAGTAGTTGAAGCAGCCAACAAGAACATCAAGAAGATACTGAGGAAGATGGTAGAAGGGTCCAGACAATGGCATGAAAAATTACCATTTGCATTGTTGGGTTATCGCACCACTGTCCAGACTTCAGTAGGTGCAACCTCTTATTTGTTGGTATATGGAACTGAAGTAGTAATACCGGCAGAAGTTGAAATTCCATCCCTTCGGATTGTCGCTGAGGCTGACATTGATGATGACGAGTGGGTCAAAACCCGTTTGGAACAGTTAAACTTAATTGATGAAAAGAGATTGGCAGCTGTGTGTCATGGCCAGTTATATCAAAAGAGGATGGCGAGAGCCTACAACAAGAAGGTGCGCCCCAGAAAATTTGAGGTAGGGCAGCAGGTGTTAAAACGAATCCTGCCACATCAGGCCGAAGAAAAAGGCAAGTTCGCCCCGAATTGGCAAGGACCGTTCATTATAACCAGAGTGTTGTCCAATGGCGCTTTATGTTTAACAGATATCGACGGGAAATGCGTCGACATGCCTATCAATTCTGACGCAGTTAAGAGATATTATATATGATTTCTTTTGATTGTAATTGTTGTTTGTGGTTGGCATTTATCGGAGAATGAAATGACGGAGGCAATTCTTTCTTCTATCCAAACACTTTAACCTTTGCTTCCCCTTTTGAGCCTTATTCATTCTTTCATATCTCTCTTTTGGAATCAGTAATTAAAATAAAAGAAAAAGAAAAAGAAAATAATGATAATAAAGACAAAAGAAAAGTCACAAGAAAAATAAAGGAATTGGGAACTACGTTTGACCTGATTCCTCGAAGAAGGATACGTAGGCGCCTCACGGCTCGGTCATAGTGTAACAAAAAATACAAATCCCCAAGCAAGAAAAACTGGGGCACAAGTTGTGTTTGTAATTTTGAAAAGAAAGTTTGATTCCAAGAGTTGTAATATTTTACCCATCAAAAGTATTTCTAGCCTTTTGATACCCCTTTTTCTTTCAGCCAGACACGAAAACCCATATTGATGTCCAAAAAAGACCTCCTGATCAGTATCCGAAAAGTGCAAAGTCATCCAAACGGAAGTCAGGAATGACACTCTGATCCCCATCAGAGAAGAGGATCATAAACTAGAAATGAATTGATAGCCGAAAGAATCCCCAGCAGAGAGAATCATATCGGCAGCACTCCAATCCCCAGCTGAAAAAATAAAATAAAATGAGAGAGTCTTATCGGTGAAAACCTTCACAGGCACCATAAGGCGACGGGAGTTGAGAGAAATGAGAGAGTCTTATTAGTGAAAACCCCTCGAAGGGCACTATGAGGCGACAAGACAAGATTGGCAGAAAGGATCCGCATTTGGCAAAGAGTTGAGTGCCTGTTTATTTATCCCCGGCAGGATGAGGCTATCCGAAAGATTGATTAATAAAAATAGATTGGGTTGATTAATCCGGAATGCATGACATGATCGTTGGGATCGGTTATATCTTTCAGATAAGTTATTTTCTTTCTTTTTCCCCAACATTTGTTCAGAAAGACTTTTTTTTTGAAATCATCACTTTTTGATCTCTTGCTTTAAAAGATTTTACCTCCCCAGCAGTTTGTTTTTGAAAAGGATTCTCAGAGCTTACTACCAGTTGCTAAAATGGTGCAAAACAAAATGCGAATAGGACAGGCCAAAGATAAGGCAACAAAGCAAAAGAAGTTGGTCGCAAGACCAAATAATGAATGGGTCTAGAGCCCAAGAGGACCAAATTTCCAGGGGGAGTTAGAGAAAAACAGAAAGAACAATAGTTGAAAAGTTATGGATCAAATTCCAAGAGGATCACCAGCAGATTTGCGAGATACAGGAACAACTCCGACAGATTCTCGACCAAGTTCCACAATGGTCGAACAACACAGAGCGGGGAAGGAAGAGAAAAGAAAAACCATCCCCAGCAGGAGTATCATCCTCAGCAAACAATATCCTCCCCAGCAAGTTTTATAGCAAAGCAAGGAAAAGAAAAGAGAAAAACCATCCCCAACAGAAGTGGCACGACCACTCGCCCCGTTTTAAACTAACAAATTTTTCTTTGATTTTAAGCAAGGAAAGGAAATATTATTGACAGCAGGAAGACAGGTTCACAAAGAAGATTATCAAACTAGGGCAGAAAATTTTCTCTCATTACGAAAATTTTCTTGAGATCAGATAGCCATTTGGGAAAGAGAGAAGATAACACAAGTTTTGAAGAAAATAAAATCCCCAACAGTATACAAGAAGGGAGATACAAGTTTTAAAAGGAGAGCAATCTTGGAAGAAGCAAGATGACCCAAAGTTGTAAAAGCAATGACCTTTGAATCAATATCATCCCCACCATTATTAAAAGGAGGAAGATAATTCTCCAGCAGTGTTATTCCCGGCAGGTTTCGGGGAAGTGGAAACACTAAGCTTTAAAGGAAATAGTCTTTGAAGAAGGAAGATAACATATTTGTGAAATAAAATATCAGTTTTATTCCCAGCAGTTTTTAGAGGAACAAAACACCAGTTTGGAAGGAAGAAGTTGCTGAAGTCAGGAGCCCGCCTGGAGAATAGAGGTGTTACATTTAAGTTGTTGTTGAATTCAGGAGCCCGCCTGGAGAATGGAGGCTGAATTATTTTGAGGAAGTTGAAGAAGTCAGGAGCCCGCCTGGAGAATGGAGGTGTTACATTTTCAAAGTTGTTGAAGTCAGGAGCCCGCCTGGAGAATGAAGGTGTTATTTTTAAGGAATTGGAGAAGTCAGGAGCCCGCCTGGAGAATGGAGGTGTTAAAATTTAAACAGTTGTTGAAGTCAGGAGCCCGCTTGGAGAATGGAGGTGTTAAAATTTAAGCAGTTGTTGAAGTCAGGAGCCCGCCTGGAGAATGGAGGTGTTAAAATTTAAGAAGTTGTTGAATTCAGGAGCCCGCCTGGAGAATGGAGGTGTTAAAATTTAAGAAGTTGTTAAAGTCAGGAGCCCGCCTGTAGAACAAAGGTTGTTATATTTTTAAGTTGAAGAAGTCAGGAGTCCGCCTGGAGAATGGAGGCTGAATTATTTTAAGAAAGTTGGAGAAGTCAGGAGACCGCCTGGAGAATGGAGGTGTTATTTTAAGTTGTTATTGGAGTCAGGAGCCCTCCTGGAGAATGGAGGTGTTATTTTAAGTTGTTATTGGAATCAGTAGCCCGCTTGGAGAATGGAGGTGTTACATTTAAAAAGGTTGGAGAAGTTAGGATCCCGCCTGGAGAATGGAGGTTGTGTCACCTTTCAAAAGTCAAGTTGGTGTCAGGAGCGTCCCCGCCTGCAGAATGGAGGAATACATTTCAATATCAAATCGGAAGTTAGTAATGAGGAGGGTTACAACAAAAATCCCCAGCATAACAAGCTTTAATGTAGGAAGCATTGTCCCCAGCAGACAGAGCGGAATGATAAAACTTGTGTTCAGAAAAGCAAAAGGCCAGTATCGTCCCCAGCAGTTTTCGAAAGAAAAGCACCAGAGGGAACACAAGCCGACCAGAAAGCAAGGCAACTAGAGCAAGTGAAAGATAGATAAGATTTTGTAATTCCTAGTTTAGTCTAACTTCTTGTTTTCTTTTGGCACGGTGTAATAAGGAGATCGAAAAGCAGTAGCAACAACATGCAGCAACAGTAACGAAAAAATTGCAGTTCCATGGTAGTCCCAGCTACCAAACTTCCCGAACTATATTAACCTGATTCCCTTCTAGCCAGGGATATGTAGGAAACCTTTGAAGCAAAGGTTCGGTTAAATCTTTTTCAAAAAATGCTTCACACGGAGTACTCGGATGGGCAAAAATCGCTCACTTTATCTTTGCACGAAAACTCTTCATGTTTTCGGACAAAGAGGGGCAGCTGTAAGCATGTGATTTTTGCCCTATATGAGAATTACTCCCAAAAAATTCAAAATAAAACATTTTTTCTTTGTGTACAATTTTGAGAATTTTCGTGGCATTTTTCAATAATTATTTGTATTTGTCCATGCATGTTTATTTGTTAAATTAATAAAAAATACAAAAATATGTCGCATTTGCATTTAGGATTTAATTCTACAATTAGAAGTAATCAAGTTTGTTTTACAAGAAAGAAAAAATCATAAAAATAATGTACGTTGCATTTTTAGCATTTAATGTCCAAATTGTGTGATTTTTATCGTAATTGTTATTTAATTGTGTGTTAATTGTTATTGAGAGTTAATTTGCACTTTTATAAATCAATTTAGTTTTATAGGATAATTTAGGATTTTTAGAATTTAGTTTTAGTTTAAGAAAGCAATAAAAATAGAAGAAAATCAGAATTGGGCCTCTTCTTCAATTCTAAATTTAGGCCCAAAACACCTCTACCCAACCCAAAACCCCTTGACCCGGCCCATTTCCACCCCATCCCTTTTGATTTTTCAGATTTTTTTTTCATTCTTTTCACTCAACCAAACAACCCAAACCCTAAACACACCCTAAACTCTCTAGCCGTCACACCTCATACCCCCTCCCCTTCTCTTCTTCTTCTCCAAACCACCCTCCCTTCACCTTCTCCAGCCAAGCTCGAGCTCGAGCTCAACCATGGCTGCCCTTCCCCAGCAACGCATACACACACACACATAACAGCGACACACACACGCACACACACAGCTTCGTTCAAACGACCATGGCTGCCCCTTTCACCTTTCTCGCCTTCATCATCCCGGCCATCGTTACAACCCCTTCAACCTCGTCTTCTTTGTCGCACAGCCCCGCCTCACGACCGTGACAAGTTCATCGACGTGAGACGCCATAGACGACCACAAGTTCGTCGACGTGAGCTGCTGCTGCGTGCAGCTTCGACGCGTGAGGTTCATCGTCTCCAAACGACCAGCAGCTCCGTCAACGAACCTTCCCAGCTCTCGTCCCCGTCGCCCATAACCCTGCCCAGCAGCAACCAGCCACGCTGGAGACCAGCGTCCGAAACGACCACCAGCCTTCACGTCCCAAATGACCACCAGTACACCAACCAAACGACCCGTCGTCGTTACCACCCCAGCCACGCCGGAAAAACCAGTGCTGCCCTCCCCGTCCGCCATTAACAACAGCACGTTGCTGCTTCTTCTTCTGCTACGTCCAGCCAGCTTCACCTTCCTTCGTCTTCGTCGAGCTCCGACCAGCTCCACTAGTTCATTGACAAGCAGTGTTGCTACTGTCCCTTTCTTTTTCTTCGTCGACTGAACTCCATCACCATCGGAAAATGGCGACGGAAGTTTGTTTCATCAATGGAGTTCGAGGAGAGTTCGTTTGAGTTTGTCGACTGACTTTCAAGTTTATCATTCCATTTGGTGTAATGTTCCTGTTGAGTCGAGATCCGTTAGGTTTGACAGTCTTGGTTCGAGTTTTTCCATTGCCGTTCGAGTTCGTCGTTGTTCACTTCCGGTTAGTTGGTTTAAGTTTCATTTCTGTCCGTATTTTGCTTGATATTCTCGGATCCGAAATCAGTGTATGTTTGTTTCTTTCTTGTTCGTGGTTTATCGTTTCTTGATTATTTCTTCAGTTTGTTTTTATTCATTTAAAAGAATTTAGTTTTAATATAGAAGTGTGTTAGTTTGATAACTTGAATCCTTCATATTGGTTGTAATATTGTTAAATTTAGTTTAAGGTTCAATTGATTATTGAGTTTAATGATTTGAATCTGTTTATTTATTCCGTTTAAGTTTAATTTGAATTTGAACTCAGTGATTCAAATATACTTGTTTGTTATTGTTGTTGAATCTGAAAGTAAGTTTGTTGTTTAAAAAATATTGTCCAATCAAAATAATTCCAGTTGTTTCTTTGTTGTTCATCATTTAGTTTGAATTTGTTGATTGAATTTGATTAAGAATTGGTTATAGCAGCTATATTTTGGTTAATTGATTAGGTGAATTGGTTATAGCTGGTAATCTGATTTTATTTCTTAGATAATTTTTGAAGTTTGACAGATTTTTTTGAATCAGGGCAGTAAAGTAGTTTTAGGGGTAATACGGGAATTAACCAATTGCAGATTTATTTAATTTAAGTGCTCCGTCCACTAAGCTCTAATAATAGTAAAATATTATAGTGGGGAACAAGACATATGGTAGTGGGAATCTAATATATTCATTTAAGTGGTAGTGGGGAACAAGACATAATGATGTAAAGTAAAAAGGAGGAGGATTAATAATGTTGTCTTCTTTGACCACTGAAAAAGGGGGGAACCGTGGGGTCCGTGTTGACTACTTTTACTTAATTAAAAATCAGAAATAGTATAGGTAATAATAAAAGTTAAAAGGTACACATAGTAGAAGAATATTGGGCTGAAAAGTAAAAGAGGTAAAGAGGGATAGTAATAATAGTTTAAAAAGGTAAAAAGGAAATAGGTAAAAAGAAAAGGAGGAGTCTTGTTTTTGGTATAAAAGAGGACTCATTTGACACTTAAAAGAGGACTGAATTTGGAGATAGAAATTTTTCAGAACTAAAGAGGAGAGAAAAGAACTAATTTTGAGAAATTATAGAGAGACAATAGTTTGAGAGTGTTCTACTTCGAGTCTTAAAGAAAAAAAATCAGAATTATCCCATTGCCTCTTCTGTTTTTTTTTTTTGGGTTCATTTTGTCCTGTCTGTGAGAGTTATCGGGATATCTGGGTCTTCGCTTGGTTTTTCCTAAGTCTGGTTGGTTTCTTTTGGGTTACTGCTCCACCGGTTTTCAAACTCTGTTTCTGGGCTATTGAATTACTGCTACTGGTTGTTTGTTGTTGCTGCGTTGTTCCTACTGCTGCTGATCTTATTCTTCCTTTCCTTGTATTCAAATACCAGGTACACTACTCTGAATCATTTTGACATACGCATTGAAGCTGAAATGAAATGGCCAGAAGATTTATGCTTCTAATTATAGAATATTCGTATTTTTAGTTAGATATTCATTATGTGTTTCATGTTATACGAATGGTAGAATTATGTATAATGTGAAGCGTTAAATTGCGGAACTATTGGATGGGTGTCGGTATGAACACCATAAGTATTAGTTTCGGCTTTGTTAAATTTTTTAGTTTGAGATCGCATTCAAATCAAAATTGGTATAGTCAATATGGGAAATCGATTTAATTTTGGGGGGGGGAGGTTAGTAAAATCTAGATTTGAATTTGCAAATATTGGAATAGAAGCAATTTGAGTTTTTTTTTTATCTTTGAATCTTGTTAGTAACAAAGATCCGCAAATATTAGGCCAATAATTTCGTAGAATCAGTAGGCTTGATGCTTTTAATGTGTGATTCAACGTAGCAATGCTAAGAACATTAATCCATTAGATGCGAGCTTGAGCAAGATGAGTCAACGTTTAAGTTTAATAAACTTTCTATTAAGCTTTGGTAATTATGGTTAAATCTAATTTCAAATGGTTGTAAATAATTAATTCCAATAGTTTTTTTTATAACAATGCGAGCTTTAATCTAGCTATAATTGATTTCTTTTGAATATTGGTTGGCAAATTTCGTATTTTATTTACAATATCGATTTTTTTCTTCTTTTTTTAGTAAAATTCCTTTCCATTAATATTTGTCTTAATCTAGCAATTAGTATGTTACGTTTTTTTAAGCTCGTAATTAATTAGGATTTTTATTTTATTTTAGAGACTAATTTAAATAGAAATGTAGTCACTTTAGGATATCCTTAAAATAAAGGAGGCATGTCTCGCCACAGTAAATCACAAATTGCGAGGCCCTCAATAAAATGACTCAATAATCGGATAGACTTTGGAGTTGGCCATCTAGTGAATTTTCACGGCCTCCTCCCAAAATAACGATATGATAGTCTCTTTAGGATGCGCCTTAATTAAATCTTACCTTCCTAAAAATACGGGTGTGCATTTATTTAACCCAAATCCAAATCTCAACGGAGTCGAAATGTGTCGATAACCACGGGTACATTGACTGTGACGTGGTTCGCGATACGTTTTCACAACGTTGCAATTCTCCGTAAAATAATAACAATAATAATAAAATTGATAAAAGCGGTTCAAAGTTAAAATTTGCATATAAGCTCTGAATTGTTAAAAATCAGATAAATAAGCCGAATATAACAGTTGAGCGACCGTGCTAGAACCACGGAACTCGGGAATGCCTAACACCTTCTCCCGGGTTAACAGAATTCCTTATCCGGATTTCTGGTTCGCGGACTGTTAAACAGAGTCAATCTTTTCCTCGATTCGGGATTCGACCGGTGACTTGGGACACCATAAATCTCCCAAGTGGCGACTCTGAATTAAATAAACAAATCCCGTTTCGATTGTCCTTTAATTGGAAAAACTCCTTTATACCCTTACATAATTAATTATTTAGTTAATATTTAGTTATTGGTTATTTTTTTGAATTTAAATAACTATAAAAAAATGAAAATAAGAAAAAAAATTAACAATTTAAATTGGGGAGTAGTTTCTTCCTAATATATATATATTAATTCACTCATAGATTTTCTTCTAAATTACCTAGAAATATGGAGGTAAAAAATTAATTAAAAAACTATAAATTAGCTAGAAATATGTAGGTAAAGAATTAATTAAAAAACTATAATTGGAAAAAAATATAGAAAAACATAAATTGAGATAACCTATGACTATTTATACTTTGAAGTAAGTTAAAATATAAAATAAAACTAAAATTTACTTATGATATTAAATATTTATTGACTTCAAAAATTAAAATATTCAAGCAGTAAAATAAGATCTTACATAAAGTATACAATTATTTATAAGATAAGAAAAAACTTAAATATTTGTATCTTCTATATATATTATATTAAAAGGAAGGTAGTGAGGCATGACATTAAGCCAAGGGGCATATTCAGAAAATGTCAATTAACATTTTTAAGACATAATCTAAATAGATTTTTAGACAAATTTTTTATATCTATATATTACTAAAAGGAGAGGAAAAAGCCCTCTACTTAAGCCAAGTGACAGCCTAGAAAAAGGCCACTTGGCATAATTAGTTATTTAGTTAATAATTAGTTATTGGTTATTATTTTTGAATTTAAATATCTATAAAAAATGAAAATCTATATCTATATATTGTTAAAAGGAGAGGAAAAAGCCCTCTCCTTAAGCCAAGTGGCAGCCTAGAAAAAAATCACTTGGCATAATTAGTTATTTAGTTAATAATTAGTTATTGGTTATTGTTTTTGAATTTAAATATCTTTAAAAAATGAAAATAAGAAAAACATAAAAAATGAAAATAAGAAAAAAAAATTAACAATTTAAATTGGGGAGTAGTTTCTTCCTAATATATATATATTCACTCATAGATTTTCTTCTAAATTACCTAGAAATATGGAGGTAAAAAATTAATTAAAAAAACTATAATTGGAAAAAATAAAAAATATATAAAAACGTAAATTGAGATAACCTATGACTATTTATACTTTGAAGTAAGTTAAAATATAAAATAAAACTAAAATTTACTTATGCTATTAAAGATTTATTGACTTCAAAAATTAAAATATTCAAGCAGTAAAATCAGATCTTACATAAAGTATACAATTATTTATAAGATAAGAAAAAGCTTAAATATTTGTATCTTCTATATATATTATATTAAAAGGAAGATAGTGAGGCATGACATTAAGCCAAAGGGCATATTCAGAAAATGTCACTTAACATTTTTAAGACATAATCTAAATAGATTTTTAGACAAATTTTTTATATCTATATATTATTAAAAGGAGAGGAAAAAGCCCTCTACTTAAGCCAAGTGGCAGCCTAGAAAAAAGTCACTTGGCATAATTAGTTATTTAGTTAATAATTAGTTATTGGTTATTGTTTTTGAATTTAAATATCTATAAAAAATGAAAATCTATATGTATATATTATTAAAAGGAGAGGAAAAAGCCCTCTCCTTAAGCCAAGTGGCAGCCTAGAAAAAAGCCACTTGGCATAATTAATTATTTAGTTAATAATTAGTTATTGGTTATTGTTTTTGAATTTAAATATCTATAAAAATTGAAAATAAGAAAAAAAATTAACAATTTAAATTGGGGAGTAGTTTCTTCCTAATATATATATATATATATATATATACTCATAGATTTTCTTCTAAATTACCTAGAAATATGGAGGTAAAAATCTATATATTATTAAAATGAGAGGAAAAAGCCCTCTCCTTAAGCCAAGTGGCAGCCTAGAAAAAAGCCACTTGGCATAATTAGTTATATAATAATTAGTTATTGGTTATTGTTTTTGAATTTAAATATCTATAAAAAATGAAAATAAGAAAAAAAATTAACAATTTAAATTGGGGAGTAGTTTCTTCCTAATATATATATATTCACTCATAGATTTTCTTCTAAATTACCTAGAAATATGGAGGTAAAAAATTAATTAAAAACAATAATTGAAAAAAATAAAAAATATATAAAAACGTAAATTGAGATAACCTATGACTATTTATACTTTGAAGTAAGTTAAAATATAAAATAAAACTAAAATTTACTTATGCTATTAAAGATTTATTGACTTCAAAAATTAAAATATTCAAGCAGTAAAATAAGATCTTACATAAAGTATACAATTATTTATAAGATAAGAAAAAACTTAAATATTTGTATCTTCTATATATATTATATTAAAAGGAAGGTAGTGAGGCATGACATTAAGCCAAGGGGCATATTCAGAAAATGTCACTTAACATTTTTAAGACATAATCTAAATAGATTTTTAGACAAATTTTTTATATCTATATATTACTAAAAGGAGAGGAAATAGCCCTCTACTTAAGCCAAGTGGCAGCCTAGAAAAAAGCCACTTGGCATAATTAGTTATTTAGTTAATAATTAGTTATTGGTTATTGTTTTTGAATTTAAATATCTATAAAAAATGAAAATAAGAAAAAAAATTAACAATTTAAATTGGGGAGTAGTTTCTTCCTAATATATATATATTAATTCACTCATAGATTTTCTTCTAAATTACCTAGAAATATGGAGGTAAAAAATTAATTAAAAAACAATTAAAATTGACTCACATTCTTATAGTAAATAAATTTTGATAGCTTTCCCAATATAATTATTCACTAACCACTTGATTTGTTTTCTTTTCTTTCATTTCATAATTTTATTATTTTTAGAAATAGTACATAGAGAAATAAAATGATAATGAAAACATTATCATCAGATATAATGTGTTCAAACAAATAAGAAATTAACTTTTATGATTAATACTAAAATAAGAGTGGTAGAAATAGATACTAAATTAAACAAGCTAATGAAAGCCACATAACAATGTAATAATATTATTTATTGAACAATAGAATAGCAAAAATAAGGAATAAATAGAGAGAAATTAATCAAATCTTTCATCATAAAGAAAATGATAAAACTTATTTAAATTTGAGAAGAGAAAGTTGTTATTTATCTATTATGATAAGAAATATCATATTGTGGATAATACCACGCAACTTATGTCTAACAGATAAAATAAGAACTTAAAAATATTTAAAATAAATTAGAAATAGCGTGAGAATATTTATGCTAAGAATTGGTTTAGAAAATAAAATAAAGTGAAATAAAATAATTAAAAATACTATTGATAAATTTAAATAACTTAAGAATTCAAAAAATATTTTAAAAATAAAATAGATATTTATTTTAAGATTAAAAAATTTCTGGATTATCTATATTATATTAAAGGATAGTAATGGATAATAATACTAAATAAAGTGGCACCAAAAATTAAAGTCTTGCTAGATATAGAATTAAAATTTAAAAATATAAAATAAATATCTAATATAAGTAATTTTATTAACTAAAATTAAAAGTCAAATTTTGTATGTTGAAACTAAAAGAGAATTTTTTTTATTGTATGTAATACAAAAAATAAATATAAGAAAACTTAATAGATTTGGAATATAATAATCAAAGAACTTATATATTAATATTTTATACTAATCAAAGTTACAACTTAAAGTCAAATATGATATTATTTTGATTACGGGTAAAATACTAATTAAAAATTTCTTAATAGGGAAGAGACTGTATAAAGAAAAAAATAGATACAATGTGAGAATATTTATACTTTAAATTAATTTAAAATAAAATAAAGTAAATAATTGAATTATTTTCAAAAATATTATTGATAGATTTAAATAGTAAAATAGATTTGAGTAAGAGGATAAAAGCGTAAAATATATTAAATTTCAAGAATAAAAAATATATTATAATTATTAAAAGGATAATAAGCAAAATATAAAGTCAATTAGTAAGCCGAAAAAATCACATGAAAGTATAATAATATTAAATAATAAATAATATAATAATTATAAGCAAAGAACAAAAAAAATTGTGTAAAATTTAAAAGAATAAGACTTATTAAAGCTTGAGATAAAAAATAAACTAATACTGAAAATTTTATTAAAATAATATAATTTAATATGTTCAAACGAGACAAATCACCACATGACATAGTTAGTAATTTTTAATATTGATAACGAAACGAAATTCAAGTACTAAAATTAACCTATTGGATTATATAAATATAGAAAAAGAAAACAGGTTATCCACTATGAGATTTGCGAAATGGTTTCATGTCTTGCTTCTTAATTAATATCTAATGATTATCAATAAATTTTATCTGGAAGGTTTATATTTTAAAGTTATTTATACATTATACATAATTCAAATAATCAAAATCACAACCCGACATGATTTGTGTCCGCGCATCACGCGGGTACTAATACTAGTTGTTAGTAAAGGGTTCACAGTTCTTTTGTCCCGTAATTTCTGATATCTGACTACACTCATTTAGTGGGCGTTTGGACATAAGAATTGAAAATTTCCACACAAAAAAAAAATAAAGTGAATTTTTTTTTTCAAGTGAAAATGATATTGAAAATTAGCATTGTGTTTGGACATGAATACAATTTGGATTATTTTTGAAGTTGTGAGTGATTTGAGTGAAAAATTTTAAAAAATAGTTTTTTAGAGTTTTTAAAATTTTCGAAAATTTCTAAAATCCATATTCAAGTGAAATATTGAAATGTTATGGCCAAACAATAATTTTGAAAAAAAATAAAAAAAATTTATGTCCAAACGGGCTCTATATGCCACGCGTATAATAGGAGCTAAGATTCGTTTATAACTATGCAGGCAAGGTGATGACTTAGAGATCATAGTAATAATACTCTTTACACAAAAAGTTCAAAATTAGTCTTATCATTTCGTAAATGATTGTAAAATTATTTTTTGTCCACCTTTTGTTCCTAAAATGCTCTCGTCGTTATTTTTAAAGCTAAAAATACTCATAAATATAACGGCAGCAAATGTGAGCCCCAATTTTAATCCGTTGGTAGCGTTTTATTGGTTATGTGGCCCTTAGTTTCACTTCATACATATGGGTATATTTGGAATTTTTACATCCTATAGCAAAAGTTGATACCTTATTTATTTTAAATAAATACCTTTTTAAAAAATTATATTCCATAACTACCTTTTGTTTTTTATAGCCAAATATCTATTTATGGTTATCTCCTACCCTTACACCATAAAATACTCTTTGTATTATTTTTATCTCTCATTCTTTCAGGTTTTTCTCTATCCCTCTCTCTCATTAGGGTTGTTCACTAGAGTTTATTATATGAGTGCCCGTATTTTTCAATCTCAATTTACCTACAATTTCATCGTTTCCCCTGATACTAAATTCCTCTGTCTCTATTTTTATCCGACCGACTTCTCTGGATTCAACAAATCTGAAGCTAATTATGCCCTCTTGAGTAACTTCGCTTTCCTCACTGCTTTTGCTAGTGACGATGATGAGTCTGGTAAAGCAATTCGAAAAGAATATGTCATCAATGGCGAAGGAAATTAGGGTTTGTTCTTGAACAAAGATGACGGAGTTTGGGACTGAGCAACTTGATTTTCTATTAATATATTTCAATGTATTTTCATGTATTTCATTATATTCATTGTCTTTTTTTTAAATTGTAATTCAATGTATCTCGTTGTATTCCATGTATTTCATTGTATTTACTCTCTTTTTTTCATTGTATTTCAATGTATCCCGTTGTATTCTATGTATTTCATTGTATTCACTGTCTCGCTATATGCCATGAATGTATTCATATATTTTTTTAATTAATATAATTTATGTATTCAGATATACTATTTAATTTCTCTGAAGATTGTTATGTTTTTTGGGTATTTTTCGGTTGAGAATCTTTTTTATAACTGAAAATACAAAATTTGTTTGTTATAATTGAGTTTGTTGAGTTATATTAGGAGTCTATTATGTTAATTGATTCACTTTCCGTTTTAAAAACAGTCTAATCCCCTATTTCACGCCGTGAATACAGTCGAATACAATAATCTGTCCAGTTGTAATCCCATGTTTCACTCCATGAATACAGTCAAATACACTCGAATACAACAACTGATTAGTTGGACTTCCTTGATTTACGCCTATTTTTGCTACTGTATTCATGAATACAATATCTTAAATACATCAAATACATCTTATAACTACAGAAAAGGTATCTATAATCCGTAATATAGCAAATGGTATCTATAGATGACTAATTACTACTAAAAGATAGTGCTTTATGAAAATTTCTCTATGATATACCCACTTCATTGACCCGTCCCATTATTGTTATACCCCTTATGTTCTAGTTTACGTGAACATATTTCCTTTTTGACTCGTTCAAAAAAGAATGACCCATTTCTAAATTTGGAAACAATGTAGTTTAAACTTCCAACTCTGCCCTTAATAAAAAACTTTTATAACCACACAAATATTTTAAACCCCTTTTGACTTGTTTAGGACCCCAAATTCTAAAAATCTTTATTTTTTCTTAAACTACATGCCCAGTCAAACGGGTTCACTTAAATTGTAGTAATTATTATTATTTTACTTTTTTTTTTCTTTCTTATCACCCAACACCCACTCCCACCCACCTTACCCCCTCCTTTCTTGTTCTCCCGGCACTACCTTCGATCCACTCCCCTTCTTCATTAATTTCAGTTGACAAATCACCGCCCCCTCCCCCTCAGTGGAAAGAAATGATATTTGTCATTCTTAGTGCATAAAGATTTGATTTTTATGGTTATTTGTTCTCTTTTATTAAATTGAAATAAGTCCAAATTGAGCAAAATGAATGTTGTGCATTAATATTTTTCGCTTCTTTTTTGTGGGTTTGAATTAGGAGATATGATAACCCTTTAGTCTTGTGTTTATCTTTGTGAATTCAGTGCAAAGACCCAATTTTTATTGTTCTTTTTAATCTTGTTTTTTGTGAGTTTGGATACTGATTTGTGATACTGTTTTTTATACTCACTCAGCCTAATCAAATTGAGCTCCTAAGGTCTGTAATTCGTTTTCCTGTGCATAAAGATTTGATTTTTATTATTTTTTATTTTCTTGTATCAAATTGAAACAGGACCAAGTTCAGCAAAAATACTGTCTAATTTTTTTTTTTAGTTTTGGATTTGAATTAGGATCTGTGATACCCTTTAGTCTTGTATTTGTCTTTGTCAATTCAGTGCGAAGAACTGGTTTTCATTATTCTTTTTTCTCGTTTTTTGTGGGTTTGGATGTGTGATACTCTTTATTCTCATGTTTATCCTTGTGAATTCGGTGTAAAGAACTATTTTTTCTTATTATTTCCTCCCCTTTTTTGGGGTTTGTTTTCTGATGTTTTGATGTACTTTACTCTCATGTTTATCTTTGTGAATTCAGCTTACAAAAGAACTGATTTTTCTTATTCTTTCTTCTCTTTTTTTGCGTAGGTTTTATGTCATGACCCGAAATTCTCACCTTCGGGTTCGTAATGACGCCTAACATTTCACTCACTAGACAAACCAATGTTAGAGTAAATTATAAGTCATTTCAACAATTCAAGAATTTAAAACTCATTTTTAACTGAAATGAAATCAAAATAAAGTACGAAGTGACATAATAACCCAAAATATCTAAGTACAAATCCCGAACCTGGAGTCACAAGTACATGAGCTTCTAAAAGTTCTACAAATAAAATCTGAAATAAGTGCAACTGTCTCGAATGAAATGAACAGTAAATAGGCAAAGCGGAAGGGGACTTCACGGTCTGCGGACGCAAGCAGATCTACCTCGAGTCTCCAAATAAGCTAATCCGAACTGAAGCAGCTCACGGACAGCTGAGACCGGTACCAAAATCTGCACAAGAAGTGCAGAGTGTAGTATGAGTACAACCGACCCGATATACTCTGTAAGTATCGAGCCTAACCTCGACGAGGTAGTGACGAGGCTATGACAGGACACCCACATAATTAAACTTTTATAATCAGGAATATACGTACATCATAACAACAAATAACGATTTAACATGTACTATTTGGAGGGGACATGCAAAAGGGGGTACAAGATACGGTAACTACAACACAAATTGACAACAAGAATCAGTCAATAAACCTTCAATCAATAAAAATAGATAAACATAATGAATAGCAACTATACGGCATCGCCCATCGTGCTTTTACTCTCAACCTCACCATGGAACAATAATAATGGCACGACATCTCTATTCATGCTTTTACTCTCAATCTCTCCATAAAATGATAAATACGGTACGACATCACCTTTCGTGCTTTTACTCTCAATTTCATCATGAAACAATAAATACGACACGACATCACCCTTTGTTTCCTTCCTTCCCTTCCTCAGTATGTATTAATCAGTAAATGAAACAACAATCCGCACGGCATCACACTTCGTGCTTTAACAATCTCCCTTACCATGTAGCAACGAATATATATAACATTTGGGAGATAGAATAAACAAGAATAAAGCTTACGCCAACAACGGTTTCACAATACCAAACCTCAACTTCCAAAAAAACTCAATTATCACAAACAGTCCATAAACGCGGAAAGAACAGCCGATTAGGTAATAAACTAGTCTAGGCATGGATATCAAAATCAAGAAGGAAATAAATTACAAGAAATAAGTCCCACCCGTATGCTTTAACCCATCGACAATGCATAAGTACTCGTCACCTCACATATACATTGTACCCAACTGTGATGACCCGATATGTCATCTAGAGTTTTAAACCTTAATTCTGTATTTCGGAGCCTCAAATATCTTATTTTAGACTTTCTCAACTTGCGTGCGCGGTCCGTGTCTTTTTTCGAAAGGATTTTATGTTAAAAATTGATAAAATGTGAAATTATGCCTTAAATATTCATTTGAGTTGATTTCAATCAATATTTTGAGAAAACGAACCTGGATCCGTATTTTGATGGGCCCGATGGGTCCTATGATGATTTGGGACCTAGGCGTATGCCCGAAATCAAATTCAGAGGTCCCTAGCTCGGGTTATCGCATTTTGTCGAAAATTTGAAGTCTAAAGGTTTAATGAATTTAAAAATTTGACCAAAGTTTTACTTTATTGCTACTGGGCTCGGATTTTGATTTCGGAGCTTGATATATATTAATTATTATAATTATGACTTGTTTGCAAAATTTGGTTAAAAATAGAAATTCTAAAGTTTTATTGAAAGTTTCATTTGATTTGGTGTCCGATTAATAGTTTTAGGTATTATTTTGGCGATTTGACCGCGCGAGTGAGTTCGTATGATATTTTTTGGACTTGTGTGCATATTTTGTATGGAGCCCCGAGGGCTCATGTGAGTTTCAGATAGGCTACATAGTGATTTTTGAACTTAAATAGAATGTTGGTGCATCAGATCTGCAGATCTCGCATTTGCGAGGACTTGATCGTAAATGCGAGCCTCGCAAATGTAAAGTCAGGCTTGCATTTGTGAAGAGGGAGGGGGCTGGGTCAGCTTCGCTTTTGCTAAGAGAAGCCCGCAAATGCAGGGGCAAGGTTCGCATTTGCGAACAAATGGTCGTATTTATGACTGGAAGGAGACCAAGGCAGACTCGCATTTGCGAGTCAAAAGTTCGCTTTTGCGAAGGGCTTGGCTTGCATTTGCGACAAAATATGTCGTATTTGCAAAGTTATCAGGCTCAGAGATTTTTCGCATTCGATCATCGCAATTGGGTAAAAGAAAGGAAAAATGAGATTCTAGTGCATTCGTTCAAAATTTCAAACCTAGAAACCTTAGAGGCGATTTTTCCAAGAGCTCTTCTTCCCCAATTCATTGGTAAGTGATTCTAACCTATTTTCTTTCAATTACCCAATACATTTCATAAAATTTCAACCTAAAATCTAGGATTTTCATGGTAGAAATTGGAGATTTGGGTAGAATTAGGAATTTTTGTAAAATTGGAATTTAGACCTCAAATTAAGGTTGGATTTCGAAAAAAAATTACATAACCGAGCTCGGGACTGAATGTGTAATCAGGTTTTGGTCCGAATTTCAGGTTTGGACTAAGCAAGACCGGGAGTTGACTTTTGTTGAATTTTTCAATAATGACCTAAATTGTACCTTTTGCATTCGTGGGTAGTTCCTAAGGTTTATTTTGAATCGTTGGTTGATAATTTGCTAGATTTGATTGGTTTGGAGGTTTGATCGAAAAACAAAGCCGTGGTTGAGCTTTGAGTTGATTTTTGCAGCGAGGTAAATGTCATGGTTAACTTTGACTTGAGAGATTAGGACTTGTCTGCCTATTTGCTACTTGTTTAAATATTGGGTAAAACGTATATATGAGGTGACAAGTACTTATGCGTTGTTGTTGGTTTAAAGCATGCGAGTGAAACTTGTTTCTTGTAATTTACTTCCTTCTTTGATCATGATATCCATGCTTAGACTAGTTTATTACTAAATTGATCGTTCTTTCCATATTTATGTGCTATTGTGATAATTGAGCATTGCTGTCACGACCCAAATTTTCCTCCGTAAAATGTCGTGACGACACCTAGTCTAGTAAGCCTAATAATTTGCGGAAAAACTAAAATAACAACAGAAATAGTGACTATACTTCACAGGTATATAACACTGAAAAATGTCGCTCGGCATATACAAGTAAAACCAACAAATCGAGTATAAATAACTCCCAAAACATGATAGTCACAAGTCACAAGCTCTAAAGGGGGACTCCGAGGTCTGCTGACGCTGACAGATATACCTTGAAGTCTCTGTAGCAGCATCACATACTCTCTACTAATAGCAGGGCTAGTAGGAGGTACCTGGATCTGCACACAAAATATGTACAGAAGAGTAGCATAAGTACACCACAATGGTACCCAATAAGTACCAAGCCTAACCTCGGTAGAATAGTGACAAGGTCAGATCAGGGCCCTACTAGATTATAATAATTAAGGCAGAAGATATGGTAATATAATGAAAGACTGAGAATTTAACAATGAGAAATTATAAAAAAGTAACAACACAACACATAGGGATACACAACAGGGGCGCTCCCGAGGTACCGCCTCTTAGCCCCAAAAGTAAATACTCAACAGGGAAGCTCCCGGGGTATCACCTGGTAGTCCCAAAAGTAAATATGCAATAGGGGAGCTCCTGAGGTACCACCTCATAGTCCCAAAAGTAAATACTCTACAGGGGCTCCCGAGGTACCGCCTCGTAGTCCCAAAAGTAAATATGCAATAGGAGAGCTCCCAATGTACCACCTCGTAGTCCCAAAAGTAAACATACTGCTCGTAACCGATGGAACAACGAATTCACAGCAAGAAATCCTAAATTTAAAGACTAAATAAAAAAATCAAGGAAAAATAGGGATTCAATTAAGAAGGCTGTACAGATTTCAATTAAACATTTAAGATACGTAGACATGCGATATTATGCTAAACATGATAACTAAATATGTTGGGATAAATCATTTAAGATATAACAGGTTATTTTCTGTAAAAACCAGATTATTCATCAATTAGCCCGTGTAAAAATTTGTCACCTCGTGCACACGGCAGTCACATATCACAAATTATTATAACAGTACCAAATCCTAAGGGGATTTCCCCCACACAAAGTTAGGCAAGTAACTTACCTCAAGCCAAGCTCAATCAGTCAATAAGAATGCCTTTTCCTCGACTTTCCGACTCCGAATGGCCCAAATCTAGCCAAAAGCAATTTCATACCATAAATATAACTATAATGAACTAATCGAATTAATGAAATCAAGACTTTAGCAAGAACTTAGAAAATTTCCACAAAAAGTAGACCTAGGCCCACATCTCAGAATCGGGTAAAAGTCACAAAATTCGAACACCCATTCAACCACGAGTCCACCCATACCAAAATTACACAAATCCGATACCAAAACCTCGATTAAAAATCTCAAAATTCGAGCTGAGGATCTTCCACCTTCCCCCCCCCCCAATTTCTCAACCCAAATCCTTAATTAAACGATAAAATTAACGATGGATTAGTAGATATTAATCAAAGATAAGTTAAGAATCCTTACCCAAATGTTTCCTTTGAAGAAATCTTGAAATTTCGCCTCAATCCGAGATCTCTAGGGCCAACAATGGATAATGAAATCAAACCCTCGAACTTAGCCTGTTCTGCCCAACCATCTCGCACCTGTGGGCCCACAGCGGCACCAGTGGCACCGCACCTGCAAAATTTTCCATTGCAGGTGCGGACTTGAATTAAGTCTCATGGGTCCGCTTCTGCGATCAAAAAGCCGCACCTATGAGTGCGTGCCTGTGAACCTAGCCTGCTTCTGCAGAACTTCTCATCCAACTAACTCGCCGCTTCTGCGATCGTCCCTTCGCAAGAGTGGCTCCGCTTCTGCGGTCCTCACATCGCACCTGCGACCACTGACCACCTCATCTTAGGACGCTTCTACGATCCTCTGCTCGCATGTGTAAGTCGGTACCTGCGGCCAACGCACCACAAGTGTGAAAACACCAGAAGCTGGAAGCTTCAGCAATAACACAAGTCCAAATTTCGATCCGTTAATCATCCGAACTCCAACCGAGGCCCTCGGGACCCTAACCAAATATACCAACAAGTCCTAAAATATGATACGAACTTAGTCGAGCCTTCAAATCACATCAAACAATGCTAAAATTACGTATCACACCAATTCCAACTTCTACAAATGATGCCGAAACTTATCAAATCACGTCCGATTGACCTCAAAGTTTGCACACAAGTAAATTTTTCCCAAAAATCCAACTTTCGCCATTTCAAGCCTAATTCAACTACGGACTTCCAAATCACAATCCGGACATCCTCCTAAGTCCAAAATCACCCAACGGGGCTAACGGAACCGAAGAAACTCCATTCCAATGTCGTCTTCACACAATACAAATTGTGGTCAAATTCCTAGAACTTAAGCTTCAATTTTAGGGACTAAGTGTTGCATTTCACTTCGATACCAACAAAAAATCTTCCCAGCAAGTCACATAACCACAAAATGAAATAGAGGGAGCAATAAATAGGGGTTCGGGGATAATACACTTAAAACGACTGGCCGATCCCCTGTTAAAACCATCATTCGTCCTCAAAAGAGCATAGAGACATACCTAAAGTGGTGAAAGATGAGGATAACGACTGCACATATCATGCTCAGTCTCCCAAGTCGCCTCATCGGCTGGCTAACCCCTCCATTGAACCTTCACTAAAGTAATGTTCTTCGACCTCAACTTTTGAACCTGCCAGTCCAAAAGGGCCACTAGCTCCTCAACATAGGACAAATCCTTATTCAACTGGACTGAGCTGAAATCTAACACATGAGATGGATCGCCGTGATACTTCCGAAGCATAGAACATGGAATACTAGATGAACTCTTACTAAACTGGGAGGCAAGGCAAGCTCATAGGCTACCTCTACAACTCGCTGCAACACCTCGAACGGGCCAATAAACCTTGGGTTCAGCTTACCCTTCTTCACGAATCTCATAACACCCTTAATTGGCAATACCCGGAGCAAGACCCATTCCCCAACCATGAATGCAACATTGCGAACCTTCCAATCCGCATAACTCTTTTGTCTGGACTGGGCTATACGAAGTCGATCCTGAATCACCTTAACCTTCTCCAAAGCATCTTGAACCAAGTCTGTACCCAATAGCCTAGCCTCGCCCGGATCGAACCAACCCACCGGAAATCGATATCACCTACCATACAATACCTCATACGAGGCCATTTAAATGCTCAACTAATGACTGTTGTTGTAGGAAAACTCTGTAAGTGGCAAAAACTGATCCCAAGAACCCCAAACTCCATCACATATGTACAGAGCATATCCTCTAGTATCTGAATAGTGCGCTCGGGCTGCCTGTCTGTTTGAGGGTGAAATCTTGTGCTCAACTCTACCCGAGTACCTAACTCATGGTGTACGACTCTCTAGAATCGCAATGTAAACTGCGTACCTTTGTCATAGATGATAGATACTAGTATGCCATGAAGCCTAACAATCTCGCAGATATAAACTCGAGCTAGCTGCTCGGATGAATAAGTAGTCATCACTAGTATGAAATGAGCTGACTTGGTCAATCTTTCCACAATCACCCAAACTGCATCAAACTTCCTCTGAGTCCGTGGAAGCCCAACAACAAAATCTATAGTGATCCGCTCCCATTTCCACTCCGGAATCTCTAGCTTCTAAAGCAATCCCCCTGGCTGCTGATGCTCATACTTTACCTGCTGGCAATTTAGACACTGAGCTACATACTCTACTATGTCCTTCTTTATTCTCCTCCACCAATAATGCTGCCTCAAGTCCTGATAATTCTTCGCGACACCTGGATGAATGGAGTACCGCGAACTGGGAGCCTTCTAGAGAATAACTCACGCAAACTATCTACATTGGGCACACATAGCCTGCCTTGCATCCTCAATGCACCATTATCTCCAATAGTAACCTCCTTAGTATCATCATACTGATGCTCCCTGATACGATCAAAAAGAGAATACTGAGAGACCACACAAGCCAAAACTCGGTTCAACTCAGAAATATCCAATCTTACAAACTGGTTGGCCAAGGCCTGAACATCTAATGCCAATGGCCTCTCTACTGCTGGTAGATTTGCTAAGCTGCCCAAACTCTCCGCCCTGCGACTCAAGGCATCAGCCACCACATTGGCTTTTTCGGGATGGTATAGAATAGTGATATCATAATCTTTGAGTAGCTCTAACCACCTCTAATGATGCAAGTTAATATCCTTCTATTTGAACAGATGCTACAAACTCCAGTGATCAGTATAGATCTCACAAAGGGACACCGTACAAATAGTGCTACCAAATCTTCAAGGCATGAATAATAGCTGCAAACTCAAGGTCATGGGCAGGATAGTTCTTCTCATGCACCTTCAGTTGTCTAGATGCATAGGCAATCACCCTACCATCCTGCATCAACATCGCACCGAGACCAATGAGCGACATATCATAATATACAGTATAAGACCCGGATCTGTAGGCAATACCAATACTGGGGATATAGTTAAAGCTATCTTGAGCTTTTCAAAGCTCTCCTCACACTCCTCTGTTCACCTGAACGGAGCACCCTTCTAGGTCAGCCGGGTCATAGGTGCTGCAATAGATGAGAAACCCTTTACAAATCGATAGTAATAACCCACCACACCAAGAAAACTCTGGATCTTCGTAGCTGAGGATGGTCTAGGCCAACTCTACACTAATTCAACCTTCTTCGGATCCACTTTGATCCCCTCACTCGACACTACGTGACCCAAAAATGCCACTGAATCACCAGAACTCATACTTTGAAAATTTTGCATATAACTTCTTTTCTCTCAAGGTCTGGAGCACAGTCCTCAAGTGCTGCTCATGATCCTCCCGACTCCGGTAGTACACCAGAATGTCGTCAATAAACACAATGAGGAATGAGTTAAGATAGGGCCATAATACATTGTGCATCAAGTGCATAAATGCTTCTTGGGTGTTGGTTAGCCCAAATAACATCACAAGGAACTCGTAGTGACATACCGAGTCCTAAAAGCAGTCTTAGAGATACCTGGCTCCCGAATCTTCAATTGATGATAGCCTGAACGCAAGTCAATCTTGGAAAACACTCTGGCACCCTATAATTGATCAAATAGGTCATTAATACGAGGCAATGGATACCTATTCTTCACTGTAACTTTGTTCAACTAGCGATAATCAATGCACATATGCATAAAACCATCATTCTTCTTCACAAACAAGACTAGAGCACCCCAAGATGACACACTAGGCCAAATGAAGCCCTTATCAAGCAAATCTTGTAGCTTCTCCTTCAACTCCTTCAGCTCAGGAGGAGCCATACGATAAGGCAGAATAGAGATGGGCTGAGTGCGCGACAACAAATCAATACCAAAATCGATATCTGTAACGATCCGTCCGGTCGTTTCATGAGTTACCACCTTGTTTTCCCCATTTCTACTTCTTTATGTATTGTTTAGTTGTATTATACGGTATCACGTTGTTTGGTTCGGGTTCAGAGTGGTTGTGTATAGGAATGAAACACTTAGTCTCTTTCGAGTAAGATTAAGTTGGAAAAGTCAACCGGATATTGACTTATGAGTAGAAGGTCTCAGATGTGAATTCTGATGGTTCGAATAGCTTCGTCGGGTTAATTGGGACGTAGGAGCATGATCGGATTATATTTTGGAGGTCTGTGGTAGATTTAGGCTTGAATTGGCGAAATTTAAATTTTGGCATTTTCTGGTTGGTAGTGAAAATTTTGGTAACGGGGTTGGAATGGAATTCCAGAAAATTGAGTAGGTCCATTTTGTCATTTGTGACATGTGTACAAAATTTCAGGTTATTCGGGTGAGGTTTGATAGACTTTTTTTATCGTTTGCAGAATTCGAAAGTTTTGGAATCCTTAAGCTTGAATTCGAGGGTGATTTGGTGTTTCGATGTTGTTTTGAGTGTTCTGAAGGTTGGAATAAGTTTGAATAGTGATATATGACTTGTTCATATTTTTGGATGAGGTCCCGGGGGCCTCAGGATGATTTCGGATGGTTATCGGAAAGTTTGGAAGCTGCTGGTTCTGTCATAACCGCACCCGCGGTTAGGGGAGCACAGGTGCAAAGACCGCAGAAGCGAGGAAAGGCCACATATGTGGTTGGGTAGCACAGAAGCGGGAGTTGAGGTGCACCTATGAGCCCCGCAGGTGCGGATGAGGGGTTTTAAGTGAAAATCCGCAGAAGCGGAGATTTGACCACAGGTGCGGATCACAGATACAATAATTTGTTCGCAGGTGCAGAAATGCCTGGGCAGAAACTATATAAACCTGCCTTCATGAATTTCAGCTTTGTTCCAGCATTTTTGAACGATTTTGATGATTTTTGAGAGGGATTCGAATGAAAAAATTTGGAGGTATTTTGAACTCAATACTCGATTCTATGGTGATTTCTAACTAATTAGACATGGAATTATTGGAAATTAAGGGTTAAAATTGGAGAATTAGGGCTTGGTATCAGAGAGTTTCCATTGGAGATTTGAGGGGCCATTTGGGGTCCGATTTTGATGTTCTTGGTATGTATGGACTCGTGGGAGGATAAAGATTCTATTGATGTAATTTTTATTGGATTCCGAGATGTAGGCAAGGGGGTCGGGTTCGACCAATTTCGAGATTTTTGATGTAATTTGATTATTTTCGCATGGGCTTTGTTCGCTTAGCATTTATTGATGTTATGATTTTGATTTTGGATAGATTCGAGGCAAGTTGAGGCTGAGTCGAGATGCAAGGGTATCGCAGAGTAGGATTTCATCCGATTTGAGGTAAGTAATGATTATAAATCTAGACTCGAGGGTATGAAACCCCGGAAGTTCGTACTATTTTGATAAATGAGGGGACGCACATGCTAGGTGACGGGCGTGTGGGCCTACACCCATAGGGATTGTGACTTGGTTTGTCCCCTGGCGACTGTAGAGTTGCATATTTTGATAAACTTTATATGATATCCATGTGTTTTAGAAATGAATCTGGAATGCCATATTTGGGGCCTTGTGCCGAACTGTTTGGACCCTTAGGGGTATTTTACTACTTTCCTCACACAGTTTTGATTTGAAAGCATATCCGCAGTCATGATTTTACCTATTTATTATTGATTCAGTTTCATTACTCTACTTTCAAATATATGAAAACTGTTTGGGCTAAGTTCCCTGATTTTTACAGAAATGCCCGAGTGGCTGTGAGGTTAATGACTGAGAGAGAGGTCGAGGACCTGATGGTGAGGATTATATATATTTATGGATCGGGCTGCACTCTACAACGCTATTTATATATATGGATATATATATATATATATATATATATATATATATATATATATATATATATATATATATATATATATATATATATATATATATATATATATATATATATATATATATATATATATATATATATATATATATATATATATATATATATATATATATATATATATATATATATATATATATATATATATATATACACAGTGAGTGTAGTCGACTATATATTTACGGATCTGACTGCAAGCCACAACAATTATTATTATGAGATGTCTATTGAGCGAGAGTGCTGAGTGTGAGTACTAATTGACAAGAGTTGAGTCACGACCGACTGAGAGGCTTGCCTTAAAGGCTATACTTATGAGTGATACTTTGCCCTCGGGGCTTGTTTATAAGATTTTCCCTATTTTCACTCTTCTTTTATACTGACCTTCTATTAAAAAATGTTGAATAAATGCTTTAAAGGATTTTTCATTGAAACTGGTGTTTTTACGAGACATTTGGTTATAGAACTGTAGATTTTGACTTTGATATTTTTGTTAAGATTCTTGATAAAGTATGCATATGATTTTTAATGCTCGTCACTGCACTCAGACTTTATTAACTTTGTCTACTTACTGAGTTGACGTACTCACGTTACTCCCTGTACCTTGTGTGCAGATCCAGGTGCTAGAGCATCAGAGTGAGAGCTTTCAACAGCTTCTGTGTATCTTCAGATTTAGCAAGGTAGCTTCACGACGTTCGCAGCCCTGCCTTTCTCCTTCCTATCCTAGTACTTTATATTTCAGGCTTGTTTTGTATTAAGCATATAGTTTTGAGTTGTACTTAGTGGCTCATGACTAGTGACACCAGATTTGGGTTGTGTTGATGTATTTACGTACTTATTTTCGTGTATTTTTATATAGATTATAGATGAGAGATTTGAGGCATATCTGATTAGAAGAATGAATTTATAAAAGAAATCGATGTTGTAAAATGTTGAATCGGCTTGCCTAGTACTGTGATAGGCGCCATTGCGATCGGGGTGGTTTGGGGTCGTGACAATATCCCTGTCGGGCGGCATGACCGGAATCGCTGGAAATACATTTGGATAATCCCTCACTACCGAAATTGCCTCAACGGTAGAGGTATCAATACTAACATCCCTCACATAAGCTAGATACGCGTCACATCCCTTCTCAACCATTCGTTGAGCCTTAAGAAATGAAATAACTCTGTTAGGAACATAATCTAAGGTACCTTTCCACTCTAGTTATGGTAATCCTTGCATAGCCAGTGTCACGGTCTTAGCGTGACAATCAAGAATAGCATAATGGGGGCGACAAGCAGTCCATGCCCCAAATAATATCAAAGTCTACCATACTGAGCAATAACAAACTGGCTCTGGTCTCAATACCACTAAAACAGCCAAACACGATCGATACAAATGGTCAACAACAATAAAATCTCCCACATGTGTAGACAAATAGACAATAGAACTCAAAGAATCATGAGATACACCCAAACACGAAGCAAAATAAGATGACACATAGGAATAAGTGGAGCTTGGATGAAATAAACTGATGCATCTCTATGAAAGACCGGAACAATACCTGTAATGACAGAGTCGGATGCAACTATCTCCGTACAAGCAGGAAGAGCATAATATCTGTCTTGGACTCCCCCTCTAGGGCGACCTCTACTTGCCAGACCTCCACCTCGAGCTAACTAAGCAGGTGGAGTGGTAGCAAGTGCTGTAATCATAGCTTGAGGACCCGGTAAAGCATGCAACATCTAAGAAGTCTGTGGAGGTGCACCCCTCCCGAGTCAGGGGAAATCCCTCACCACATGACGAGGTACCATACTAAAACCAAGCTCTCGAAGGACGTGACTGCTATGTCTAGCTCGGGCCTAATCGACTAGACTGACCGCTAAAAGCACCCAGTGCAGGAGGTGCACTAGACAATGGCGGTGCATAATAGGAAGCCTGGGCCTAGGAGTGGCCGAAATACCGTTGGCGGTTGGAAGTTCAGAATGAACAAGGCAACTCACATAGCCCCTACCATGATGATATTTAGCTGGGGCATGAGTACCACTATATGTGCGAGACTCTCGAGACCTCTTGGCCTCTCTCTACCCTCTCTCCCGAGTAAGCATACCATCCAATCTCCTAGCAATATCCACAACTTGGTGGTATGCAATATCCATCTCCAACTCTTGGGCCATGCTAAGTCAGATACTATTGTTGAGCCCCTCGATAAATTGATGGACCCACTCTCGAACAACGGCAACCAAGGCTGGTGCATGCATAGACAAATCACTGAACCGAACCGCATACTCTGGCATAGTCATAGAACCCTAACACAACTGCTCAAACTCTGTGCACCATGCATCTCAAAGACTCTGGAGAACATAATCCATCAAGAACATATCCGAGAACTGAGTCCATGTGAGTGAAGTTGCCTCGGTCGGACTACCAACTTATATGAAAACCATCACTGAAAGGCCGCTCCTCTAAGCTGGAACGTAGTGAAAGAAGCCCCAATAGACTCTACAATACCGATAGTACAGAGGATACTGTGGCAGTCCTCAAGAAAATCCTGAGCATTCTCTGACACCAAGACACTAAAAGTAGGAGGGAGGTGCTTCTTATACCTATCGAGCCTACACTATTCCTCCTCAGAAACCGTTTCGCTGCCCTCAGGTTGAACTAGAGCTACCAGCTGAACTGGTATGACCTTCGAAACTTGGTTGACTTGAATCTGCTACTCTGGGGTGCGGGCGACGGAAGTCTATGCTCCTCCCCCGGCCTGAGATGTGGAAGGAGCACGTGGGATCAACCCTGCATGAGCCAAAGTTCCGAACATGCTCAGAAACTATGCAATGGTCTCTTGAAGTTCTGATGTAGTAACAGGAGTCTCAAGTGCTTGCGCTCCAATGAGAGCTACTAGTACTCCACTGTAGCAGCTCGTGCGGGTGCTCTAGCTACACCACGTGGACGTCTTCGACCTCTACCTCGGCCCCAGTATCTCGCGGCTCCAGCAGAGGGTACAGGTGCCTGCTTATCTGATCCAGCTGTACATGTACTCACCATCTGTGAGAGAATAGAAGACAAAAGTTTAGAATTCCAAAGTCAACAATTTCGCACTACAAGGAATCAAATAAGTGAAATTTTCCTAACAGTTCCATAACCTCCAGAAAATAAGTATAGACGTCTCCGTATCGATCCGTGAGACTCTACAAAACCTGCTTGTCACTCATAACACCTATAAACCTAGTTCTCTAATACCAACTTGTCACGACCCAAATTTCCCTCCGTAAGATGTCATGATGGTACCTAGTCTCTAAGACTAGGTAAGCCTAACAATTTGCGGAATAACTGAAATAACAACAAGTCAGGTTACGGCCCTACTGAATTATAATAATTAAGGTAGAAGATATGGTAATATAATGAAAGGCTGAGAATTCAACAATGAAAAATTACAGAAATTAACAACACAATACATAGGGATAAAAAACAAGGGCGCTCCCGAGGTACCGCCTTGTAGTTCCAAAAGTAAATACTCAACCGAGCTCCCGAGGTACCACCTTATAGTTCTAAAAGTAAATATGCCACAGGGGTGTCACGCCCCAACCTCGGGAGGCGCGACCGGCACTCAATCGAGTGAACCCAACTGAGCAACCCTTACCATACACTTCCTACCCACCTCTATATGAATAAAGAAACCATACTTTTGTTTATCCATTTAGACGGGGAAAGACATCACATTCTATATTGATAGTTCATTTTAAACACAACATTAAACCGTAGATGAGTTAGTTTCCAAGATCCCTATAGAGTTACAATTTATAGGCAACATAAGTTTAGAATTACAACATGGTTCGTAGACCCATCCAACCCCCGTACATAACCCACACATATGTCTACGGAGCCTCTAGGATACAAAAGAGGAGTTTGACAATGCCGGCAACAAGGCCCCGGCTATACCTCAAAAGTGAAAGTACACAATACAAAGATATACAACATAGCCCCTTAAAGGAGAAAGGGGCTCACCAAGATCTTGAGAAGAGGGATGCTTCGCTACACACGACCGACACTATCTGCTATGGAGCCACTTACATTCATTTAAAAAATATGTAGCGCCCCCAGCAAAAAGGACGTTAGTACCATGGAATAATACTAGTATGTATAACTAAACACCATCAAATTAGAAAGAACTTTCATATACAAACAAGGAAATCACAGGTATCACTCCAAAGCTTTAAACGATCACAACATTATCAACACGAAAGAATTACACAACCTTCACATCATGTTTCCATAGCCTTTAGTTGTACATTTCATACTGTTCCACATCGTTCACATTACCACGCTATCTTGAGCGGAGTCCGATCTCGACCCGATTGGCTAGGCCGTCTCCCGGAGACGTTACCAATATTCTATTCACACTTTCCAGTTTCAATCATCAATGCATAACCGCTATGTGTATATGTCATGGCGTCCGATCACGGCCCGATCGGCTAGGCGGCCTTACCGAGGCATTACCATTTTCCATTATTCATCTCACTCCAATCTTTGGTTACACATGTATTAGTTTACCGGTACTTGGGGCCACAATTTTCACATTCCACAATTCACGTTTCATATTATTCCCATTTTCAACATTAGGTTTGGAATTCAAGAGAGTATGGCACACAAGAGCAAATAAGGTTGTAGGCGTAGATGAGACTTCATGTAAATGGCACAACAACGCACTTCAATTTCAATCTAAGGTCTAAGCATTTCGATACATGATTCGTAGTCCTTGCACCTTTTCAAATTATCAAGAATAGCACGTTGATCAATTTGATACACAGTTTCCACGCATATAAGGTTGCATCACCAAGTCAAGTGAAATAGCAATCAATACAATAATTTAATTTAATCTTACCGTACTCACACAACCAACGATGAAGCTCAATTTCTAAAAGACGGGATTTTAGCCATACATACCTCAATAAAGCTTTCCTTATTCCTTACAAAATTCCGGAACTTTTAGCACTTCGATCTATTGTGTAAGAATTACAAATTAAACCGAGAATTAGAGACGAGATTGAGATTCTAGCTTGTTTTGAGCATACTATCAAACACTAAAGGTGCATTGTGATCTTAGGCCCTTTTGAGAGAAATTTCTATCATTTTGTACCCCAATTGCTTTCTTTTTTAGTTCACTACCTCCCAATATTCTATGGTGTGATATGCATGCAAGAAATTCATTCTTATACCCATGAAGTACTTCACTAGTGATCCCTTATTGCTAAGTATAGGAATAAGAGCTGGGGTAATGAAGTATTACCTCTTGGGATGAAGATTTAGGTGCCCTCACTTGATTATCTTCAAAGATTTGGCAAGGTTTCATGGAGTAATTTGATGGGAAGCACTTCCCTCTCTAAGACACACACTCTCTCTAAAAGTATCAGGAAATGTGCTCAAAATGAGTTATAACACCGAATATATCGATAAGGGGTCGGGTTTAAAATTTAGAAAATTGGAGCCTCTGCGATCGCAAAGTGGAAATGCAGCCCGCAGAATGGACCGCAAAAGTGCTCCCAAAATCTGAACATTCTGTCTAGGTATACGGCAGAAATGCAGTCCGCATACCCGTTCTACGGTCGCATAATGCACCGCAGAACTGCTCTTTACAAAATCCCAAGGAAATTATGCGACGATTATGGGGTCCACATATCGGTTATGTGATCGCATAATGGACCGCATATTTAACCTCAAATTTGACTAACACACTGACTCACTTTGTGGTGACTATGCCCCTTATGCGGTCCGCATACCTGATATGCGACCACATTCTCGACCGCAAAATCACACTTCTCTGGAAAACATTATTTCTAGATTTTTAATGCACTGTTCAATCCAAAGGGGTCCAAACTGTTCTGAGTTGGAAATTCACGGGGCCTTACAAGGGGAACTCCCGAGGCACCACCTCATAGTCCCAAAAGTAAATACACAGCTCGTAGCCGATGGAACAACAAATTCACAGCAAGAAATCCTACACTTAAAGACTAAATACAAAATCAAGGAAAAATAGGGATTCAACTAAGAATGCTACACAGATTTCAAATAAGCATTAGACACATAGACATGCGATATTAGGCTAAACATGATAACTTAACATGCTAGGATAACTCATTTAAGATATAATAGGTTACTATTCAGTAAAAACCAGATTTTTCATCAATTAGCCCGTGTACAAACTTGTCACCTCGCGCACACGACACTCACATATCACAAATTATTATAACAGTTCCAAATCCTAAAGGGATTTCCCTCACACAAAGTTAGGCAAGTAACTTACCTCAAGCCAAGCTCAATCAGTTAACAAGAATGCCTTTTCCTCGACTTTCCGACTCCGAATGACCCAAATCTAGCAAAAAGCAATTTCATACTATAAATATAACTATAAGAAACTAATCTAATTAATGAAATCAAGACTTTAGCAAGAACTTAGAAAATCGCCCCAAAAGAGTCGACCCAGGCCAATGTCTTGGAATCGGGTAAAAGTCACAAAATCCGAACACCCATTCAACCAAGAGTCCACCCATATAAAAATTACACAAATCCGATACCAAAATCTCAAAATTTGGCCTAAGGATCTTCCACATTTCCCCCCAATTTCTCAACCGAAATCCTTAATTAAACGATAAAATTAAAGATGGATTGGTGGATATTAATCAAAAACAAGTTAAGAATCTTTACCAAAATGTTTCCTCTGAAAAACCCTCGAAATTTCGCCTCAATCCGAGCTCTCTAGGTCCAACAATGGATAATGAAATCAAACCCTTGAACTTAGCCTTTTCTGCCCAGCGATCTTTCACATGCGGACCCACAACCACACCAGCGGCACCGCACTTGCGAAATTTTCCATCATAGGTGCAAACTTGACTAAATATCCTTGGTTCCTTTTCTGCGATTAAAAGGCTGCACTTGCGAGTTCGCGCTTGCGAACCTAGCCCGCTTCTGCAAACTCTTATCCAACTCACTCTCCGTTTCTACGATCGTCTCTTCGCAGGAGCGGCTCCGCTTCTGCGATCTTCACGTCGTACCTGTGACCACTGACCACCTCGTCCTAGGATGCTTCTGCGATCCTCCGCTTGCACCTGTGAGTCTGCACCTACGACAAACCTTACCGCATGTGCGAAGATACCAAAAGTTGGAAGCTTCAGCAATAACACAAGTCCAAGTTTCGATCCATTAATCATCTGAACTCCACCCGAAGCCCCTGGGACCCTAACCAAATTTACCAGCAAGTCCTAAACCACGATATGAATATACTCGAGCCTTCAAATCACATCACACAATGCTAAAATCATGAATCACACCCCAATTCAACCTTAATGAACTTGGGAAATTCCGACTTCTACAAACGATGCCGAAACTTATCAAATCACGTCCGAATGATCTCAAATTTTGCACACAAGTCACAAATGACACCACGGTCCTACTCCAATCCGACCTTGATATAAAAAAGTCCACTATCGGTTAAATTTCCTAAAAATCCAACTTTTGCCATTTTAAGCCTTATTCAACTACGGACCTCCAAATAACAATCCGGGCACACTCCGAGGTCTAAAATAATCCAACGGAGCTAAAGGAACTGACGAAACTCCATTCCAGAGTTCCACACAATACAAATTACGATCAAATTCCTACAACTTACGCTTTCATTTTAGGGACTCAGTGTCCCATTTCACTTCGAAACTAACAACAAATTGTCTCGGCAAGTCACGTAGGAGCAATAAATAGGGGTTCGGTCTAATACACTCAAAACGAGTCATTACAATTGTTTTTGAAGTTGAGGGTGATATTGTGGAACCGTTACTGACGTAAGTTTTATTCTTGCTTATCTATATCCCAAATGTTATATGTTCATTGTTACATGGTAAGGGAGAGTGTGAAGGCACAAAGGGTGATGCTGTGCAGTATTTATCATTTTATAGAGAGATTGATTATAAAAGTACGAAGGGTGATGCCGTGCCATTATTACTGTTTCATGGTGAGGTTGAGAGTAAAAGCACGAAGGGTATTGCCGTGCAGTTTTATTCATTATGTTATACATTTTATTGGTTGAGGTTTATTGATTGTTTATTGTTATCATTCCCTGTTGTTGTTACCCTATCTTATACCCCTTTCGCATGACCCCTCCCAATAGTACATGTTAAATCCTTATTTGTTGTTATGTTGTACGTATATTTTTGTCAGTACAGGTTTAATTACGTGAGTGTTCTGTCATAGCCTTGTCACTATCTTGTCGAGGTTAGGCTCGACTCTTACGGAGTACATTGGGTCAGTTGTACTCATACTACACTCTGCACTTCTTGTGCAGATTTTGGTACTGGTCCCAGCTGTACGTGAGGTGCATTAGCTCGGATTAGCATTTAGAGAATCGAGGTAAATCTGCTGGTGTCCGTTGACCTTGAAGTCCCGTTCCTCATTCCCTATTTACTTATTTCAAACCCTATTTGTAGAAAGTCTAAGAACTCGTGTACTTGTGACTCCTAATCCAGGTTGTACTAGATGATTGAGTTATTATTCTATTTCGTACTTTATTTCCGGTGATTGGTTAAATTGTTCAAAGTATTTAAAATTGGTAAAAGAATTACTCTAACTTTGGCTTGCCTAGCAAGTAAAATATTAGGCGCTATCACGGTCCCGAAGGTGGAATTTTGGGTCGTGACACCAACATTTAAACACGTAGCAAATAGGCAAACAAGTACTAATCCCTCAAGTCAAGGTTAACCGCAATACTTACCTCACTCCGCAGTCAACTCAGAGCTCTACCGGGGCCTTTCCTCTAGAATACGCCTCTAAACCACTCATATCTAACCATAATCGACTCGATAATGTCAAATAATGCTAAGGTTATCAATAATAATACATCAAGATAGGATTTTTACACATTTCCCAAAAAGTTAACCATGGGCTCGCTTGTTCAAAACTCGAGGTTCAGACCAAAAGGCATTTACCCATTCTCCCCCTAGCCTGATTATGGAATTAGTTTCGAAATCCAACCTCAAATTGAGGTCTAAATTCTGCATTTGCAAAACCCCCCAATTCTTCCTAAATCCCTAGTTTTTCTACCATGGAAGAACAAATATTATTGCTAGAAATTAAGGGGTGATGATAGAAATGGAAGAAAATGAGTTAAAGTGTACAAACCTATGATTTGGTGTTAAGTTTTCCCTTCAAAATTGCCTATAGGCCGAGCTCTAATGGAGAGTTTATAAAAATGGGGAGAAATCCCGTTTTTGAACTATTTTAAAGCACTGGCGTTAGGTGTTCATCGCGATCGCGTGAAACCTGACGTGTTCGCTAAGAGAATTGACTAACTGCATGCGCAATCACGGGTAACTCCACGTGTTTGCAAAGGTTTAGCCTGCCTCACCTCCGCGTTCGCGAGACTAGGCTCGCTTTCGTGTAGAGTAACCTCAATCCCCCAAGCCAGCCTACCTAACTCTACGCATTCGCGAATGATTGGTCGCGTTCGCGAACTGTGTACACAAATCGAGGAATGCTAAAAGAAGTTATTTGTTGTTTCAAAACACAAAATTAGGATTTAAAACTGTAGATGAGCTATCGGGTCATCACATTTTATTAAATTGAACACGTCCAAATTGAGCAAAGTGAATTTTTCTTATTCTCTTATTCCTTCCTCAGTGTATCATGCTCGATCCATTTTCTTGGTTTTAATAGTATCTATAAACGTGCGTTGCACGTTAATAATGACACATGATGGTTTAAATATTTATTTATATGAAAAAAGAAAAAAATTAATTAATGAGAGAAATTTTATATATAATAATACAACAATCATCAAAATATTAAAAAATATTACTACATTAGCGTAATACGTGAAGTCAAAATGAAAGGATTTAATATGACGGTGTCTTACAGAACACTTCTTTGTAGACGATGTTTTTTGTGCATATTTCCTTCTAATGCTTTGGCTGTTCTTCATAACCAGTAATCTTGTTGTCGATATTAATATCCCTCTTGAAAGTGCAACATATAGTTATTCGTGCAAGAAAATATATTGTTATAAATATAGTCCGATAGTTAGGATGTTTGTCCTTGTACTTTATTCATTATAATTATAAAACATAAACATATTGAAAATTATTTTTACACAAATTTAAAAGGATATTTTTTAGTTTTGGAAGAAGAAAGTTGATTTCTAGGATAAACACATACTTAGAAGCACATTGACAAGTATCAAAATTATTGTATGTATGACTTTTTTGTCAAAACTTCTATATACTAACTGTGTACTATTATTGTAACAACCCGACCGGTCGCTTTGAGCATTTACACTTTGCTCGTCAGTTCTTGGGCATGAATAGCCCCTTATGATGTATTATGACTTATGTAAATTATCAGTTTTGGTTTTCGGGATCATCAGAATAGATTTGGAAGAGCAATTCCCAGTTTGAAGCTTTAAATTTGAAAAGTTTGACCGAGTTTTGATTTATTAGTATATGATCTCGGATTTGAATTTTTATGATTTGGTTAGCTCTGTTAGGTGATTTGGGACTTAGGAGCATGATCGGAATGTACTTTGGAGGTCCGTGAAAGGTTTAGGCTTGAATTGGTGTAATTGAAAAATTGGCATCATCCAGTTGGTAGTGGAAATTTTTATATCGGGGTCCGAATGGAATTCTAGAAATTGGAGTAGGTCCGTTATGTCATTTGTGACATGTGTGCAAAATTTCAGGTCATTCAGACAAGGTTTGGTAGACATTTTGATCGAAAGCGGAATTTGGATGTTTTAGAATTCTTAGGCTTGAATCCGAGGGTGATTTGATGTTTTGATGTTGTTTTGGGTGTTTTGAAGTTTGGAATAAGTTTGAATGGTGATATGTGACTTGTTTGTTTTTTTGGTTGAGGTCCCAAGGGCCTTAGAATGATTTTGGATAGTTTTCGGGAAGGTTGAACTTGAGAAATTGCAGCTGATGTTGCTACTTCTGTCATATCTGCACCTACGGATTGGGGACCGTAGGTGCAAGCTCCACAGGAGCAGAAGAGAGGCGCAGGTGCATGGAGGACTGTAGGTGCAGCTTGGTATCCACATCTGCAATACCGCAGGAGCGGTGAGGCGACCGCAGATGCGAGGCCTGGTGAGATAAGTGAAATCCGCGGAAGCGGATGTTTTTCCGCAGAAGCAGAAGCGCATGTGCGCTTATGGGATCACATGTGCGAAAGTGCTGGGCAGAATGTATAAAAAAGGCCCCTTCACGATTTTCAGTCATTTGTTCATCATTTTTGTCCGATTTTGGAGCTCCAAGCTATGATTTCAAGTGGGAATCAAGTGTTGACAGAGAGGTAAGCTACTTGGACTTTGTATCTTGTGTATTGGTGATTATTTCATTTTTTAATCATTAAAATTAGTGGGATAAATTAGAGAAAGAGTTGGGAGATTAGGGCTTGAAATTTGAGAGTTAAATTGGGGATTTGAGGAGCCATTTGAGGTCCGATTTTGATGATCTCGATATGTATAGACTCGTGGGAGGATGAGGATTCTATTGATGTGATTTTTATCAGATTCCGAGACGTGGGCCCGGGGGTCAGTTTTGACCAATTTTGAGATTTTTGATGTAAATTGATTATTTTCGCGTGGACTTTGTTCCCTTAGCGTATATTGATGTTATGATTCTGATTTTTAATAGTTTTGCGGTGAGTTGAGGCCGAGTCGAGGGGCAAAGGCGTCGCGAAGTAGGATTTTTGTCCGGTTTGAGGTAAGTAATGATTGTAAATATTGTCCTGAGGGTATGAAACCCTGGATTTCATATCGTTGTGCTACTTTGAGGTGACGAAGATGCTAGATGACGAACGTAGGGTCGTGCACCATTGGGGATTGTTACTTGGTCCATCCCGTACGACTGTATCTCGTATTTGATTGGAAACTATTTAATTTCATTGTGTTTTAGGAAGTATTGCTATGTTTTGGACGGAATGTCATATTTAGGCCCCGCGCCGACTATTTTGGATCCTCATGGGGCTTTTTACTACTATTCCTCACTGTTTTGACTTAATAATTGTACTAAGTCTTGTTGTGCTTTACTGATTTCATAAATCAGTCTTATTTACTCAGTTTTGATACTATAAATGATATTTTGTGCTGAACGCCCTGCTTTACTGATAGTCCGAGTGGCTTGTAAGGTTGATGGCTGAGAGAGGCCAAAGGCTTGATTGTGAGGATTATATATTTATGGATCGGGCTGCACGCCGCAGCGATATATATATATATATATATATATATATATATATATATATATATATATATATATATATATATATATATATATGGATCTGGCTGGACGCCGCAGCGATATATGGATCGAGCTGCACATTGTAGCGATATGTTGGGTCGGGCTGCACGCCGCAACGATATAGCGCTTGGGCTATAGGAGCCCCTCTGGAGTCTGCACACTCCTAGTGAGAGCAGTCGACTATATATATGGATCGGGCTGCACGCCGCAGCGATATATTGAGCGTGAGTGCTGAGTGTGAGCGCTGATTGATGAGAGCTGAGTCTCGAGTGACTGAGAGGCTGCCCGAAGGGCTATATATATAAACATGAGTGATACTTTACCCGAGGGGCTTATTTTTATGAAATTACTGTTTTCACTCCTATTTATACTGAGCCTCTATTGCAAATGTTGAACAATTGTTTTAAACAACATTAATTGAAACTAGAGTTTTCAAAAGATGTTCGAAATTTAATTGCTAATTTGACTTTGAAATTTTCACTGAGATTTACATGTTATGAGATGTATAAATGATCGCCTGAGGGGATGTTTATGACTATGTTGCCCAAGGGGCTATTTATGATTTACGTTGCCCGAGGGCTGTATTCGAGTGAGTTTTGCCCGAGAGGCCAACTATGTTATCCACCATTTTTACTCATTGTTTCATCACTTGTTTTGAAAATCGCTGAAAGATGTTTTAAGTGGAGTTTTACACATCTTCAAATGATTTCCACCAAAAAATGAAATTTTGACGAGATGATTTGATTTATACACTATTATGGAAGCACACTATACTTACTGTGATGTTATGACGTGGATTCTATTATTTCCTAGTGCTCAGTCTTTATTTACTTTTATTACTTACTGAGTTGGCATACTCACATTACTCCATGCACCTTGTGTGCAGATTCAGGTATTTCTGAGCTCGGTGGTAGGTTCATCGGAGTTAGCAAGGTAGCTTCCTGGCGATCGCAACCCTACTTTTCTTCCTCATTATTTTCCCTTAATGTATTCTTGTTAGTTTCCCGGCCATATTGGTCTTGATGTTGTTAGATAGTTGTAGTAGATGCTCATGACTAGTGATACCCCGATGTCGGGCTTTCTTTCCGCATTGTTGTTTTATTTTAAACACTATATAAACATTTATTGTTAAAAAGATTTGATTTTATCCTAAGAACGGGAAATACTGATTGGTTTTGGGTTTGTGTCGGCTGACCTAGTTCCATGATAGGCGCCATCAAGACCGGGTTGGTTTTGGGGTCGTGACAATTATATAAGCTATTCGGCGGATCTAAGTTTTTCAGTAGCATGATAACATATTTTTCTTCAAATTCAACCTATATGCAATGGAAGATCTATTTTAACTTAGTCTATTATATATGTGGTGACACTAACATACGTAAGGCATAATAAATTTGGATGGTAGAAGGCCATTTGATATTAAAGTATTTAAGTATTCCTCTTGGTAGTAATTGTTGGTATCGATTATCTTCTGTTGAGTCAAAACTAAAAAATATATTTTATTTATACCATAAAACTTAGCAATCTACCTTTTATTTAGTCGATCGACATATTCATTTCTACTAGCTAAGATAACTCTTTAATTTCTATCATTTAATTAACATAAATTGCGTTTTAATCTAATGATAATTTTTTGTCTTATTAATACACTACTATTACCCTTGGGGTTGATAACCAAGTGTTTTAGAAGAATTAATTTTTTTTTATTGGGTGCTCTTCTTCATTTTCGACTAGAAGCAAGAAGTCACTGAATGTTAGATCTGTTCTTACTTTTATATTTCTTGTCATTTGAATCTTTTTCATTTGAGGCCATAAGTATAATTTTGGCAAGCTAGCTTTTACAGTCTCTACTTTCGTCGATTTTGGAACTAATGATAATACATGACAAAAATCACCTCCTAAACTATTACTTTTCCACCAAACGGTTCAATGATATCCAATATATCTCTAAAACTCTAGGCAATTGTTTCGATTCTTTGACGCTTAGCCATAGCCCCTCATCTCATATTATTAGTTTGACTTTTGAAGAGGTATATCAAATCTAAAGTGAGTTGTACGACCTCATAATAAAATTGTTGATGGTACACCACTTGTTATTATTGCTAACAGTATTATGCCTCTTGATCTGACATTTACATGTAATGCATGACATAGAAATATTATTTTGATTCCGGCGGAGGCATCTACAAAGGATAATCCTGCTATACAAAAATCGACCCTTTTATAATATAGTCTTGAAAGCTTGTTTTTTGTTCAAGATTTAACTTTGATTGTGCTTCCTCAATCACCATGGCATTTTAATACTATACTAATCTTTTTATTTTGTGATCTAATTTTTTTAATCTCTAACGCTCTTCTTATGGAATAAATTTATGTACCCTAAGATATCTTTTTTAACTTGAAAAATAATTTTTAGTCATATGATGATTTAAAAAATAATTAAAATGAATTCATTAATTGAAATTTTGATTATTTGGTCTTAACGTATAAAATAATTTATTTTCTGTTTTAGATTCTTAATGTTAGTTCATCTCTTATTTTGAATATTTAATCGTAATTATAATTTTATCCACTATAATTCTTTTTCAAAGAGTAAAAAGATCGATCTGACATTTCACTTTTAGATCTTTATGTTTGCAAAATCATTAGTGGTATTGACTCTTACCAACCTTTTTCTGTCACGACCCAAATCTCCCTCCGTAAGATGTCGTGACGGCACCTAGTCTCTACGACTAGGTAAGCCTAATATTTGCGGAATAATAAAAATGAAATCGTAAATCTAATAGCTAATTGCAACAGATAATTAAATAGCCGATATAAATGCCGCTCGGCATGTACAATAACCAACTCTCGAATATACACAAATTTCCCCCAAGACCCTGAACATCATAAGTCACAAGCTTCTAAGAATTTGTTTAACTGTTTCTATACATAATAACTAGAAGAAGTAAAGGAGGCACAACATCAAAAGGGATAGAGGGGGTACTTTGAGGTCTGCAAATACGGGCAGATATACCTTGAAGTCTCCGGAGCAGCAGCAAGTATGAAACTAATAGCGGGGGTGGTAGGAGGTACCTGGATCTACACATGAAAACATGTGCAGAAGAGTAGCATGAGTACACGTACCCAGTAGTGCCAAGCCTAACCTCGATCGAGTAATGACCAGGTCAGGTTAGGGCCCTACTGGTATATATATTATTTAAATAAGGCAGAATAAAAATATTGTGGTGTAATAAGAGACTGAAATTTAAACAAAAAAGAAGTCACCGAAGAATAACAGTATAGTACGCAGGGGTAAAACAACAAGGGATCTCCCGAGATACCGTCTCGTAGTCCCAAAAGTAAATATACAAGGGGATCTCCTGAAATACCGTTCCGTAGTCCCAAAAGAAATATGCAGGGGGATCTCCCGGGATACCGTCCCGTAGTCCCAAAGTAAATATCCAGGGGGATCTAATTATTATTCTATAGTCCCAAAGTAAATATGCAGTTCAAATAATGGGAATAATAGTTATAGCAAGAATATCCTATAGTTTAGACTAAGTACAAGTCAAAGAAGAAGCAAGAAATCCACTAAGCATGATGTACATAGTTTTGATAAGTATTTAAGACACATAAACATGCTATACTAGGCTAAACAAGATAACTACACATGCTGGTATAACTTGATTAAGATGAAACAGGTTATTACTCAGTAAAAATTGGATTTTACAATAAATAGCCCGTGTACGCACTCGTCACCTCACGTACACGGTGCTCATGTATCACAAAAGTACCAAATCCTAAGGGGAGTTCCCCCACAAAAGGTTAGGAGAGCCACTTACCTCGAACCAAGCTCAATCAACCGGTAACAATGCCTTTTCCATGAATACCCGACTCCGAATTGCCCAAATATAGCCAAAAGCACTTACATACCATAAATATAACTATAAAAAACTAATCTAATTAATGAAATCAAGGCTTAAGCAAGAAATTAGAAAATTGCCCCAAAAGGTCGACTCGGGCTCACACCTCGTAATCGGGTAAAAGTCACAAAATATGAACACCCAATAACTCACGAGTTCAACTATTCCAAAATTAGTCAAATCTAATCACAACTCGGCCTTTAAATCCCCAAATTATAGTCTATGAAGTTTCTACAATTTCTCCCAAATTTCCATCTCAAGGTACTAATTAAATGATGAAACCAATGATATATTCGTATATACTAACAAAATCTAAGTTATAATCACTTACCCTGATGATTGTCTTGAAAAAACCAACAAAAAATTGCCACAAACCGAGCTCCCAACATCTAAATGTGAAATAATACCCTAACCCTTATTTATATAGTACATGGTCTGCCTTCCAAAGTGCCGAACGCACATTTGTTTGGTGCGGTCGCACATCCTAGGTTCTGCGGCCGCGATCCAAATTGTGTGGCCGTACTTCAGTAAAATCTGCACTACCAGGTTTTAGTAAATTGGCCATAACTTTCTGTACAAATGTCCAAATAATGATTTCTTTACTTTTCTGGAAACTAGACACAAAGGTCGTTTTTGGATAATTTCCAAATTCCTATAGATTAAAAGATATAAGCTTCCGAAGTCGGACCATCGATCCTGCCGAATCCCTTAAGGGCAGCCGCGAGAAGAATTGTGTAGTCTGCACTTTTCCTCTGCGGTCCGCACTTTTTCTTCTTCCTCATCACTTTTTCTTTTCCTGGTCAATCCAAAATGTTCCTCCCGCACTTCCAAAAGTTCCATAACTACATTAGAATGCCGAACTACCTGGGCTCGCTCAAAACTCACCTCGAAATACACCTGAGCCACTCGAAACTCCGTCCGAATGTACTAACAAGTCCTAAAACATCTACGAACTTAGTCGAGACTTCAAATCACATTAAACAACGCTAAAAATATGAATCATACACTAATTCAAGCTTAATGAAACTAAGAGTTTCCAACTTATGCATTCGATGCCGAAACCTATCAAATCAAGTCCGATTGACCTCAAATTTTGCACACAAGTCATATTCAACATTACGGACAAAGTCCAACTTATGGGATCAGAATCCGACCCCGATATCAAAAAATTCACTTCCGGTCAAAATATCCAAAAAATTCGACTTTTACCATTTCAAGCCTAAATGAGCTACAGACCTCAAATCACATTCCACATACGCTCCTAAGTCCAAATCACCTAACAAAGCGAAAGGAACCGACGCAAATCCATCCCGGAGTCATCTTCACGGAGTTCCGACTATAGTCAAAATCCTAGAAGTTAAGCTTCCATTTTAAGGACTAAGTGTCCCAAATCACTTCGAAACCACAAACAAGACTTCCCAGAAAGTCACGTAAGCAGAAAAAGAAATGGGGGACGTAGTAAATAGGGATTGGGGCTATTATTCTCAAAATGACCCGTAGAGTTGTTACATTCTCCCCCTCTTAAAACAATCGTTCATCCTCGAACGAGCATAGAGACATACCTGAAATGGTGAAAAGATGAGGATAACTGCTGCGCATATCATGCTCGGTCTCCCAAGTCACCTCCTCGAGCAGTTGACCCCTCCACTAAACCTTCACTAAAGCAATGTTCTTTGATCTCAGCTTTCGAACTTGCCTGTCCAGAATAGCCACCGGTTCCTCAACATAAGATAGATCCTTGTCCAATTGGACTGAGCTGAAATCCAACACATGAGACAGATCGCGATGATACTTCCAGAACATAGAAACATGGAATACTGGATGAACTCCTGCTAGACTCGGAGGCAAGGCAAGTTCATAAGCAACCTCCCTAACTCTCCGCAACACCTCGAATGGGCCAATAAACCTTAGTCTTAGCTTGCCCTTATTTCTGAGACACGCTCTCCAACCATGATTGCAAAATTGCAAACCTTCCGATCCGAAAAACTCTTTTGTTTGGACTTGGCTGTGCGGAGTCGATATTGAATAACATTTACCTTCTCCAATGCATCCTAAACCACGTTTGTACCCAAAAACCTAGCCTCACCCGGCTCGAACCAACTCACTAGAGATCGACACAACCTACCATACAAAGCCTCAAACGGTGCCATTTGAATGCTCGAATGATAACTGTTGTTGTAGGAAAACTCCGCAAGTGACAAGAACTGATCTCAAGAACCTCCAAACTCCATCACACATTCACATAGCATATCTTCCAATATCTAAATAGTGCGCTCGAACTGTGCGTCCGTCTGAGGGTGAAACGCTATGCTCAAATGAACCCGAGTACCTAACTCCTGCTGTATGGCCCTTAAGAACCGTGATGTAAACTGTGTACCTCGGTCAAAGATGATAGATACTGGCATGCCATGAAGCTTAACGATCTCACGGATATAAACTCGAGCCAACTTCTAGGAAAAATAAGTAGTCATCACAGGAATGAAATGAGCTAACTTGGTCAGCCTATCCATAATCAGTCAGACTGCATCAAACTTTCACTGAGTCTGTGGGAGTCCAACAACGAAATCCATAGTGATTTGCTTCCATTTCCACTCTGGAATCTCTCACTTATGAAGCAATCCACCTGGCCGTTGATGCTTATACTTCACTTGCAGGAAATTTAGAAACCGAGCTACATATTCCACTATGCACTTCTTCATTCTCCGCCACTAATAATGCTGCCTCAAGTCCTGATACATCTTTGCAGCACCTGGATGAATGGAGTACCGCGAACTGTGAGCCTCTTGGAGAATCAACTCACGCAAACCATCTATATTAGACACACATAGCCCGCCCTGCATCCTTAGTGCACCATCATCCCCAATAATGACCATCTTAGCGTCACCGTGCTGATTTGTGTCCTTAAGGACAAGAGATTGGGGTCATCATACTGACGCTCACTGATACAATCATAAATAGAAGACTATGAGACCACACAAGCCAAAAATTGACTCGGCTCAGAAATATCCAATCTAAAAAACTGGTTGGCCATAGCCTGATCATCCAATGCCAACGACCTCTCTGCTATTAGTAAATATGCTATGCTACCCAAACTCTACGCCCTGCGACTCAAGGCATCGACCACCACATTGTCCTTCCCGGGATGGTATAAAATGATGATATCATAATCATTAAGCAGTTCTAACCTTCTCCGCTGACGCAAGTTAAGATCCTTCTACTTGAACACATGCTGCAAACTCCAGTGATTAGTGTAGATCTGACGAGGGACACCGTACAAATAGTGCCGCCAAATCTTCAAGGCCTAAACAGCTGCTAACTCAAGGTCGTGGACAGGATAGTTCTTTTCATGCACCTTCAACTGTCTGGACGCGCAGGCAATCACCCTACGGTCCTGCATCAACACCGCACCGAGACTAACCCACGACGCATCACAATATACAGTATAGACCCCCAACCTGTAGGAAATACCAATATTAGGGCCGTAGTCTACACTATCTTAAGCTTTTGCAAGCTCTTCTTACACTCCTCTGTCCACCTGAACGGAGCACCCTTCTGGGTCGGCCTAGTCATAGGTGCTGCAATAGATGAGAAACCCTCAACAAATCGAAGGTAATACCCCGCCAAACCAAGGAAACTCTGAATCTCCATAGCTGAAGACGGTCTAGGCCAACTCTGCACTTCTTAAACCTTCATCGAATCCACCTTGATCCCCTCACTCGATACTACATGACCCTAAAATGCCACGTAATCTAACAAGAACTCACATTTTGTGAACTTTGCATATAATTTCTTTTCTCTCAAGGTTTGAAGCACAGTCCTCAAGTGCTTCTCATGATCCTTCCAGCTCTAAGAGTACACAAGAATGTTGTCAATAAACACAATGACGAAAGAGTTAAGATAGGGCCGAAATACACAGTGCATCAAATGCATGAATGCTACTGGGCTATTGGTCATCCCAAATAACATAACAAGGAACTTTTAGTGAACATACCGAGTCCTGAAAGCAGTCTTTAGGATATCTGGCTCCCGAATCTTCAACTGATGATAGCCTGAACACAAGGTAATCTTGGAAAACACTCTTGCACCCTGTAACTGATCAAATAGGTCATCAATATGAGGTAATGGATACCTGTTCTTCACTGTAACTTTGTTCAACTGGCGATAATAAATGCACATACACATAGAACCATCATTTTTCTTCACAAACAAGACCGGAGCACCCCAAGGTGGCACATTGGACCAAATGAAGCCCTTATCAAGCAATTCCTATAACTGTTCCTTTAACTCCTTCAACTAAGGATGAGCCATAGGATATGGAGGAATAGAGATGGGCTAATTGCCCGACGACAAATCAATACCAAAGTCGATATCTCTGTCGGGCGGCATGCCCGAAAGATCAGCTGGAAATACATCAGGTAAATCCCTCACTACTGGGACATCACAACTGTAGGGGTATCAATACAAACATCTCTCAAATAAGCTAGATATGCGTCACACCCCTTCTCAACCATTTGCTGAGCTTTAAGAAATGAAATAACTCTACCGGGACTATAATATATGGTACCTCTCCACTCTAATCGCGATAAGCCTATCATAGCCAGCGTCACGGTCTTGGCGTGAAAATCAAGAATAGAATAATGGGGCAAAAACCAGTCCATGCCTAAGATAATATCAAAATCTACCATACTGAGCAATAATAAATCAGCTATGGTCTCAAAACCACTAATAACAACAAAATACAAGTGATACACACGGTCAACAACAATAGAATCTCCCACGAGTGTAGAAACATAAATAGGAGAACTCATAGAATCACGGGATATGCCCAAATACAGAGAAAAATAAGATGACACATAGGAATAAGTGGAGCATGGATAAAAAAACAATGCATCTCTATGATAAACCAGAACAATACATGTAATGACAGAGTCTGAAGCAACTGCCTTTGTATGAGTAGGAAGAGCATAGTATCTGGACTGGCCTATCCCTCTAGGGCGACTTCTACCTCCCAATCTCCACCTCAAGCTGGTTGAGCAGGTGGAGTGGTAGCTGGTGCTGGAACCATAGCCTGAGGACTCGATGGAGCACGCTGTGCCTAATAAGTTTGTGCAGGTGCACCCCTCCTAAGTCTGGGGCAATCCCTCACCATATGGCGAGTGTCACCATACTCAAAATAAGTGCTCGGAGGGCGTGGCTACTGTGGCTGGCTCGAGCCAGGTTTGCTGGACTGACCACTAAAAGCACCCTGTACAGAGGGTATACTAGATACAGGTGGTGCATAATAAGGCTCACAAAGCCTAGAAGTAGCCAGCAGAGTCGCCAGAGCTGTCACACCTCCTTTTTCCGCACCAGAGAGGGCGCAGGGGAGTTTTTTCCAATTAAAGGACAGTCGAAACGGGATTGGTTTAATTATTTCAGAGTCGCCACTTGGGAGTTTTAGGGTGTCCCAAGTCACCAATTTTAATCCCGAATCGAGGAAAAAAATGACTCTATATCACAGTCTACGTACCAGAAATCCGGATAAGGAATTCTGTTAACCCGGGAGAAGGTGTTAGGCATTCCTGAGTTCCGTGGTTCTAGCACGGTCGCTCAACTGTTATATTCGGCTTATTTATCTGATTTAAATACAATATGGACTTATGTGCAAATATTAATTTTAAACCGCTTTTATCATTTACTGTTATTTTATAAGACTTGCAACGTTGTGAAAACATATCTCGAACCACGTTGCATCAATGCACCCGTGATTGTTGACATATTTCGACTCGGTTGAGATTTGGATTTGGGTCACATAAATGTGCACCCGAATTAAGAAGAGTAAATTATTAAGACGTGCCTAAAGCAACTAGCGTATTTGTTGTTTTGGGTAAGGCCGAAAAATTCGCTAAACGGCCTGTCCCGAATTCTAAGTGTTTTAATATATATATAGTTGGAGGGCCCCGCAGCTGTGTACATTTTTATTTGACGAGGCTCGTCTCGTTCTACTTTTAAAGGGAATTCGCGACGTCATGGATATGCCTCTCGGATCACGTCACAATCAATGTACCCGTGATTAGAAATACATTTCGAATTCGTCGAGATTTGGCTTTGGGTCACATAAATGTGCACCCGAGTTTAAGAAGGTAAAGTTTATTAAAGCGTATCCTAAAGAGACCAACGTGTTGTTATTTTAGGAGGGTTGTGAGATTTGCTAAGCAACCCGTCCTGGAAACTAAATGCTTCAATAATATGCATTTAACAAGGGCCCCGCATCCGCGCGTTTTGTTTATTTCATCGAGGCTCATCTCGTTCTTATTTTAAAGGGATATCCTATAGCAACTACGTTTCTTGTCGTGTTTGTCTCTATCAATTGAAAACAGTAGAAAGTCCTAATTAATTACATGTTTGAAGTTGTTGTAACAACATTCAGAAAGACTTAAGAATCCGAAACGGGACCGAAACTGCGTGCACCGTCAGCCGATCAAGTAACCACGGGCCCAAATCCAGCTCAAGCATGATTGGCCAGACCTGGGCCACCGCCTGTTCGACGCGAGCCTGCCGGGTCTGTTTTGACCTGGGCTCGACCTCCACGGGATTTATGTTACAAATTTTATGTTTTTGTCTTAACAGATGGTTTATTAGTTATATGGGACCATTGATCAGAAAAGACGAACTTAACCCCTTGTGTACAGTTTCATGTTTGGCATACGTTACAACATCTATGGCAAAGTAAACTAAATCTGAGATGCAAACTAATTCATTGAGACCACTTTTATCTAACAGCATACATATACAATTATCATTCGATACCCTACATTGACATCAACTAGGCTTGCAAACTACTTCCAGCATCCAAACAAGAATAACATTATTCTACATTACATGATATTTAATGCAACAATCTATGTATAAAAGACATTCTTCGAGTTTCTCATTTATTTCATCCTCAATTTTCCGATTACATCTGACAGTGTATTAGGTGTGTACCTGGTATGGAGAACAATAGAAGAAAGGAATAGTCAGTCGGGCAGTATGCCACAAACACAGCAGCAGCAGATACACAGCAACAGCACAGCAACAAACCAAACCAAATGTTTTCCACAAACCTCAGACGACCAACAATATTTCCCAGAACAAAGAGGACCAACAAATAGTCGAGTACCAAACCAATGAACCCAGAAAAGAAGGATGAAACAACAGGAACAACAGAGTATTCAACGCAGCAACACTACCAATTCAATAACCAGAAACAGCTCAATCAATGCAAACAAAGAACTTGGCCAAGACAGCTTGACCAATATGCACTCTTATACAACTTTCAGGCAGTGTTTGGTTGCAGTGTTTACTGGAAACTACCTTATGTTTTCAGTTTTTCTTTGGACTCACTAGACCTCTCTCCAGATTAAAACTCCAGCCTAAAATTCCACTTTTGTTTTTCTTTTTCTGAAGACTCCCGTCCAGCCCTGTTTAAGTTATCAAATGGCCTATTTATAAGCCAAATGACCAAGGGCAGCTGAGCTGCCTCCCTCCTACTTGCAGACTGCCCATACCCCTTAACTCCCCATGCCTAAAGGCATCTTTCTTGGAATCCTTAATCAACCCCCATGTCCTGTCTTTATTACTCTAATCAAGGGTTATGGGTTTAGTTAAGTATTCAATTAATTCCCATACTCTTAGGTCTGGTCCCCCATTAGCATTAATTTAATCCTATTTTAATTACCACTTGACACATTCTGAAATTATCCCCTAATCAGACCCTGTCTTATGCCAAGATTACCCTTACACCTTGCATATTACTGTATTACCCTAACTCTTAATAGTTAGTATATAGACCTCTCTAATTTCAGCCAATACCTAACTACTAGCTAATTAAACTCAAACTGCTTTCAGGCTGATTTGTTAGATTTCTAAAGCTAATTGCCAATTCTCTGCCTAAGTTCAGGCAATGATTCAAACTTTAAGCAAACAAGGGTGTCAATTAAAGGGTGCAAGTTGGTCATGCCGATACAAGTAACACCAACAAGAAACAGGCATAGTAATCAATACTGAAATGTAGACTCGTTTAGATGACTACACAAGCTATAACATCTTTCAAGTGAATTCAGTTGACGACACTTATTTAGATGACTATCCAAGCTATAATACACAGCAAACAACCAATAAAACCAACAACCAACTCATTATTAACTCAAAACGTACACACATGGACAGACGAGTCGCGGAACAAGACAAACCAGAGCACGAATGACAGATAGATTTTAGGAGGACAAAAGAAAAAGAAAAAATACCTCAGAAAAATGAAAATAAGATCGATTCAAGTTCGAACTCGGGCCAGGTGATTTTGGGGTCTAATGGACTTTAACCGGAGCGTTCTCAACTGAGAACATTTCGGTAAAAGTCTGCTAGGCCCTGATCCTGCCACTGATTCGGACAAACCCATAGATCTGAATCCTAGGGCTCTTGAGATTCGATTTGGGAACCGTTCAATCCCTGTCAGATTCGAACGGAACCAAAGCCACTCCGGAGGTGAGGGAGGTCAGGAGGGGTTGTGGTGTGAGTTTGGGGTCAATCGGTGTAGATCTAGTTTTTGCTCGAATCTTCGTTTGAAGATTCGAGAAGATTCGGAGTGATTCGAGGTGAACGGTTGACAGATTCATGTTCGGGGTGGTTGGGTGCATCGGGGATGTTATTTTGGTGGTCATCGGAACCATGGTTACCGGGCTCACGGGGGAAAAACCTAGGCTGCTAGGGGTTTGAGAGGAAAGGGGTCCTGGGGAAGATGGTGAACAGTGGCTGAAGGGGGGGTGTGGCTTGGGGCGTGGGGTAAGGGGTCAGGTTTATATACGGGGAGGGTGACTGAATCCTGGCCGTTGGATTGATCACAATTGATGGTCAGGATTGGGGAGGCTTATCAATACGGCGCCGTTTTGGTTAAGTAGGGGGTCGGTTAAAATGGGAGTGGGTCGGGTCATGAGGGCTAATAAGGGCCATCGGATCACTGGAAATGAACGGCTTAGATTAATCATCCCTGAAACGACGTAGTTTTGGTGTTGAACTACGTCGTTTTGATAGCCTGGGGAATGGGTCGCTTGGGCTGCTGATTTGGGCTGCTTTTGGGCTTAGAATATTCAAAACAAATTGGCCCAAGTCCGGTTAATCTTGCACTCTTTTCTTTTTGTTCCTTTTCCTAATTTTAAAATTAAATAAATAGAAATAATAAAAAATGACATTAAAACAATCATTAATTTAAACCTTTAACACAGTTATCACTCGCATATTGAAATATTCAAGTAGGTTTAAATCACCACCTAGATGCATTTCATATTTTTTTGTGGATTTTCTTTTAACGACCGAATTATGATTTTATTTACCCTGACATACATGCTTTGTATTTTGATCGGTAAGACTAAATGCAGAATGGACAGACCCGCAAATGATTAACAACACATGTCACGGAAAACTCGAAACATTGTATAGCGCAGTCATTTGTCACTATTTTTATTTTCTTTTTGGAGCGATTGCTGGTAAAGCAAAAAATCACGTGCTTACAGCTAGAAGTGCAGAATGAACAGGGTGGCTCACATAGCCCCTACCATAATGAAATGCAGCTGGGGCACGAGTACCAGTATAAGTGCCTGTCTCTCGAGACCTCTTGGCCTCTCTCTCCTCCATATCTCAAGAAATCATGCCCTCCACTCTCCTAGCAATACACACAACCTGCTGATATGAGATATCCATCTCTAACTCCCGGGCCATGCTAATACTGATGTTGGGATAAAGCCCCTCAATAAATCAACGGACATTCTCTGGAACTGTAGCCACCAAGGCTGGTGCATGGCGCGCCATGCATCTCCGAGGCTCAGGGCAACATACTCCCTCAAAACAATATCCAAGAAATGAGTCCATCTAAGTGAAGCTGCCTCAGCCGGACTGTCCAACTCACAAGCACACCACCACTGATAGGCTGAAGGCCACTAAAAGTATGAGGGTGGTACTTCTTGTACCTCGCGAGCCTACGCTGCTCCTACTAAGAAACTGCTGCCCTACCCTCGAGCTAAACCAAGCTAATGGTGTCATCACTATAACATTTTGAATCTGATCAACCTGAACTCGCTGCTCTGGCGTACGGGCAGCGAGAGTCTGTGCTCCTTCCCTCGCTTGAGATGTGGCAGGAGCAACGAGAATTAACCGTGTCTGAGCTAGAGTACCGAACATGCTCAAGAACTATGTAAGGGTCTCCTAAAGAGCTGGTGTAGTAGTAGGCATTGCAGGTGCCTGCGCTCCGACTGAAGCTACTGGTGGCTCCTCTATGGCAGCTCGTGCGGGTGCTCTGGCTGCACCACATGGACGTCCTCAGCCTCTACCCTAGCCTCAACCTTTGGCAGCTCTAGAAAGGGGCATGAGTGCCTGGTCATCTGATCTGAATGTACGTATCCTCACCATCTATGAGAGAATAGAAGACAGAAATTTAGAATTTCGAAGTCAATAATTTTGCATGACAAGGAATCAAAAGAAGTGAAATTTTCCTAAAGTTCCATAGCCTCTTGAATATAAGTACAGACGTCTCTGCACCGATCTGCGAGACTCTACTAAACCTGCTTGTGATTCAAGAGATGTATGAACCTAGAGCTATGATACAAACTTGTCACAACCAAAATCTCCATCCGTAAGATGTCGTGACGGCACCTAGTCTCTACGACTAGGTAAGCCTAACATTTGCAGAATACAAAAAATGAAAGCATAAATCTAATAGCTAACTACAATAGATAATTAAATAGCTGATATAAATGCCGCTCGACATGTACAATAACCAACTCTCAAGTATACACAAAATTTCTCCAAGACCCGGAACATCATAAGTCACAAGCTTCTAAGAATTTGTCTAACTGTTTCTATATATCAATAATTAGAAGAAGTAAAAGAGGAACAATATCAAAAGGGATAGAGGGGGGACTTCGAGGTCTACAGACGCGGGAAAATATGTCTTAAAGTCTCCGGAGCAGCAGCTAGTACACAACTAATAGCAGGGCTGGTAGGAGGTACCTGGATCGGCACACAAAAACATATGCATAAGAGTAACATGAGTACACCACAACGGTACCTAGTAAGTGCCAAGCCTAACCTCGATCGAGTAGTGACGAGGTCATGTCAGGGCCCTACAAGTGTATATATATATATATAATTTAAAAAAGGTAGAACAAAAATATAGCAGTGTAATAAGAGACTGAAATTAAACAAAAAAGAAATCACTGAGGAATAACAGTACAATACACTGGGGTAAAATAGTAGGGGATCTCCCGAGATACCGTCACGTAGTCCCAAAAGTAAATATGCGGGGGAATCTCTCGGAATACCGTTCTATAGTCCCAAAGTAAATATGCAAGGGGATCTCTCAGAATACTATTCCATAGTCCCAAAGTAAATATGTAGGAGGGGATCTCCTGGAATACAGTTCTGTAGTCCCAAAGTAAATATGCAGCTCAAATAATGGGAATAATAGTTATAGCAAGAAAATCCTACAGTTTAGACTAAGTACAAGTCAAAGAAAAAGTAGGAAATACATAAAGCATGTTGCACAGAGTTCTGATAGGCATTTAAGACACGTAAACATGGTATGCTAGGCTAAACAAGATAACTACACATGCTGGTATAACTCGATTAAGATAAAACTGGTTATTACTCAATAAATATCGGATTTTACAATAAATAACCCATGTACGCACTCGTCACCTCATGTACACGGCACTCACGTATCATAGCAGTACCAAATCCTAAGGGGAGTTCCCCTACTCAAGGTTAGGTAAGCTACTTACCTCGAACCAAGCTCAATCAATCGGTAACAACGCCTTTTCTATGAATATCCGACTCCGAATGGCCCAAATATAGCCAAAAGCAAGTACATACCATAAATATGACTATAAGAAACTAATCTAATTAAAGAAATCAAGGTTTAAGCAAGAAATTAGAAAATCGCACCAAAAATTCAACACGTCTCAAAATCTGGTAAAAGTCACAAAATATGAACACCTATTCACTTACGAGTTCAACCATACCAAAATTAGTCAAATTCGATCACAACTCGTCCTTTAAATCCTCAAATTATAGTGTATGAAATTTCTACAATTTCTCTTAAATTTCCATCTCAAGGTACTAATTAAATGATTAAACCAATGATATATTCATGTATATTAACCAAATATGAGCTAGAATCACTCACCCCGATAATTTTCTTGAAAAACCCACGAAAAATCGCCACAAACCGAGCTCCCAAAGTCCAAATGTGAAATAATACCCTTACCCTCATTTATATAGTACACGATCAGCCCTCCAAAGTGCTGACTGCACATTTATTTGGTTCGGTCGCACATCCCAAGTTCTGCGGCCGCGATCCAAATTTTGCGGCCGTGAGAAGAATTGTGCGGTCTGCATTTCTCCTCTGCAGTCCACACTTTTTTTTATACTACCTCAGCACTGCAAAATGTGCCTCCCACACTTCCAGAAGTTCTAAAACAACATTTGAGTGCCGAAATGCTCGGACTCACCCAAAACGCACCGCAAAACTCACCTGAGCCACTCGGAATGCCAGTCGAATGTACCAACAAGTCCTAAAATATCATACAAACTTAGTCGAGGCTTCAAATCACATCAAACAACGCTAAAAATACGAATTACACCCCAATTTAAGCTTAATGAAATTAAGATTTTTCAACTTCTACATTCGATGCTGAAACCTATCAAATGGTTGTGATCGGACACTATGCTGCACATATGGTGGTGACCTTATTGGATATTGAAATTGAAATTTTGATTTAGGTTGATGTCTCACATGATACGGCCTAGCCGATCGGGCCGTGATCGGACGCCATGCCGCACACATGGTGGTGACTCTATTGGAATTGTAATTGGAATGGTGAATAGTGATATATCGGTACTAAAGATTTCCTAACTTAAAATATGGAAATTTAATTGAAAACTTATCTCATCCCTAATTTTATATTTGGTAATTGTTTAAGGCTTTAACTGATATTATGATTGTCCTTACTTGCATTATTGTTCGTTCTTTTGAGAGGATTTTTAGTCATATATACTAGTACTATTCGACAGTACTAACGTCCCTTTTATCGGGGGTGATGCATCTTTCAATGGATGTTGGTGGTGCTGATCAGCGATAGTGGTACACCCTCTTCCTAGCAGACTTGGTGAGCCCCACTTCATCCCGGGGTCATGTATCTTTTGCTCTTTTTTATTATCATGTTTTGAGGTATAGCTAGAGCCTTGTTGCCGGCACTACTATTGTACTCCTTGTATTTATTAAAGGCTCCGTATACATAGTGTGGGTTATATATTTGTATTGGAAAAGTCAAACAAGTCATGTTATGTTTGAATCACTTGTTCCACTCCAAACAATGAAAACGGGTGCGTTTTGAGATTATAAAATGAAGTAACTAAATATAAATGATTTGTTATTGTATACATGATCTCCATACTGTCTAATTAATGAGAATATATTTTCTCTTTGATCATTAGGCAGTTTGGGTAGAAAGTACCTAACAGACTTGCTCGGTCAGGTTTACTCGGTTGAGATCCGGTTGTGGTCCTCGAGTTTTGGGGCGTGACACGTGGCCTATGTGCAGTTGTGACATTGAAACTGTTTAGAGGAAATGTTGTGGAATATGAGCACATGTTGTCAAGGCCATTCTATTGTGTTGTTGGAATGTGATGTTGTTGATAGAATTTGTTCATGTGTTTGCACGAGGTTTCTACCATGCTATTGTTGCTGTTGATATGAACATGCGGCGTAACAAGGCGGTCTATATTAGTGTGTTTTTCCATGTGATGAGACAAGGTGGGAACATTATTATGCGTGTGCGGCGATACAAGGCAGACATTTACTTTATTATTGCGTACGTGGTGAGACAAGGTGGGCTATGTTGGGGATTGAATTGTCATGACTTGTGATGGCCTGGGGGAATTGTTGTTGTTGATATTTGTGTAGTGACGTGCCTACCCTGTGTAAGTTATACCGTGTACATTTCGTGGTGATCGTTTCTTACGGGCCATTCATTGTTCCTACTCCTACTAGTTGGCCTGAATTGTAATAGAATACTTGCAAAAACATACACGTAGTTAATCACCCCTTATCTACTTGACTTCTATGTTAAAAGGGTTCTATAGGCACGTGCGTCATCTGTACAGTTACCAGTTGTAATATGGGCACAAGATGCTAAGTATTTAGGGTTCCAAAATTGGAACCCGTGACCTGTGAATATTTTGAGGTTTGGTACCTCGTGGAGATTATTGGATAAATTTGGTGTGAAATCGGTTATTCTTGCCGAGATGCTACTTGTCCTCCCTTTATTTATTTTCATCGGATTTGCACCGTATTCAACTTACTCTATTGTGTTACTACTTGTTGTGTTCCGCTGCTAATTGTTGCTTCTATTTCTTATTGCAAGCACTGTATTATTGTCATCATGCCTAGTTTGTAGAGATATTGTACTCTGTCAGTTCTCTACTCATACTTGTCTAGGTTATCTAGTCCAGTTTATCTCTTGACTGTCCTTGTTACTACTCCACTGAGGTTAGTCTTGATACTTACTGGGTACTGCTATGATGTACTCATACTATGCTTCTGCACAATATTTTGCGCAGATCTAGGTATTTCGGAGTCAGTCGATCGCTAGATAGCTATACGGATCTTGCTGCGGAGACTCAAGGTAAACATGCTGCTGCGTTCGCAGGCTTCGGAGTCACCTTCTGATGTTGTATTTACACTATTTATCCTTATTTCGAAAAAGTTGTATTTAGAGGTTTTCTAGCAAATTCAGTAGAGCTTATGACTTGTACTACCGATTTTGGAATTGTAAACTTTATATCGAGATTTCTTCTTCGTATTTTTCAATCATTATTTATTATTGTTATTATTTTAGTAAATGTTAGGCTTACCTAGTCCCTAAGACTAGGTGCCATAATGATCTCCTACGGAGGGAGATTTTGGGTCGTGACACCTCATATGGTGTAACGACCTAACTGGTTTTTAAGCATTTGCACTTCGCTCGGTGGTTTGGGGGCATGAGTAGCTTCATATAATGTATTACGACTTGTATGTATCGTCAGTTTCAATTACCGGCTCGGAATTTGTTTGGAAGAATGAATTTCTTTGTTGAAGCTTTAAAGTTGGAAGAGTTGACTAAGTTTCACTTTTTAGTATTTGACCTAGGATTGGAGTTTTGATGGTTCCGTTAGGTCCAGATGGTGTTTTTGGACTAGGGCGTATGCTTGGATTTTCATTTGGATATTTCTAGAAAGATTTGGCGCTAATTGGTGAAAGTTGGAAATTTGAAGGTTTAGAAAGTTCATAAGTTTGACCGGGAGTTGACTTTGATGCTATCGTTTCAAATTGTTGTTTCAAGAATTGGAATAATTTTTTTGTCATTTGTATCTGGTGTAAAAAAATTTGCGTTCATTCCGGGTTGATTTGATATATTTCGGTGCGAGTTTTGGAAGTTGAAAGTTGAAAGTTCATTAAGTTTGATTTGAGGTGCGATTCATCTTTTCAATGTTGTCATGCATGATTTGAGGCCTTGAGTAGGTCCGAGTTATTTTATAGGACTTGTTGGTATATTCGGAAGGGGTCCCGAGTGGCTCGGAAGGGTTTTGGATGAGGTTCGGATTGTTTGGATCAATTAGGTTAAGACTGCTAGTGGCTGGATCTGGTGTGATCGCACCTGTCATGACCCGGAATTCCCACCTTTCGGACCGAGATAGCGCCTAACATTTCAATTTCTAGGCAAGCCAAGATTAAAACAATTTATCCATTTTTGAACAGTTTAAATTAAATAATGAGAAAGAATTGAAATAACTGTAATAATCAAAAGTAAAGTGCAGAAGCTATAACAACTAAAATATCTGATACAACCTTGGACCCGGTGTCACAAGTGCACGAGCTACTAGAATAGTACAAATAAGAGTCTAAATAAAACATAAAGTTGTCTGAAGGAAAATACACAGCTTAATAAAAAGAGATGGGACTCTAGGAGCTGCAGATGCTGAGCAGCTATACCTCTAGTCTCCGGAAAGTCAGCCAATCCGAGCACGCTAATAACAGCTGCTGGGACCAACTCCAAAATCTGCACAAGAAGTGCAGAGTGTAGTATCAGTACAACTAACCCTATGTACTCTATAAGTGTCGAGCCTAATCTCGATGAAGTACTAACGAGGATAAGGCAGGTCACATACACCACAACCTGTACGCAGTATATAATAAAGATAGGAGAAGAAAATACAGAATGAAATGAGACAGCTAACTGAAGAAAATAGCTAAATCCTCAAAGAAAACCGATGCCTATCAGAATTATCAATCTTTAGAGTTTCTTATGAAAAATACTGAGAACCAACACTGTATAGGGAAATAGAAACACATAGGTTGTTGCGGCGCGCAACCCGATCCCACCATACATCACAATCCTCCCTTATTTCACTGTAACAATATCAACAATCATAAACAAATAAATATATGTTGCGACGCTCAACCCGATCCCACCATATAACAAATAAGTATCATAACTCACACTTATCTCACCTTTTCAATCCACCCTTATTTCACCTGTTACGGCATGAAACCCGATCCCACCATAACAGTATAAATTCACCCTTATTCCACCATATCAATCCACCCTTATTTCAGTTGTTGCAGCGTGCAACCTGATCCCACCATATCAGTACAAATATTCGCTAAGTAAAATTAAATCCATAATTCACATCATAAGAACCTTTACGATTGATGAATATAAAGCTGAATCAGAAAGGAAACCTTGTACCAACTTGGGAATTCACATATGTAATATTACATGGCAAGAAATGTCAAGTAAATGACAATTAAAAGGTGCAAGTAAGTCAATTAGCAGCGAGTCATGAAATCATTAAAAGATCTAACATTTTTAACAGGAGAAACAATGTTTAACAAATAGCAAATAAAGCATGGAAGGCATTTAGAGCATATAACAGTTAACACATAGAAAGAGATAATTAAGGAAAAACGAAAAATTAGGGAAAAAGAGGAATTCGGCAGCGTATAAGCACTCGTCACCTCGCAAATACGCCGCAACACATGAAATTCACATAGCACATAGTCCGAGAGTTCTTAATTCCCTCAAATCAAGGTTAAACTCAACATATACCTCACTTTGCAGTCAATTCAGAGCTCTATCCAGGCCTTTCCCTTAGATTCTGCCTCGAAACCACTCGTATCTAACCACAATTGACTCAATAATATCAAATATTGCTAAAGGAATCAATTACAATGCATACATTTAGAATTCCCATTATTTTCCCCAAAAAGTCAAAAATTGACCTCGGGCTCGTTTGGTCCAAACCCAAAATTCAACCAAAACCCGATTACTCATTCACCCCCTAGCCCGGTTATGTAATTTGTTTCGAAATCCAACCTCAATTTGGGGTCTAAATTCCAATTTTACAAAAATTCCTAATTTTACCCAAATCCCCAATTTCTACCATGAAATTCCTATATTTTGGTTGAAATCTTATGAAATGTAATGGGTAATTGAAAGAGAGTAGGTTAGAATCACTTACCAATGAATTGGGGAAGAAGAGCTCTTTGAAAAATTGCCTTTGAGGTTTCTAGGTTTGAAAATTTGAAAGAATGAGCTAAAATCCCATTTTCCCCTTCTTTTACCCAGCTGCAGTTATTGCAATTGCGACACAAAGTTTGCAATTGCCATTTGTTCTTCGCAAATGCGAAAAATCTTTGAGCCTCATATCTTCGCAAATGCGACATATTTGTCGCAATGTGAGCTAAGGCTTTCACAAAAGCGAACTTTTGACTTGCAAATGCGAGTCTGCCTTGGTCTGCTTCCTGTCGCAAATACAACCATTTGTACATAAATGCGAACCTTGCCCCCATCACATTTGCGGACTTCTGTTTGCAAAAACCAAGCTGACCCAGGCCCCTCCCTATTTGCAAACGCGAGCCTGACTTCGCATTTGCAATCAAGTCCTCGCAAATGCGAGATCTGCAGACCTGATGCACTAGCATTCCATTTAAGTTCAAAAATCACTCTGTAACCAATCCGAAACTGACCCGAGCCCTCAGAGCTTCGAACCAAACATGAACACAAGTCCAAAAACATCATATAAACTTGTTCGCGAGATCAAATCGCCAAAATACCACCTAGAACTACGATTGGGACACCAAATCAAATGAAATTTTCAAGAAAACATTAGAACATCTATTTTAAAAACCGGACGTCCGAATCACGTCAAACCAACTCCATTTCTCACCAAATTTGGCAGACATGTCATAAATATAGTAATGAACCTATATAGGATTCCAAAACCAGAATATAGACCCGGTATCAACAAAGTGAAACATTAGTCACATTTTTAAAGTCATTAAACCTTTAAACTTTAAATTTTCAACAAAAAATGATAACTCGAGCTAGGGACCTCCAAAATTGATTTCGGGCATACGCCTAGGTCCCAAATAACGATACGGACCCGCCGGACCGTAAAAATACAGATCCAGGTTCGTTTGCCCAAAACATTGACTGAAGTCAACTCAAATACATTTTAAGGCAAAATTTCATGTTTTATCAATTTTTATCATAAAAGCCTTTCGAAAAAATACTCGAACTACGCACGCAAATCAAGGAAGGCTTAAAGAAACTTTTGGGAGCATTGAAACACAAAATTAAAGTTTAAAACTCTAGATGACCTATCGAGTCATCATATTCTCCACCTCTAAAATAATCGTTCGTCCTCGAACGGACATAGAAAAGTACTTGGGTTGGCGAAAAGGTGTGGATATCTACTCCGTATGTCCGAATCGGACTTCCAAGTAGACGCCTTGAGCGGCTGACCTCTACACTACACTCGAACTTAAGGATAGCTCTTTGACCTCAACTGTCGAACCTGTCGGGCTAAAATAGCCACCGACTCTCCTCATAAGTCAAATCCTTGTCCAACTGGCTGAGCTGAAATCTAACACATGTGACGGATCAGCGTGATACTTCCGGAGTATGGACACATGGAACACCAGATAGACTACTGATAAACTAGGTGTCAATGCGAGTTTGTATGCCACCTCACCCACTCTCTGAAGAATATCAAAAGGTCCGATATACCTAGGGATCAACTTGCTCTTCTTTCCGAACCTCATCACACCCTTCATGGGTGGAACTCAGAGTAATACCCTCTCTCCAACCATGAATGAAACATCACGAACTTGACGGCTGGCATAACTCTTCTGCCTAGACTGAGCTGTGTGAAGTTGATCCAGAATAATCTTGACCTTATCCAAGGCATTTTGTACCAAATTTGTACCCAACAATCGAGCCTCCCCTGGCTCAAACCATCTAAATGGCGATTGGAACCGCCTCCCGTATAATGCCTCAAAGGGAGCCATCTAAATACTCGACTGTTAGCTATTGTTGTAGGCAAACTCTGCAAGTGGCAAGAACTGATCCTAAGAACCCTCGAAATCTATAACGCAAACGTGAGCATATCCTCCAATATCTGAATAGTGCACTCGGATTGTCTGTCCATCTAAGGATACAATGTTGTGCTCAACTCAACCTGCATGCCAACTCATATTGTTCTATCCTCCAAAAGTGCGAGGTGAACTGCGTGCCTTGATAAAAAATGATAGACACAGGCACATATGAAGGCGAATGATCTTACAGATGTAAATCTCAGCCAACCACTCTGAAGAATTGGCAAATGCCACATGAATGAAATGCGCTGACTTGGTCAGCTTATCCATAATAACCCATACTACATCAAACTTCTTCTGAGTCCGTGGGAGTCCAACAACAAAATCCATAGTGATACTCTCCCATTTCCACTCAGGAATCTCTAACTTCTAAAGCAAATCACCAAGTCTTTGATGCTCATACTTTACTTGCTGACAATTTAGACACCGAACTACATGTGCAACTATATCCTTCTTCATCCTCCTCCACCAATAATGCTGCCGCAAGTCCTGATACATATTGGCATAACCCGAATGAATAGAATATTAGGAAATGTAGGCCTCCTCAAGAATCAACTCACGAAGCCCATCTACATTAGCCACCCAAATACGTCCCTACATCCTCAAAACTCCATCATCTCCATCACTAACCTGCTTGGCACCACTGTGCCGCATTATGTCCCTAAGGACGAGCAAATAAGGGTCATCATATTATCGCTCCCTGATGTGCTCAAACAAGGAAGACCAAGTGACTGTACAAGCTAGAACATGACTGGGCTCTGAAACATCCAGCCTTACAAATTGATTGGCCAAAGCCTGAACATCTGATGCAAGCGGCCTATCACCGTTTGGAATATACGCAAGGCTACCCATACTCACTGCCTTTCTACTCAAGGCATCGGTCACTATGCTGGCCTTCCCGGGATAATACAAAATGGTGATATCGTAGTCTTTCAATAGCTCCAACCACCTCCTCTGCCTCAAATTGAGATCCTTCTATTTGAACAAATACTGCAAGCTCTAATGATCCGTGAATACCTCGCACGACTTGCCATAAAGGTAGTGCCTCCAAATCTTCAGCGCATGAACAATGGATGCCAACTCTAAGTCATGAACATGGTAATTCTTCTCATGAACCTTCAACTTCCACAACGCATATGCAATCACTCTGCCATCCTGCATCGATACTGCACCAAGCCCAATACGAGATGCATCACAATACATCGTGTAAAATGCTGAACCTGTGGGCAACATTAACATTGGAGCCATAGTCAAAATAGTCTTGAGCTTCTAAAAGCCCATCTCACACTCGTCTGAACATCTGAACGAGGCACCCTTCTGGGTCAACCTGGTCAATGGGGCTACTATAGATGAAAACCCCTCCACAAACCGACGGTAATATCCCGCAAAACCCATGAAACTCCGGATCTCCGTAGCTGAAGTGGGTCTAGGCCAGTTCTGAACTGCCTCAATCTTCTTAGAATCCACCTTTATACCCTCTGCCGATACGACGTGCCCTAAGAAAGCGACCAAGTCTAACCGAAACTCGCACTTTAAAAACTTGGTATACAACTGATTATCTCTCAAAGTCTAAAGTACAATTCAAAGATTCTGCTCATGCTCCTATCAATTGCTGGAGTAGATCAAGATATCATCAATAAACACAATAACAAAGGAATCAATATGGGGTTTGAACACTGACTTCATCAAATTCACAAATGTTGCTGGGGTATTCATCAGCCAAAATGACATATCTAGAAACTCATAATGCCCATTATCAAGTCCAAAAAGCTGTCTTAGGGACATCAGATACCCTAATCCTCAACTAATGATAGCCAAACCTGAAATTAATCTTCGAAAACACCTTGGCACACTAAAGCTTATCAAATAAATCATCAATCCTCAACAATGGATACTTGTTCTTACTGGTGAATTTGTTCAACTACTGGTATGCACATTCTCATCATTCCATCTTTCTTCTTCACAAACAACACAGATGCACCCCAAGGCAAGACACTAGGTCTAATGAAGCCTTTCTCAAGTAAATCTTGCAATTTCTCCTTCAATTCTTTCAACTATAGTGGGACCATATGGTATGGTGGAGTATAAATGGGTTGAGTGCCTAAAGCCAAATCAATACATAAGTCAATATCTTTATTGTGTGGCATCCCGGTAGATCTGCAGGAAATACCTCTGGAAACTCACGAACAATTGGTACTGAATCCATGTAAGGAACCTCCACACTAGAATCATGATCATAAGCAAAATAATCTAGACACCCCTTCTCGACCATATGTCGAGCCTTCACATATGAGATAACCATGTTGGTAGAATGTCTAGGAGTTCCCCTCCACTCTAATCGAGGAAACCTCGCAAGGCTAAGGTTACCATCTTGACGTGACAATCCAATATAGCATGACAAGGTGTTAGCCAATCCATCCCCAAAATGACATCAAAATCTACCATATCGAGACAAAAGAGATCTACGCTAGTCTCAAGACTCCCAATAGTAACCACACATGAACGATGGACACGATCTGCAATAATAGAATCTCCCACAGGTGTGGACATATACATAAGAGCATTCAAGGAATCACAAGGCACAACCAGATATGAAGCAAAATAGGATGACACGTAGGAGTAGAACCCGGAACAAATAGAACTGAAGCATCTCTATTGCAAACTAAAATAATACATGTGAGAACAACGTTAGGTGACTCAGCTTCAGGCCTGGATAGGAAAGCATAACACCGGGGCTGGCCCTACCACTCTGAACTACATCTCTAGGATGGCCTCTATCTGGCTGGCCTCCACCTCTAGCGGCCTGACCTCCACCTCTAGCGGCCATGAACTCCACCTCTAACTGCGTGACCTCTACCTCTAGCTGCCTGACCCCTACCTCTAGCTGGTTGAGAGGGAGGTGGTGCAACCAATATCGGAACCATGGCACGAGAAATCTGCTATGGTATTCCCCCCAATAATCTTGTATAGGTTCTCCTTATATGCCAAAAACCACCACACTCAAAACATCCATCCTGGTACTGTGACTGCTAAAACTGAGACTGACCTAAACGGGCCGGATAACCACTAGATTAACTATAAATAGAAGATGCACTAATAGGAGCTGATGGTGCACTGTAGGCTGGCTGCCCAAAATAAGGCACATAAGGACCACGACTCCCTAAAGCACTGTTGGATGCCTGAAACGCCAACTGAAATGGCCTGGGAGGATGACCCCTACCAAAAGTACCCCTACATCCAGACGAGGCGCCATAAAATCACCGGAATAATGAGGCCTCTTATCAGACCCCTACCCTCTCTCCTATGTAAGACCCATCTCAATCCGCCTAGCAACATTAGTAGCCATCTAAAATAAATCTCACCCCCGGTCTCCTTGGCCATCTGTAGCCTGATAGGATGAATTATTCCATCAATAGACCTCCTCATACTCTTATTAGTATGAAGCAAGATAAGGGCATGACGGGTTAGTTCCATAAAACGGGTCTCGTACTGAGTGACTGACATACTGCCCTGTTGGAGATATCAAACTACCTGCAATAATCCTCCCTTAGTTTGATCGGAAGGAACTTCTCTAAAAATAGCTGACAGAACTGGTCCCAAGTATGAGCAGGCGATCCAGATGGTCTGGTAGATACATAATCCTTCCACCATCTCTTGGCAGAACCTGTCATCTGAAATACAGCAAAATTGACCCCATTGGTCTCAACTATACCCATGTTCCGCAACACCTTATGTTAACGTTCAAGATAATCTTGTGGGTACTCAGGAGGTGCACCACTAAAGTGAACTAGGAAGATCTTGGTAAAATAGACCAACCTTAATAAGCCCTCGAAAGACATGGCGGTCCTATAACCGGCCTGTGCTGTAACAACTGGCTAAACTACCCCATCTAGAGATGCTGGAGTCTAATACTGGGGAGCCATCTACTCCAGAGTGTGAGTAGCGGGAGTCTCTGCTCCTCCCCCAGCTTAAGAGATGGCTGGTGCCACAGGAAATGTAAAAGCCTGGGCCAGACTCTCCATAAGGCCCACCAAATAAACAGAGCATCCTAAAGCACTGGAGTGGCTATGAACCCCTCCGGGACCTGAGCTGGTCCAACAGGTACAATATGAGCTGGAACCTCCTCATCAAAATATACTTGAGGCTTCACTATTGGTGTTGCTTCTCGAGCTCTAGACTGAACTCTGCCTCTTCCTCGGCCTCTGGTGCGACCTCAGCCTCGACCTCTGCCCCTCATAGGAGCTGCTACTAGGGGCTCCAGCTGCTGTCCAGTTGAAGATGTGGTGTTGTAATGACCCGACCGGTGTTTTGAAAATTTAAGTCCCGTTTGGTTGCATAAGGTCTTGATAAGCTGCATATTATATGTTATGACATTCAGGTGTGGTCGAGTTCAGTTACCGGATGATTTGGATCAAATTGAAAGAAGGATTCTAGTTTTGGAAGCTTAAGCGGTAAGAGTTAACCGAAATTTGAATTTCGTGTAAATGACTCCAGAATGGGTTCTAGATGATTTAAACATCTTCATATGGTGATTTTGGACTTAGCCTTGCATCTGTATTTGGATTTGGAGGTCCGTAGGGTAATTTGAAACATTTTGGCGAAAGTTGGAAAAGTTAAAGTTTGGAAGGTTGAGAGATTTGACCAATAGTTGACTTTGGTGTTATCAGGGTTGGAAAGCAATTCCAAGGGTTGGAACAACTCAATTTTGTTATTTGGGACTTGACTGCAAGATTTGACGTCATTCATGGTTGATTTGATAGGTTTCGGCGCGAGTTTTAAAAGTTGGAAGATTTGAAAGCTCGTGAGTTCAATTCATGGTGTGATTCGTAGTTTCGACATTGTTTGATGTGATTTGAGACCTTTAGCGAGTCCATATTAGGGTATGGAACTTGTTGGTATGCTTGGATGGGGTCCAGGGGCCCCGGGCGTGTTTCATAAAGTTTCAGATGTTTTTCATGGTTGTGAACAATTCTGCTTTTGGTGTTTTCACACCTGCGACACCTTCGAGCGTAGGTGCGGATCTACTTCTATGTGAGCCTGATCGCTTCTATGGTCATTGTGGCTTGGTAGTTTTCTCGCTTCTCCGGAGGCCGACACGCTGGTGCGAAGGCCACTTTTGTAGTCCAGCGATCGCACATGCAAAGCAGTTTGCTTATGCGCTCATTTTGGCGCTTCTGCGAGGTCGCTGGTGCTACTGTAATTCTGCAGATGTGGATCCAGGCCTGGCTAGTTGAGTTCGCAGATGCGAATAATTTCCTGCAAATACGAGAGCGCAACTGTGTTTTTTTCCTGCAAATGCGGAAGTTCTAGGCAGAATCTTATATATCGAGGGTTTTGCCATTTTCACTATATTCTGAGTTTTAAACCTCAGTTTTGGGAGAATTTTTGTGGGTATTTTAAGCCAATCATTTTGGTAAGTGTTCTTCGCCAAGAATTTATTATAGTCCTTGATTTTATCTTTATTTTTATCATTAAATTAGTGTTTTGAGTTGAGAAAAAATGGGGATTTTGAAGAAAACTTTCAAAATGTAAAATGATGATTTGAGGGACGAATTGGAATCAGAATTTGATATATTTGGTATGGTTGAACTTGTATCGGAATGGGTGTTGGATTTTGTGAAATTTGTCTGGTTCTGAGGTGCTGACCCGTAGGTCGACTTTTGAGTTGATTTTTAGTTTTTGATAAAGATGGAAGTTTTATTATCCGGAATAGTTTCTTATGAGTTTTATTTATACTTTGAGTTGTCCGTAAGTTATTCCACCCGAGAAGTTCATTTTAGAGTATTTGTCTATCTTCTTTGAGGTAAGTATCTTGCCTAACTTCGTGTGGGGGAACTACCCCTTAGGATTTGAGTCTTCTGTGCTAATTATATCATGTAAAGTTGTGTACGCGAGGTGATGAGTACGTTCTCGGACTTATTTGTGGAAAGTTGGCCTTTTAGGGTTCTTAGGTCCGTATATTCACTGAGTATGAAGTTGTTTCTGTTATGATTAAGTTTCCTATTTACTAGATTCACCTCTGCATGCTTTAATTGGAATTAATTACTTCATGATCCACTCTTATTTCCTATTTGGCTCTTATATGACTTAACTGGAGTTGTTACCTTTTGTATTTCCATGCTATCCATCCCTAATCGCTTTTCCTTAATTGAAAGTATAATTATCTCTTCTGTAATTGCCCATCCTTAATTGAGGTTATGATTATCTTTTTGTTGCTTACCCTTAATTGAATTTATTGTATCTCTTTCGTAATTGATCAACCTTTAAAGAAGTTTACATATCCTATATCTTAATTAACTTATCCTTATTTGGAATTATTGGTGTGTGTTATCTCCCTTGTTGTTGAACTGTACTTTGTAGGATCGTTGTTACCTATTATTTTCTCCCTTGTAGAGCTATTCTTATTATGACTAGTGTTCTCTATTGTGGTTATTCCTTGTGAACTAGTTCTACCGTTTCTTTGCGATCGAAAGCTCTTGAATTGATTTACTTGTCATACTCTTGTGTTATTGCCATTGTGGTTGTGGTACTCAGTGTTGTGGTGCACAAGGTTTCTATCGTGCGGTTGTTATTGTGATGCACGTTGTTTCTACCGTGCGGTTGGGGTTGTGTTGTATGAGGTTTCTGCCATGCTATTGTTACTGTTGATTATGCACATGCAGAGTGACAAGGGGGCTATATCTGTGTGTTTGGGCATGTGGCAACACAAGGTGGAAACATTATTATGCACATGTGGTGAGACAAGGAGGGCATTTACTTTATTATTGGGCTATGTAAGGGATTGATTAGTGATGACTTGTGATGGCCTGAGGGCATTCTTGTTGTTGATATTTATGTAGTGGCGCACTTACCTGTGTGAGTTTTATCTTGTGGAAAATTGTGGAGAAACATATTGCGCGCTGTCAATTTCCCTATACTTTCTAGCTGCCATGAACTATGTTAGAACACTTGCACAAGTATACACATAGTTAATCACTCCTATCGGTTAGGAGGATGGATCTCGATGTTAATACCCTATTTTTCCCTGTATATTTTTTTATAAATGCAAAATACTTTCAAAATAGCATATGTATGCATATATAAGTGTGTCCAAATGTTTTAGTATTTTTCCTAATTTTTTTTAAAGATTTTTAAATCAATTTATTGCCCTATTTTAGCAGTACAAAACCAATAATTATTTCTCAAATTATCATTTTGGTGATTAACTTACTTTATTCTCATATTTATACCAAAATATAGTTAAGGTAATTTTTACAAATTTATTTAGTATTTTTAAAGCTAAATTACATATAATTGCAATTTCAGCATATTGTAAGATTTAATTGCGTTTATAATTACAAAATTGATTCCAGTATTTTTATTTAATTTATACATTATTAATTAGTTTGGCACCTTTAATTTATTTCTATAAATCATTTACTATTTTTTATAAAATGAAAAGGGAAAAAGTGGCTATTTAAATACTAGCCCTATTTCATTTCAATTGTAGCCCAAATCAACCCCCCAAATTAAACCCAATTGCAATTTTAAATTACCCAACCCCTTATCCAACCCGCCCGGCTCCCCTTTTTATCCAGGCCGTTGATCAAAATAATCAACGGCCACGATTCTACCTTTCCTTTTTTTAATTCACAAACACCCCAACCCTAAAATCATTTTCATTCACCCGCCGCCTCTGAAATCCCTCTCCTCTCTCAAACTCTCTCGAACCTTCCCTAACCCTAGTCGCCTCTCATCATCTTTCACCTCAAAACCCACCGGAAACCATGGCTTCCCAAGCTGTGAGGGCCCTATACTCACCTCCCTTTGCTCTTACACACCTGATACCTGAAGATTCGAGGACAGGACTCGAAGGTTTGCACCCAGACATCTTCCGATTCAAGGTTCCAGAGTCATCGTTGGCCTTGCTCCGGCGTACAATGGTGTTATGAGCCTGGTTCTGACCTCTCCGACTCAGATCAGTGACCTTTTCAAAGCCTTTCTCATTTCTAGGGTTCTTCTGAAACCCTAACCCTTCGAGGTTTTCTCCGATCTCTTTAGATCCGTTGTGTATATGTGCTCTCTTTGAGTTTTCAAATGATCCCCCTAACTTTTATTTCCAATATTACTTTTCAAAGTCTTTCTTTTACGATTTAGGATTTTCTGAAAATGTTTAAGTGTTTCTCTGACTTTCTTTTCCTTTTCTTTTGTGTGTATTTGCCTCTACTGTGTTATATGTTTTCCTTCTACCATGTATGTTCTTCTACTGTGGTTTCTATATTTCGTTCTTGTATGTTCTTCTACTGTGCTTTCTATACTATGTTCTTGTATGCTTTTCTACTATATCCTGCTATTTTCTTCTACTATGTTCTGGTATGTTTCGCCTACTGTATTCTTCTACCGTGTTCTTAAGTGTTCTTACTATTTTTCTTCTATTGAACTTTGTTCAAGTTTCTTTTAAAAGGATCTTCCTAAGCATGCTTTCTTCTACTGTTCTTATCAGTTTTTTCTCATCATCTTTCGAATTAGTTTCTTTACTCTGTTTGCCTTGAACCCCTCAACTATATTTACATGGTATTCATGAGTTCTGTTGCTGGAAGAAGCATGTTAGAAGTTTCAGTTCTTTTCTGAAACCTCTAAACATGTTTCGATTCGACTACTTGCCTCCTCATCTCTGTACTTGATTCAAGGTTGGAACCCTAGAATTTGGGGGTTCTGCCGAGGTTTGATTGAACTAGGGTTTTAATTTAGAACCCTTAACTCTTTCAGATTGACTTTGAGTCTCTGAACTGAGTTTGGACATCTTTGTTTTCATACAATGCTGAACTTTTTGCTAAACTTTTCTACACTGGATTTTTTCTACTGATTTACACGACAGTCTTCTTTCATGCTCACATGCTCCTTATATATGATGAATTTTTCTCTAAATGGTTTTCAAATTTGCAATTAGTGCAAACTTCCTTCTGAATATAGCTTGATTGATTTCTTTCCATCTTTTACTGATTTCCTCTGTTACTCGACTTAAGTAAAACCCTTCTTCATCTTTTCTGACTTGGTTCATTTATACCAAATCTCAGACCTTGTGATTTACTGGCTGTTAATTGACTCCCTTACCTTATTTGCACAAACTGTGTACTGTCAAAACCCTGTCCTTAAATAACCTTTATGTATTTGCCATCAATTGCATGCTTTACACAAAGTTTTTATTCAATTACTTTCCTTAAATGGTTTTACTCGTTTTGAATATAAATCCCTTAATTAAGGGACGCCTTGTGTAATTGATTGACAATCAGTTTTCAAACTATTTTCTTACCTTATTTCTGCCTGCTTTCTACACTATAAATGGCACGACCCTTTTCACAAACACATACTTCAAACTTCACAATTTCACAATCTCTTCTGAACTCACACTTATAGTATTCTGTCTTCCTGTTTGCACTTTGGCTTTTACAAGACTACTGTTTTTCTACTTATTTCTTCGAAACTGGTATATCCTGATTTAAGTTTCAGCATCACCCCAATGTGTTTACTTATAGTCTTTGTATCCATGTCTACTTTATTATTTTCTATAGAGTTCGACATTTAGCTTAGTATGCCTATGTTCTACTGCCTGTTTCTATTGTGAATCTTTGCTCCCTATCCCATTACCCTTATGTGTTTGTAAATGGTGGCTTAGGGCATGACAATATGAGTTGTTGTCCATGAACTGAGCTTTGAACCAATTAGTCTTAACCTCTAAATAGGCGGGAGGGTGTGCCAGCATATCCCATTGCTGGGTATGCCCATCAGCCTACTCTTCTTGTGCTCTCGCAATCCCCGATTCCCTATATCCCTATGTGTACTGTTTCCCTTCCCCTTTTCCCCTTTCAGAATTCTGCACTTGCACTCTCTTCTAGTCTCTAAGTTCTCCCCCCTCTTGTGAGCCTTGCCTTGGGACATTGAGTTCCCTCTGAACTTGTACACCTGAGGGTTGGCCTTTACATACTGGACTTTGGCTTAATATGGCGATACATTTGGATGTAAGCACTGCCTAGAGTTCTGATGAAACTCTTAGGGAACTCTGACACACCCAAGTGGTAGAAAGGCTTTGAAACATGATCTTTGGAGTTGGTTTACTTCATACTTCAGACATGAAGTCTGAATCAGGCTCTCCTTGGTTGTGATTTTCAACTTCTGATGTATTTTCTTTACTTTATTATTTCTGGACTGTAATAACTTTGTAATAAACTATTAGGGATGGCTAGTGAAAAAAGGGGGATTAACTATGTATGTAAAAGGGGTAGATATCCTGCCCATAGGGAATTTCTGATCTCTGCATATCACATAGATATCCTGCCTATAGGAATTCTGCACTTTCATATGTAGATACTATGCCTATAAGGAATTCTTCACCCATATAGATATCCTACCTATAGTTTTCTGAAATTCTGCATTTATATGGATATCCTGCCTATAGGTAAATTTCTGCATCCCTCATATAGATACCATGCTCATAGTTAACTGGAAATCCGAACCCTGCATATGCATCTGTCACTAGGAAAACCTGTTTATAGGGCTTAAATAACTAACTGCATCTAGATATCATGTTCATAGGCTTAAATGAAGTACAACATTTAGATGCTATGCCTATAGGATTTCTGCACTCTTGTTATGTCTATAAAAGTGTCCAAAATTGACAACACATAGAAAGCATGCCTATAGGAGCCTTAATCGAATCTGAATTGTTTCACTCGCTTATAGGTCTAAAACCAGTAACAATGACGCATGCTCTTTTGCTAAAACTCGCCTTTCTTTAATAACAGACGATTTTCTTAAATCAGTATGTATTCATGTTTGTTTCATTGTTTCTGGAATAAGTAGATATCATGCCTATAGGGGTCTTCATCTAACTCTTAGGCAAGCCATATGGTGAAAGTTTATAAACTGAATCAGATTTTATATGCTACAACCAGCAGGCAGGCCTGACTCGGGTTTCTTATCTGAACTATGTAATAAAACAGACTGCCTCGATCCTTTAAGTTTAATCAGACCCTAAACAGTATGTGTAAGTCATACTAACTACTTGATTTCTCTGCTTAAAGGAGGTCTGTTTGAGCCTATTCATTTGTTTATATGCTTCCCCATACTTGCCATACGTGTTTTGATTGTCGCCTTAGTATTTTACCTTTTGAAACCACAAATAAGCCCAATACCTCCTCCCTTTAGGATTACTAGTCCCAAGTGCCTCCGAGGCTGATAAGATGGGGACGGGTAATAGCATGCAATAAGTAAACGAGACCATTCCGCGCTTTAATACCTCAACGGGGTGGGAAAGGGTAGATATGGATATGATGACCACGCGATAACATATCGTGTAGCCCCTCATTGAGGAGTGATTACTGGATGTTGTGTGGGGAGATCCATATTATTAATAAACCTAGGACCCCCTTCCCTTTGTTTTCTTTGTTTTTTTTTAAAATTATTTTAAACCATTTCTTTTAAGAAAATCAACTCCTTTTAGTTCCTTTTTCTTACTTTTGTTTATTTGTAACCATTACGTGAAAATCCCCTCTTATTTGAACTCTTTATTTGCCTATGTGTTATTTGCATTTAAGTCACAACAATAGCTTGGCCGGGAACCATACTAGTGGATCCTGAGGGGTGCCTAACACCTTCCCCTTGGGATAATTTCAAGCCCTTACCCAATCTCTGGTTGTTCAAATCAAACCTTTCTTATTGTCCTAATGCACTTAAATCATTAGGTACCAGTCTAAAACCCCATAGAAACCTTACTCTGTTTAACTGTGCATGCATCATGGTCAAACCTAGCCGAGCCAGTTGTTTTGTCCGCATAATGACTCTTTAAGATAGCCTTGTCCAAAGTCCACTAGATTTTCCCAAAACCCAAATGGACACTACCACGTTTTGTGCATTTATTTGGAAAACTAAATGCTTTATGCTAATTGTTGGTATTAAATAGTCGAGTCTAGTGGGGGTAAGGGCCTAACCCTTTTGCCTTGTAGAAACATGAGGCACGAGGTCCCCAGCTTCAGTATGGTTAGCACACCCTCACTCTTGCTGGACTGGTGGAGAAGTCTTCTATCAAATGACCAAATCAATGAGTGGAAAGAGAGGGCCGCCAAAGCTAGCGAAAAGTTGGAATATCTAGAGTACAGTCTGCTAGAATTGGAAGGGAAAGTGAGGAAGAGAGTCACCGACTGCTAGAGCGCTGAAGGAAACGAAGGAGAACACATGGCAAAGGCATTTCTACTGGTGAACCTATGCGAGCTGGAGGATTTGATTAACGAGAGCATTCAACCTGAGGAAGGTCCTGTGGGGACCAAATAGATAGGAATCTTTTCTTTTTGCTTTAAGAAATGTAATAAGGCCAACAACTACTAGTGACATTTAATTCCTGGTTATTTAGTGTCGTTTTGGGATTCGTCTACTTTTATCAATAAAATGAGGCATTTAGTATTCTAAGTTCTCCAAATCAATTTTTCGCTAGGCCTACCTAGGGCACAACGAGGCTCTCAAATTAGGACGCGATTTACATCCTTGCACTATGTGTTTAAATATCGCAACTGTGAGCACGTGATTTTTGCCTCATACGAATTACTCCAAAAGAATTCCCAAAATTAGGTCTTTTCTTTAATTATGTGTTATTTTTAGGAAATATTGTGCAATTTTCCTGTTTGTTTGCATAGATTTGTGTGCATGTTTAATTTTATTAATGCATTAAAAATACAAAAAATATAGGATTTGCATTTAAGATTGGATTTTTATATTTTTGGAATTAATTAATAATTAGGTGTTTTACAAAAATGAAAATTCAAAAACTAACATATTGTTTGTATTTTGGTCAAATTGTGTGATTTTCTTTTAATTTAGTGTTTAATTATTTGTGATAGGTATTATTTAAAGTTAATTAATATTTTAAAGCTAATTTAGGTCTTTTATAATTTAATTAGGATTTTAATTTCAAAGTTTGAAAGAAAAAGGAAGAAAAGAAAAGGGAAAAGAATTCTTGGACCAATTCAATTTAATCCCCAAGCCCAAATCAAACACACCTAATACCCAACCAAAACCAGCCCAAACCCATGCCATACCCAGTCCATTCAATTTAGACCTCAAAGACGACTCAAACGATGTCGTTTCAGTTTCAACCAATCTCAACCATCCATTCCCCACATCCAACGGCCAGGACTTAACCCATTACCCGTTTAACCCGACCCTGAACCATTTCCCCCTGAACCCGATCCATCCACTAACCCTAACAAACGACACCATTCAAATCAATCGAATAATCCAAGCCATTGATCTCGTTTGATCAAACGGCATGGATTTAACCTCATCCCTAGTATATATTTGTCCAAACAGACCCCACCCCCCTCATAACCCCCATCTCATCTTCCTCACCCAAACCCTAGAGACCAGCAGCCACCATTCCCCACCGCCTTCCGGTGGCGGCGTCGGCTCCAATCACTCCCAAATTTACACCCCAGAACCACCTCGAGCCCCTCTTTCCAAATCCATGACTCATTTCCCTCGAATCACCCTAATACTTCTCGAATCTTCAATCGAAGTTGCCCGGTCCCAAAATCTACGAACCCTAGCCTACCCAATCGACCCCAATTTAACACCACACAACCCCCATGACTCTCTCATACCAAATCCATCAATGGTTTCCTTCGAATCTGACCGGAACTCGTCGAATTTTAAATCTAAGATTCGAACCTAAAAACTCAAAATCAGTTTCCGTTGAGCCTGATGACATGCATCGATCAATCCCTCTAGTTTTTGTGATTAGAAGGTCGACTCACTACAAAACCGATGCTGTTCATTTTTTCTTGATAAAGAACAAATGATTAGCATCAGTTTGGGGTGAGTCACAGTATCAAAGCCAAACCCAAGTTCGAGCCTGTCCGATGAGTTCTTTCTTAGTCTTCGTTTATTTACATTAGTGTTATTATGATGTTCGTCTTCCTCATATCTTTTTCTTTTCCTTATCAATTTCAATTGAAAATCGATCAGTACTTTGGTATGGATTATTCTGTTCACTGTTTGTTTCTTTAAGATTGGTTTCGTACAATTAGGATATCAGTAGACTTTGAAATCGTATTTCGTTTAATCACTTAGTCAGAATAGTTAGGATTAGTTCAATAAGTTTGGTATTAACCTCTTGTCTAATTATGTCGATAAGAACTGATTAATATAAGTAATTCAAGTTTTACCTACTTAAGAAGTTTCTAGTGGATAGTAGGGTAGTATTTACACTAATGGATTAAATAATTGAGTGTATGATTAAATAAATTAAAAGTTGAATTGGTAGTGAAAAATGCACTAATGGAATGCCCATTTAAGGGGGCTGAAATTCAGAAGAAAAAAGACACAGAAATAGATATAGAAAGAGAGCTAAGAGAGAGAAATCAAAAGAAAAAATCAGAAACGGTTGCAGAATTTTAGGAAAATACACTGTTTCATTGAGCTCATTTGGTATTTTCTGAAGTTTTCCTCCAGTATGGAAGCAATTTCTGGATAGCTGATAATAAAAAAGGGTTTACGTCGAGTCTGGTTTGGGGTCTGCTGATTCATTAAGACTGAAATTAGGGTCTGGACTATTGTATCACATCTCTTGGTTTCAAAACTAGTGTGCTGGCTCACTTTTTGGTGTTGAATGCTACTGCTGCTGCTGTTTATTGTGATCACCCTTTTTTCCTTTTGTAATATCCAGGTACATACTCTCGATCATAAACATGTAAGACTGGCTCATCGGATGTTTTGAAGGAAAAATGAAGATTTCCTTTTTATCAAATGTTTCCTTTCTTGTCTTCTTTCTCATTCAACCTATGGATTCAATTTTCCTTGCCTTAGCATGTTTAAAGAAAGGTGGTGCTGTGAACATTAAGACCTACGTTGAAACTGTAATCGGACTATTATTCAGTATTTGTTGATTTCCATTTGTTTTAATTACATGGTCTTTATTATTGTTGGAAGAGTAAATTGATTTTAGGTTTCAGGTTGTGTTTGTAAGTTTAGATTACATAAATATTTTGTTAATTGCAAACTCAGTATATTGAAGTTGAGCTCGATTTTATTTTGTATAGTCCAATTCTGTGAAGTAAGGAAGCTTATCATGATAGTGTTAAATGCAATTAGTATTTTTTGCTGCTGTAAGGACTCGAAATGGAGTTTTGACCTTTAGCTCTGACCTTGGTCTGATCTGGGCTATTGAGTCTGGGCTTCGAGGTTTTTTGGTAAAGAGGGTAATATGCCATGGTTACTTGGGCTTGTCCAGTGAGCCCAATAAGTTGTTCATTGCTGCTGCATTTTTCGCCTCGTGGTCTGACTAAAGTACATGTCCTATAAATTTGAAAACCAAGTTGGGGATAAAAATCAGAATCCTCATATAATTTTTGTTGATTGGTATTGATATCACACAAGCATTGATTCATATTTGAAGATGCCCCAAAAAAATATAATTTGCTGTAAGTATTAGCGAGTGGATTTTTTGATTTAGTGTTGCTAGTATTAGTCCGTTGTATCAAACTACCCTTAGGACGGCAAATTCACGACATGGGCCTCATGAATAAGCCCAATTGAGCTCCAGGTTCGTGCTTGAATGCGACAATTGGTCATTGGGCCTATAGCCTGTCTAGGTTCCTTTCACAACTAAATTTTGATTCTTTTCATTTCTTGTCAATTTTAATGATCACTAATTTAAGCTTGAGCTTTAGCTTGAAATCAACTAAAATTCCTAAAAGCTTTTCTTAATCAATTAATTAGTATTTTAATTAGTGGAGGTGAACCATATTAGATAACAAAAATGGTTGCTAATAGGTTGCTAAATTATTTTTAGTTCATATAGTGAGGTGTGCCATCAACAATTTAATTATACATAGCCCTCGTATTAATTTAGATATAAAAATGACAAATGTTCGTAGTTTGCTTTAGGCACGTTTAATATACTATCGTGGTTGTGGACACGTTCGCGTGACATAATTATGATTTCTAAAAAACAAAATCGGAGTATGCGTACGTGCAACTTCGGTCAAATTTTCTAATAATAATAAAGCGTTACTAATTGGGGACACGTCCGCGTGACATGATTTTTGACGCGCCAAACCAACGGGTACACATACGCGTGACCCGTTTCAAGATAATTTTCTTAATTAAAAAGCGGTTAAAGTTAAAATTGCACATAGGATCAAATTGTTCTAAATCAGATAATTAAGCCGGATATAACAGTTGAGCGACTGTGCTAGAACCACGGAACTCGGGAATGCCTAACACCTTCTCCCAGGTTAACAGATTTCCTTATCCGGATTTCTGGTTCGCGGACTGTATTACAGAGTCAATCGTTCCTCGATTCGGGATTTTAAATCGGTGACTTGGGACACCATAAATCGCCCAAGTGGAGACTCTGATTTTTAATAAATAAACGATCCCGTTTCGATTGTCCTTTAATTGAAAATATTTTCTTGTATTTATACACCCTTCCGGGGGTGTAGGAAAAAGGAAGTGTGACAGCTCTGGCGACTCTGCTGGGTATCTAACCCAGAATCTCTCGTTCAGGGTTCAAGAATTCGAGCTTAGAATAATTGTTATATTTGGCTTTATTTATTATCTGATTTTTACATACTTGTGCCTAATGTGCTAAATGTTGCTTTTTACTGCTTTGATATTATCTGAATTGTATATATAAAATGTTACGAAACCCTTCTTCTTTCTGAATCTTCTGAATTTATGGTGCACACGTGCACGTAGCCCACCTTTCTGTTAGAAGTCATACCAAATAGAACGAAGTTGGGCCAAGTAACTAGGCCGGGTATACTTTTGTGCTCCCGGTACATTGCCCCCACTTCGGCTCAAGCTGTCCGCTTGGGTAAGCCAGGTCTAGAACAGTATACCCCAGGTTTTACACTTAGAATAACTCAGCTTCATGCCGGATCCCTAGTAGGAACGTTTGTTTGCATCATGTGCATTTGACTTCAGAGACTCAACACAGGGGTTGGGTCTGTCTAGGACATGTGTACCCGAAATGAAAAGACCATCTTGATGCATCTTACTTGCTACTTGTGCATTCATTCATTTCGGATTTGCATGTTCACCAGCTTATAGTAAAAAATTAGAAAAAGAAAATCAATGTGAGAACCGAAAATTGGTTGTTTTCGAAAAAAAATAATTTCCAAAATATTTTGAAATTCTTGAAAAGAAAAGGAAATGTTGTGTTTTTTTTAAAAAGTAGTTTTATTATTACGAACTACGTAAGTTTGATTCTCGCCGGATGTGAGATACGTAGGCAATCCACATCGAGCCCAACTATTTAAAAAATAAAACTATAAAATAAATAGATAATTAAAAATGTGGGTACATAAATGTCATTGTGTTGTCATAAGTAAGGCGATGCCATTCTTGTCCAAAATATGCCGAATGTCCCCAAAAGGGCGCCGGAAGGCTTTTTTTGCAAGAATAGTCGCTTTTGGTGGTTTTTTTAAAGAAAAAAAAATTGCTAGTTCGCAAACACAACCTTTAAATCTTCTTCATCGAAGTTTTTTTTTGAATTGTTTTCGAAATATTAATGATTTTTTTCAAAATGAGTCTTGATTTTGTTTTTTTTTTAAAATTAAAATCACTCACAGGTACAAAATGAGCACCATCCAAAACCCACCGTTCACAGATGTAGTTGAGTTTCTATTTCAACTTCAGATGTGGTGGCATGAGTTAGGAGAAGATGGTCAGAAATGGGTCATTAAGTATTTGGGAGCTCTCACAGATATTATGAAAGTTAAACCGCCCAATGATTTGATTACTGCACTAGTGACTTTTTGGGACCCTGTTCGCAATGTCTTTCTCTTCTCTGATTTCGATCTTACTCCCACATTAGAAGAAATAGCTGGGTATTCCGGTTTTGATGGAGATTTGAGAAACCAGAATCTTATATTCCCAAAGGCTCCCTCAGTACACCGATTCTTTGATGTTATGAATATCAGCAATCAAATCAGAAAAAGCAACATTGTCAAAGGGTGTTGTTCTTTCAACTTCCTATATTCAAGGTTCGGAAAGCCGGATGATTTTGAAATTCATTAAAAGGGCCTTACTAATAAACAAAACAAGGACACCTAGCAGATTCACCGACGCTTCACTTTTATGGTAGCTTTTCTAGGAATCACGGTCTTCCCAAACAAAGAGCGGACGATTGATATTCGCATAGCCTGAGTCGTACAAGTCCTCACTATCAAAGAACATCACACTCTTGCCCCGATCATTCTCTCAGACATTTATCGGGCGTTGACTTTGTGTAAATCAGGGGAAAAATTCTTCGAAGGTTGCAATATTTTGTTGCAAATGCGGTTGATTGAACATCTCCGACATCAGCCAAAGTTCATGCAGTATAGTCCAAGCAAGGACAATTTTATCTAGAGTTATGAAGAAAGAATAAAAGATTATAAATCTCCAGAAGGGGTGGAAGCCTGGGTATCCCATTTAAAATCTTTAATGGTGAGTCAAATTGAGTGGACTTTGGGATGGCTCCCGGTAAGAGAGGTGATACACATGTCAACCTTGAAGAGTTATTTGCTGCTGTTGGGTTTAAGAAGCATCCAGCCGTATGCACCACAGAGAGTTCTAAGACAGCTAGGGAGATACCAAGTAGTGCCTGATGATGAAGATTTCAGTACGCAAGTGATTGAACTACACCCCGAAGCCACTCTCCCTGAGGCTTTAATCCAGCAGATTTGGAATGATTGTCGATACTTGAAAGATGATACCCAAATTCCAGATCCTGCAAAAGGCGAGATAAATCTGGGTTATGCCAGGTGGTTTGAGAAAAGATCCCGCGTGGATGATGCACTAGAACCTGATCCTAGAAGGCCCATAAAAAGGACGCATGTTCAAGCCTTTGATGACAAAATCCAAGAACAATTGGCTTGGGGAGAAAAGGAAAGGGGTTACAAAGCAACTATTCATGCCTTAGAAGAAAGCCCGAGGAACCTCAATTTGGAGAAAGACTTACAAGCACAAGAAGCAGAAGGTGAAAAGAAGAGTCTGATTAGCGAGAATAAAACTCTCCGAGCTCAGTTTCAGCAGATGAAGAAAACCTCTGAAGCGCCAGTGAGAAGTTGGAAAGATCAGAAAATCATTGCCAATGTGATGGAAAAAATGCAAGATTATGACTCCATTTTGACAAAGACTGAAAAAGCCTTAGACAAAGCTAAGGAAAAAATCTTACAATTAAATGAGGAGGCCAAATCAAGTAAGGAACGCCAAGTAATGAGATTCGAAGAAGAAATGGCTCAATTCAAGAGAGAGAAGGACCATTGGAAACATTCAGAAACTCAACTTCATGCACAGTTAGAAGAAATGAGAAGGTACAACAGAGAACATCAGCACACATATATTGATAGGGAGAGAGCACAGGCAAGACTCGATCAAGCCAGACTTCGAGCTCAATTGGAGTCAGCTTTAGATCGCGAAGATCACATAAGAGATATAGCCACCACTCTCCAACAGCAACTGCAAAACCAAGACCAAAATCTCCAAGATTTCAGAGCACAAATCCATGATTTGGCCGTTTATACTTCTCAAAGTTACGTGAACTGCCAAGGGATGGATTATGAAAGGTTTCTAGAGCATGCACCTACTTTTGCCCATCATCTTGCAATGGAGTTAGAGAGGATGTACCATACACTAGGAGGTCAGCCAGGTCAAGCCCCACCGTGAGCAGATGTTCCAGTAATTAAAAGCAAAAGATTGTGGAGCGAAGCATAGTCATAGTTGTTAGAACTTTTCATATAATAGTCATGTTTTAGTTTAAGTCCATGTTGAGTCTTTTAAACCATTTTCTTAAAGTGTTGTCCAAATGTAATGTCATTTCCGTCTTTGTACTGTTTCGCTTGTTAAAAATTAATAAATAATTGTGACCGCCAGAACTACGCTATTCATGCAGGGTCATGATACATAGGCAATCTTCATAAGATTCGACCACAACCAAAAGAAAAGAATAAAATGTAAAGGGGAGGGAAATAAAAGATAGGCGTGAGTGACAATAAAAGGGAAAGGTCAGGAAAAGCTGGGATGACACAAGCAACCGTGCAAATACATGATAGAAAATGGTTAATTGCCTAAGTGCATTGCATCCCAATGTGTAATTGCATATGTGTTAAACTCTAAAACCTAACAAATTTGTTCATCTCTCAGAGAATTCAAGCAGTTAAGTTATCTAGAGTATACTGGCACATTATCATAACCAAACCAGATCAAAAGGACCAATACCAGAAATCATGTCTATCCCGGATGTCGACACAAGTGTTCAGGTAGAGGAGTTAGACGTCAGTAAAATGAAAGAGGAGATGCTCAAACTTAAGCAACAGATGGCCGAGATGTATCAGGCCTGGTCTAAAGGACAATCACCCCTAGCTTACCCTGCTAACCCTGCTTCCACCCCACCACCGCCTCAAACTCAAGATCATCCTGCCACCGATCTATCCCCGAGCTTTCCCATTTACCAGCACTACCGAGGTAACACTTCTCATACACCACAATCTCCACCCCCTAAACCAATTCCATACCCTCCTCCGCCAGTAACTCCTGTCTTCGTAGAACCTCCACCAGCTACACTCCACAAATCTCCTAGCGAGCCTATGTTCCAGGCCCAGGAAAACCAATACTACCCTTCGGAGCCCACTTTCAAAGCTTCAGAAACCCATTCATATACTCCTCGCTTTGACCTCCCGATAGAAGCTGATAAACCAGTCAAAAATACCGAATAGGAGGAGATGTTCAGGAAAGTTAAAAGCTTAGAACAATCATTCAGAGACATGCGGTGGTTGGGAGGTCAAGTCAGCGTGGCCTACAAAGACCTATGTCTATTCCCGAATGTGCAATTATCGGCAGGTTTCAAGATACCCAAGTTCGATCTATATAACGGGCACGACGATCCAGTAGCCCACTTGAGGGGTTTTTGCAGCAAGATGAGGGGAGCTGGAGGAAAAGATGAATTGTTAATGGCTTACTTCAGTCAGAGTTTGAGTGGATCAGCATTGGAATGGTATACCCGCCAAGACCATGGGAGATGGTACACATGGGATGATCTGGCGCAAGAATTTGCTTGTCACTTCCAATACAATCTTGAGATCATTCCAGATCGACTGTCCTTGACTAAACTTGAGAAGAAGCACAGTGAAAGCTTCAGAGAATATGGTTTCAGATGGAGGGAGCAAGCAGCAAGAGTAGATCCCCCAATGAAGGAAAATGAGATAGTAGATTACTTCCTACAGGCTTTGGACCTTACTTACTATGGCCATTTGGTCTCAGCTGTGGGAAAGTCATTCAACGAAGTAGTAAAGATGGGGGGAATGGTAGAAGAAGACCTAAAGTTGAATAAAATCATGAGCTATTCGGCTATCAAAGCAACTACTCAGGCTATTCAGGGCGCATAGGAGGGATTGGGAAGAAGAAAAGAGAGGAAGCGACAATGGTTGATTCAGGAACTTGGTCCGGATCCAGAGGTTCACCTTACCACTACAATCAACCTCGACCCCACCAACAAACTTATCACCACAATCCACCCCAATACTACTATCCCCCACCAAATCTCATTTTCCATCCACCATGCACAAGCATACAACCAACCTCCTGCCCACGCTCAATGGCGTGCTCCTGTCCTACCAAACACTTATCCACATCCACGAGCCTACCAAAACACTCCCGGACCAAGTTTCAGGCCTAGTCAAGCACTCAAGGGTGAAAGGTTGCAGAAAAAGAAAACCTTTACTCCGTTGGGAGAATCATACACCAGTCTGTTCCACAGGCTAAAACAGCTAGATATGCTAAGGCCGATACAGTCCAAACTGCCAAATCCTCCTCCAAAGAATCTTGACTATACTGTCAGCTGTGAGTATTGTTCTGGTACTCCGGGTCATGATACAGAAAAGTGCTGGCACTTGAAAAGTACGATACAAGAGCTGATTGATACCAATAGAATTGAAGTTCAAGCTCCCGAAGCACCCAATATCAATAGGAATCCGATGCCAGCCCATCAGGAGGCAAATATGATCGAAATAGTGCATGCGGAGGGGGAACCCAAGAAGCCATCGCAGACCGTCATGATGATTCGGTCTAGTGGAGTCAGGACAGATGAACAATCAGCAGATGAGAAGTTGGTGCTCAAGCAAAGCAAAAAGAGTGTTGAGCCATCTGTGGCAGTAGAGAAGGGGTCTTCAAGCAGAGTTACAACGAAACAGGAAGGGGTAAAGGTAATTGTACCGGGAGCGGCAAACAAATCCATCATAATCTTGGAAGGAGTCCACGCAGATCGGGTTATTATCAAGCCAGTAACCCAGTTACCAATAATCAATAGTAAGGCTATTCCATGGAATTACGAACGGGTAATGGTGATGTACAAAGGGAAGGAACTCAAAGAAAAAATCTGTGAAGTACAGGGTTTGACTTGCTCGGGAAGGTGTTTTACTCTCGAGGAGTTAAGAAGAGCTAAATATAATCCAGCACTAATAAAGAGAGCCGTAACTGCAGAAGAAGCAGAAGAATTCTTGAGGAAGATGAAGCTGCATGACTACTCTATCGTGTAACAATTAAGAAAGACGCCCGCTCAAATTTCCCTATTGTCATTATTAATCCATTCGGACGAGCACCGTCAAGCTTTAATGAAGATCTTGAATGAGGCACACGTTCCCAATAAGATCTCCGACTTGGAAAAAATAGCCAACAAAATCTTCGAAGTAAACAGAGTCACATTTTCCGATGATGAATTGCCTATAGAAGGTACTGAGCACAACAAAGCTCTTTACCTCACATTAAAATGTGAGAACTCTGTGGTGACCCGGGTATTGGTTGACAACGGGTCAAGCGCAAACATCTGTCCTCTCTCCACTATAAGCAAGTTGAAAATAGAAGATGAGAGGATCCATTCGAACAATATTTGCATGCGGGGATTTGACGACGGAGGTAAAGATTCGGTTGGGGACATAGTGCTGGAGCTGAAGATAGGGCCAGTCGAGTTCACAATGGAGTTTCAGGTGCTGGATATAGTTGTTTCCTATAATCTACTGTTAGGTCGACCATGGATCCATGCCGCTAAAGCAGTCCCATCAACACTACACCAGGTAGTCAAATTTGAATGGGATAGACAAGAAATAGTTGTGCATGGGGAAGACAGTTTATGTGCTCGCAGCAATGCCATTGTACCAGTTATTGAAGTGGAAGATGACCAGGGACCATGAGTCTACCATGTTTCAGACACGATGTTGGTAGAGAAAGTTCCGGAGGGGAAATACATTCCAAATCCAAAGATAACCGCCGCATCAGCCATGGTAGCCTATGAGATGTTGAAGAATGGTTTTGTACTCGGTAAAGGTTTGAGCTCATTTTTGCAAGGCATCATACAGCCGGTGTCTCTTCCCGAAAACTTGGGAACATTTGGTTTGGGATTCAAGCCCACTGCCACAGACATAAGAAGGGCCAGAAAGATAAAACAGAAGGCATGGGTCCTTCCAAAGCCAGTCCCATGTCTTTCCAAATCATTTTCAAGTCTGGTACCAGAAGTTGCCCGGTAACAACAATTCCTAGTCCTATGATTAATCCTGACGAGGAGTTAATTGAAATATTTGAAAGGTTGTTTGACGGTGTGAACAGGGTGGAAGTGGTGAAGGTCCTAGCAACGCAGAAATTCAATTCGTTGGGCCAAAAATGAAGCTTAATAATTGGAAAGCCACTCCTCTCCCACTCGAAAGGAGTCTTGGTAGTTTATTTTGATTTTCCTTCAGATTGTCTGGATCATTCCAGGGTTGGAATCCAGATTTTTATCTTTCATTCTGTGTGAAGTTTGCAAACCTTGTTATCTTTTCATCATTCAATGAAATGCAATTTCCCCTTCTTTATCATTCCTGATAGTTTTTCTTTTGTTTTTCTTTTCTGTACAGTTCTTTTTACACTGGCTCTAGTGATATGGCATGTATAAGGAATCCTCATCCTAGTCTTAAAATCAATCTGATTCCGAAATAATAATTCAAGAAGTAGATTGTGATTACGAATCAGAATACGATGAGGATGAGGCCTTCGAAGAGATTAGTAAGGAGTTAATTCACATCGAAGAAAGACCCAAACCCAACCTGAATGATACAGAAGCCGTCAATTTAGGGGACGCAGACAATGTCCGAGAGACTAAAATAAGTGTCCACCTCGAGCCAGAAATCCGGGAGGAGTTAATCAAAGCACTCATCGAGTACAAAGATGTTTTTGCATGGTCATATGACGACATGCCGGGTTTGAGCACTGATTTAGTGGTCCACAAATTGCCCACCGATCCAGTGTTTCCTCCCGTCAAGCAAAAGTTGAGGAAATTCAAAACTGATATGAGTGTGAAAATTAAAGAAGAAATCACCAAACATTTGGATGCAAAGGTCATTCGGGTCACTCGATATCCTGTTTGGTTGGCTAATGTCGTGCCTGTGTCAAAGAAAGACGGAAAGATCAGAGTATGCGTCGATTACCGCAATCTCAACAAAGAAAGTCCGAAGGATAACTTCCCACTATGCAATATCCACATTTTGATTGATAATTGTGCCAAGCATGAGATAGGATCTTTTGTGGATTGCTATGCCGGGTATCATTAGATTCTAATGGATGAAGAAGATGCAGAAAAGACGGCATTCATCACGCCATGGGGAACTTATTGCTACCGGGTAATGCCATTTGGTTTGAAGAATGCCGGGGCAACTTACATGAGAGCAATAACTACGGTGTTTCATGATTTGATACATAAGGGGATTGAGGTATACGTGGATGATGTAATCGTAAAATCAAAGCATTAGGACGACCACGTTGGGGATTTGAGGAAATTCTTCTTGAGACTTCGTAGGTACAACCTCAAGCTTAACCCTGCCAAGTGCGCATTTGGTGTTCCATCCGGAAAGCTGTTGGGATTCATAGTCAGCCGGCGAGGCATCGAGTTGGACCTATCAAAGATCAAAGCCCTCCAAGAATTGCCACCTCCGAGGAACAAGACTGAAGTGATGAGTCTGTTAGGAAGGTTGAACTACATCAGCAGGTTTACTGCTCAGCTCACGAAAACTTGTGAGCCTATTTTCAAATTGCTAAAGAAGGATGCTGCGGTCAAGTGGACTGATGAGTGTCAAAAAGCATTTGATAAGATAAAAGGATACTTTTCAAACTCACCCATACTGGTTCCGCCAGAAGCAGGAAGACCTTTGATTCTTTACTTGACAGTCTTGGAAAATTCATTTGGCTGTGTACTGGGGCAGCATGACATCACCGACAGAAAGGAACAGGCCATCTATTATCTTATCAAGAAGTTCACGGTTTGTGAGGTTAAGTACACTCAACTGGAAAGGACATGTTGTGCCCTAACTTGGGTGGCTCAGAAATTGAAACATTATTTGTCATCCTACACTACTTACCTCATTTCGCGCTTGGATCCGTTGAAGTATATCTTTCAAAAGCCTATGCCGACTGGGAGACTTGCGAAGTGGCAGATATTGCTCACAGAGTTTGACATCATCTATGTGACTCGGACTGTAATGAAAGCCCAAACATTAGCTGATCATTTGGCCGAAAACCCAGTCGATGAATATTACGAGCCATTAAGAACTTATTTTCCCGATGAAGAAGTGATGCATATCGATGAACTAGAGCAAATTGAAAAACCAGCCTGGAAACTCTTCTTTGATGGGGCTGCCAACATGAAAGGAGTCGGGATAGGAGCTGTGCTTATTTCTGAAACAGGGCATCACTATCCTGTTACGACTCAGCTTCGGTTTTATTGCACCAACAATATGGCCGAGCATGAAGCCTGTATTTTGGGTCTAAGGCTAGCTGCAGACATGGATATCCAGGAAATCTTGGTCTTGGGAGACTCGGATCTTCTGGTACATCAAATTCAAAGAGAACGGGAAACGCGAGACTTGAAGCTCATACCGTACCGACAATGTTTACATGATCTTTGTCAACGGTTTAGATCAGTGGAGTTCAGGCATATTCCAAGGGACCATAATGAGGTCGCCAATGCTTTAGCTACCCTAGCATTAATGTTGCACCATCCGGACAAAGCTTATGTCGATCCTTTGCATATTCAAGTCCGAGATCAGCATGCTTACTGTAACATGATTGAAGAAGAACTTGATGGCGAACCATGGTTCCACGATCTCAAGGAGTACATCAGAATGGGGATATATCCAGTGCAAGCCACGGGGGATCAAAAGAGAACAATTCGACGGTTGGCAAATGGATTCTTCTTAAGTGGAGGAGTTTTGTATAAGAGAACACCAGACCTTGGATTATTAAGATGCATAGATGCTAGACAAGCTATGATTGTCATGTCCGAAGTACATTCAGGAGTCTGCGGACCACATATGAGCGGATATGTGTTGGCGAAGAAAATTCTCCGAGCAGGCTATTATTGGCTTACCATGGAGCGAGATTGTATCAATTTTGTGCGCAAATGTCATCAGTGCCAGATACACGGAGATTTGATTCATTCTCCACCATCGGAATTGCACACAATGTCGGCACCATGGCCCTTCGTTGCTTGGGGCGTGGATGTCATTGGACCAATTGAGCCAACAACATCCAACGGGCACAGGTTCATTCTGGTAGCCATTGATTATTTCACCAAGTGGGTTGAGGCCAAAACTTTCAAATTGGTGACCAAGAAAGTAGTGGTCGATTTTGTTCACTCAAATATCATCTGTCGATTCGGAATCCCTAAGGTGATCATCACAGATAATGGTGCTAATCTTAACAGTAACTTGATGGAAGAGGTATGTCAACAGTTTAAGATTACACATCGAAATTCTACCCCATATCGTCCCAAGGCGAATGGAGCAGTCGAGGCAGCCAACAAAAACATAAAGAAGATACTTCGGAAAATGGTAGAAGGTTTGAGGCAATGGCACGAAAAATTACGATTCGCATTGTTGGGATATCGCACTACTGTTCGCACTTCAGTAGGTGTAACTCCTTATTTGTTGGTATATGGCACTGAAGCAGTAATACCTGCAGAAGTTGAAATCCCTTCCCTTCGGATTGTCGCTGAGGCTAAGATTCATGATGATGAGTGGGTCAAAACCCGTTTGGAGCAGTTGAACTTGATTGATGAAAAAAGATTGGCAGCAGTATGTCATGGCTAGTTATATCAAAAAAGAATGGCAAGAGCATACAACAGAAGGGTGCATCCCCGAAAGTTTGAAGTGGGTCAGCAAGTGCTTAAACGTATTCTTCCATATCAGGTTGAAGCAAAAGGCAAGTTCGCCCCGAATTGGCAAGGGCCATTCATTGTGACCAGAGTATTATCTAATGACGCTCCATATTTAATAGATATCGAAGGAAAATACATAGACATGGCCATCAATTCCGACGCGGTCAAGAGATATTATGTATGATTTCTTTGTTATAATTGTTGATTGTTTGTACTTGGCATTGTTTCAAAGATTGGAATGACGAAGGCAATTTGTTCTGCTATCTAAACACTTTACCCTTTGTTCCCTCTTTTGAGCCGCATTTGTTTCTTTCATACCCTTCTTTTGGAATCAATAACAAAAAGAAAAGGAAAAGAAAGAAAAGGAGAAAAGAAAAGAAGTGAAAAGAGAAAGTATAACAACAAGGAAATTCAGGTGTGAACTACGTTTGACCTGATTCCTATTAAGGATACGTAGGCAGCTTCCCGGCTCGGTCATAGTAAAATAAAATATCAAAATATCCCCAAGCAAAAAAAACTGGGGCAGAAGTTGTGATTTGTAATAAGAAATATGATTCCAAAAGTTTTAATTTTAAACCCATGTTAAATTGTTTGAGCCTTTGATACCCTTTCTTTCTAACCCCATCCAAAAGCCCACATTACGGTCCAAGGAAAGACCTTCAGATCAATCTTCGAGAAATGCCGAGTCGAGCAAATAGAGGTGATTCATATCAGAATAACGCTCTGGTCCAAATAGGAAAAGTAACAAAAATGAGAGAGTCTTATTGGTGAAAACCCTCGTGGGCACCATGAGGCGACGAAAGCTGAGAGAAAATAAAAATGAGAGAGTCTTATTGGTGAAAACCTTCACGGGCACCATCAGGCGACAAGTAATTGAGGAATCAACAAATGAGAGAGGTTTGTCGGTGAAAACCCTTCGGGGCACCGCAAGTCGAACAAGGTCCGTAAAGTTAGCGAAAAGTAAATTTGGGTTATAGAAGATCTTGGAGCACAAAGCAAAACAATTGGAAAAGAGGTTGGTTAAATAGACTGGGCTGATTAATCCAAATGCATACCATGATCACTGGTACCAGTGATTCCGCTCAGATAAAGTCCCTTTTCCTATCTCCAACAGTCATCCAAATTTGGATTATTTTCTTTATTCTCAAAATCCTTGCATTTCATTGCTGTTAATTTTACTTCTCTAAAGCTCTTCCAAGTTTAGCCTTGTAAGAAGGAATTTCAAAGCTTACTACCAGTTTCAGAATTGCACAAAGCAAAATGCAACTAGAACGTGCCAAAGATGATATGATGAAAAATGGGACCTATGGTGTAAGCAAAAGTTAAAATGGTGGAATGGTTTAGTAATGTCGTGGGAGATGTACGGTTTCAGGCAGAAAGGTCAGGAGGGAAGAATAGCAGTTGGGGATCTTGCAGTTAAGGATCATTCAGAAGGTCAAAACAATCATTTCGATCAGTTCAAGGCAGTGGGACAAAGCAAAGAATGGCAAAGAGAAAACCACCTCTAGCAAGAATGCCACAACGAACTACCATGTTTTAAACTGACAAAATTTTCTTTGATTTGAAACATAGGCAAAAATGGCATTTGTTTCGGGAAATCATCCGTAGGGAGAGTACGTACTAGGCAGATTTGATCGCGGAAATTCTCAGGACCCTCCTGGAAAATGGGACCTAGTTTAAAATTCAACATAACCATGCAGAATTTGGCATAAATGCACCATAGAGGATCATAAATGGAGCTTCAAAGTTTGTATGTTTGAGATACACTTTGGATATTACCCCATGAGAACAAAGATTTTGACTTCTCTTCTTTCCCAGATTAATGATTATGATTTTCTGCTTCCTCAACTTTTTCCCCCAGCAGAAAAACACCATCTTTTTCCACCTTTTCCCCAATTTATTCGGAGATTCTCATGACCCTCCTAGAAAATAGGACTTAGTTTAAAATTCAAAATACACGACTGAGTAGCAAGATCTGGCATAAATGTACCCCAAAAGAATATAAGTTGGTTTCAAAATTTTCATTCTGGAGATAGAATTTAGTTAGGAGTTGTGAGGACCCTCATGGAAAATAGGACCTAGTTTAAAATTTAAAACAGTCATGAGTAGTAAAATCTAGCATAAATGTATCCCAAGGAATAAGATGGTTTTAAAGTTCGCATGTTTAAGATATGATTCAATTAGGAGTTTTTAGGACCCTCTTGAATAATGGGACCTAGCTTTGAGATATCCATTAGATAACAAGGTTTAGCATAAGTTCTTGTTGTAGGGTAATATAATTTAGCCGTAGGATTGTCACTCTTAAGATAAGACTTGATTTAAGAGTTGTCAGGGCCCGTCTGGATAATGGGACGTAGTTTAAAACTGGTTTGGATAACAAGATTTAGCATAAGACATACCCTTCAGTAGATATAATTTAGCTCTAAAATTGTCGTTTAATTAAGAATTGTCAGGACCCTCCTGGATAATGGGGAGTAGTTTAAGACCTCCTTAGATAACAAGATATAGCTTAGATTTAAAATCGTCGTTTAGTTAAGAGTTGTCAGGACCCCCCTGGATAATGGGACCTAGCTTTCAAATTCTTAGTAATATTTGGTGATGTGATTCAGTTTAAACTCACAGATGCGCCCAGCTACCAAACTGGGGCAGAAAATTTTCTTTTATTTTGTTTATTTTTTTGAAGTCAGGCGTCCACCTGGAGAACAAGGAAAAACAGTTGAAGTATCAACAATCAGGCGTCCACCTGGAGAACAAGGAAGAACAGTTGAAGCATCAGCAATCAGGCGTCCACCTGGAGAACAAGGAACAACAATTAAAGTATCAGCAACCAGGCGTCCACTTGGAGAACAACGAACAACAATTGAAGAATCAGTAATCAGGCGTCCACCTGGAGAACGAGGAACAACAGTTGAAGTATTAGCAATCAGGCATCCACCTGGAGAATAAGGAACAACAATTCAAGTTTCAGCAATCAGGCGCCCACCTGGAGAACAAGGGAGTACAATTCAAGTTTCCACTTTCAAGTTCTTACTGATATTTGGTAACATGATTATATATGCCTATCTACCAAACTGTGGCAGAAATATTTCTTTGCTTTTGTCTATTTGGTTGAAATTAGGAGCCCACCTGGAGAATAAGGGAATACATTTTGAGTCTCAGCAATCAGGAGCCCACCTGGAGAACAAGGGAATACAATTCTAATTTCAAGTAGTCAAGAGCCCACCTGGAGAACGAAGGGAAGAAGCAATTCAAATTTCAAATAATCAGGAGCCCGCCTGGAGAACAGAGGAGAGGAAACAATAATCATAGGAAGACATTTAAGAGGAAAATACAAGTCAACGAGGCAACATCAGTCACAAGATCAAGTTTGGAAACAAATCTTTGTAAAGCATAGATTATAGCTTAGTCTAGCTTCTTCATTTTTGTCATGGTGTAATAAGGAGGTCAGTAGGCGGTATCAGCAGCAACAACAACATTAACTACAAAACCGCAGCTTCATGGTAGTCCCAGCTACCAAAACTTCCCGAACTACATTGACCTGATTCCTTTATAGCCAAGGATATGTAGCAAACCTTTGAAGCAGAGGATCAGTCAAATCTTTCAAAGAATGCTTCCCACGGAGTAATCAAATAATCCAAGCCGTTGATCTCGTTTTATCGAACGACCTGGATTTAACCTCACCCCAGTATATATTTGTCCAAACAGACCCCACCCCCCTCATAACCCCCATCTCATCTTCCTCACCCAAACCCTAGAGACCAACCGCCACCGTTGCCCACCGCCTTCCGGTGGCGGCGCCGGCTCCAATCACTCCCAAATTTACACCCCAGAACAACCCCGAGCCCCTCTTTCCAAATCCATGACTCATTTCCTTCGAATCACCCTAGTACTTCTCGAATCTTCAATCGAAGTTGTCCGGTCCCAAAATCTCCGTACCCTAGCCTACCCAATCGACCCCAATTTAACACCACACAACCCCCATGACTACCTCATACCAAATCCATCAATGGTTTCCTTCGAATCTGACCAGAACTCGTCGAATTTTAAATCTAAGATTTGAACCTAAAAACTCAAAATCAGTTTCCGTTGAGCCTGATGACATGCATCGATCAAAGCCTCTAGTTTTTGTGATTAGAAGGTCGACTCACTGCAAAACCGATGCTGTTCATTTGTTCTTGATAAAGAACAAATGATTAGCATCAGTTTGGGGTGAGTCACAGTATCAAAGCCAAACTGAAGTTCGAGCCTGTCCGATGAGTTTTTTCTTAGTCTTCGTTTATTTACATTAGTGTTATTATGATGTTCGTCTTCCTCATCTCTTTTCTTTTCCTGGTCAATTTCAATTGAAAATCGATCAGTACTCTGGTATAGATTATTCTGTTCACTGTTTGTTTCTTTAAGATTGGTTTCGTAGATTTGTTTCGTACATTTAGGATATCAGTAGACTTTGAAATCATATTTCGCTTAATCACTTAGTCAGAATAGTTAGGATTAGTTCAATAAGTTTGGTCTTAACCTCTTGTCTAATTATGTCGATAAGAACTGATTAATATAAGTAATTCAAGTTTTACCTACTTAAGAAATTTCTAGTGGATAGTAGGGTAGTATTTACACTAATGGATTAAATAATTGAGTGGACAATTGAGTGGATGATTAAAGAAATGAAAAGTTGAATTGGTAGTGGAAAATGCACTAATGGAATGCCCATTTAAGGGGGCTAAAATTCAGAAGAAAAAAGTCACAAAAATAGATACAGAAAGAGAGCTAAGAGAGAGAAATCAAAAGAAAAAATCAGAAACGGTTGCAGAATTTTAGGAAAATACACTGTTTCATTGAGCTCATTTGGTATTTTCTGAAGTTTTCCTCCAGTATGGAAGCAATTTCTTGTTAGCTGATAATAAAAAAGGGGTTTACGTCGAGTCTAGTTTGGGGTCTGCTGATTCATTAAGACTGAAATTAGGGTCTGGACTATTGTATCACATCTCTTGGTTTCAAAACTAGTCTGCTGGTTCACTTTTTGGTGTTGAATGCTACTGCTGCTGCTGTTTACTATGATCACCCCTTTTTCCTTTTGTAATATCCAGGTATATACTCTCGATCATAAACATGTAAGACTGGCTCATCGGATGTTTTGAAGGAAAAATGAAGATTTCTTTTTTATCAAATGTTTCCTTTCTTGTCTTCTTTCTCATTCAACCTATGGATTCAATTTTCCTTGCCTTAGCATGTTTAAAGAAAGGTGGTGCTGTGAACATTGAGACCTACGTTGAAACTGTAATCGGACTATTATTCAGTTTTTGTTGATTTCCATTTGTTTTAATTACATGGTCTTTATTATTGTTGGAAGAGTAAATTGATTTTAGGTTTCAGGTTGTGTTTGTAAGTTTAGATTACTTAAATATTTTGTTAATTACAAACTCAGTATATTGAAGTTGAGCTCGATTTTATTTTGTATAGTCCAATTCTATAAAGTAAGGAAACTTATCATGATAGTGTTAAATGCAATTAGTATTTTTTGCTGTTGTAAGGACTCGAAATGGAGTTTTGACCTTTAGCTCTGACCTTGGTCAGATCTAGGCTATTGAGTCTGGGCTTCGAGGTTTTTTGGTAAAGAGGGTAATATGCCATGGTTACTTGGGCTTGTCCAGTGAGCCCAATAAGTTGTTCATTGCTGCTGGATTTTTCACCTCGTGGTCTGACTAAAGTGCATGTCATATAAATTTGAAAACCAAGTTGGGGATAAAAATCAGAATCCTCATATAATTTTTGTTGATTGGTATTGATATCACACAAGCATTGATTCATATTTGAAGATGCCCCCAAAAAATATAATTTGCTGTAAGTATTGGCGTGTGGATTTTTTGATTTAGGGTTGCTAGTTTAGTCCGTTGTATCAAACTACCCTTAGGACGGCAAATTCATGACATGGGCCTCATGAATAAGCCCAGCTGAGCTCCAGGTTCGTGCTTGAATGCGACAATTGGTCATTGGGCCTATAGCCTGTCTAGGTTCCTTTCACAACTAAATACTGATTCTTTTCATTTCTTGCCAATTTTAATGATCACTAATTTAAGCTTGAGCTTTAGCTTGAAATCAACTAAAATTCCTAGAAGCTTTTCTTAATCAATTAATTAGGCTTTTAAAGTGGAGGTGAACCATATTAGATAACACAAATAGCTTATGGCCCTCCAAGGTTCAATTTGAATTTCCTTTAAAAATTAGAAATCGAGGCGTGCCATTTAACAAACTTCCATAACCCTCGTATTAATTTAGATATAAAAATGACAAATGTTCGTAGTTTGCTTTAGGCACATTAGATATACTATCGTGGTTGTGGACACGTTCGCGTGACATAATTACGATTTCTAAAAAACAAAATCGGAGTATGCGTACGTGCAACTTCGGTCAAATTTTCTAATAATTATAAAGCATTACTAATTGGAGATATGCCCGCGTGACATAATTTTTGACGCGCCAAACCAACGGGTACACGTACGTGTGAACTGTTTCAAGATACCTTTCTTAATTAAAAAGCGGTTAAAGTTACAATTGCACATAGGCTCAAATTGTTCTAAATTAGATAATTAAGCCGGATATAACAGTTGAGAGACCGTGCTAGAACCACGGAACTCGAGAATGCCTAACACCTTCTCCCAGGTTAACAGAATTCCTTATCCAGATTTCTGGTTCGCGGACTGTATTACAGAGTCAATCGTTCCTCCATTCGGGATTTTAAATCGGTGACTTGGGACACCATAAATCTCCCAAGTGGCGACTCTGATTTTTAATAAATAAACGATCCCGTTTCGATTGTCCTTTAATTAGAAAAACTCCCTTGTATTTATATACCCTTTCGGGGGTGTAGGAAAAAGGAGGTGTGACAACAACATCTTTTCCTTATAATCCTCACTGACTTGTTACCTTTTTGTTTATTTACTCCCCTCCCACAGGTTAGTTTATGCACTCTGGCATCATCATCATATTCCACAAGATCAAAAGGTCCTCCACCCACTCCTCCTCCTTGTCCTATCAGAAGTAGGAACAAAGGAAAGATGGAAGATTTGAACAACACCAGAAAGGAAAACTCAACTAAACGGGTAAAGGTCACTTATGGTGCTCCGGTCTCCAAAGAAAGTGCGTCCCAACTCGAGTAGAAACTGTTGAAAATTCAGGAGAAACATGATCAGGTTCTGAATCTGGCAAACTAGTCATTTTCCTTACCACTACAGATATCAATTTTCCAAACGCTTAGAACCCCACACCTCCACAAAACATCCCAAAACCACAATACCATCCCGCTCCTCACCACTACTGCAATACATGCCACACATCCAGCAATACTTCACTGCTCATCCCAGAACCTCTGAATTCCACAAATGACCATTTCCACCATAACACCCCCATCTATGTGGAAATCATGCCACACTCCACCCAAATTGTCTCAAGCACACACGAGTCTGATGATAAAGACACACTCATCAGGAACCTAGCTGCAGAACTCAAGAAATTGACTAGTCGAATTCAGGGTATCGAAGGAAGTAAGGGGATTGAAGGGTTGAACTACGAAGATCTTTGCATACAACCGGATGCCGAACTGCCCGAGGGGTACAAACCTCCTAAGTTCAAAATGTTTGATGGTACAGGGGATCCGAGAGTCCACTTGATAACATACTGCGACAAGCTGGTCGGAGTAGCGAAAGATGAAAGGATTCGCATGAAGCTTTTCATGAGGAGTCTGAAGGGAGATGCTCTATCTTGGTACATTAGCCAATACCCAAAGAAATGGTCGAAATGGGCGAGTATGGCGTCTGACTTTACGGACAGGTTCAGGTTCAACACAGAAAATGCACCAGATGTGTTCTACATTCAGAACTTAAAGAAGAAGCCCACAGAAACATTTTGCGAGTGTCCCATTCGCTGGAGATCAGAAGCTGCTAAGGTCAGACCTGCTTTAGAAGAAGAACAAAATGAACAAGCTTTTCGTTCGGGCTCAAGACCCGCAGTACTATGAAAGGCTGATGTTGATTGATAGCTGGAAAGTTTCCGACATCATCAAGCTAGGATCGAGGAAGGCATTAAAAGTGGTATGGTTACAAACTTTGAAGCCTTGCAAGCTACCAATAAGGCTTTACCGTCTGGTGGTACGTCCAAGAAAAGGGATGTAGGTGCCGTAATGGTTGCATAAAGAGCCAAATCACCTATCAAATACCAAGCCTATCTATTACCTTCACTAACATATCATCCTGCCCTGAATTACCAAGCACCCTCACCCTCTTACCAAACTCCACCACCTACTTACAAATCACCCCCACCTCCCACATATCAACCTACTTTACCCAGATATTTCCAACCCGCACATGTCTACCAAGCCTACAATGCTCAGCCATCCCACTATCAATCACCTCCCACACGTCAAAACTTTCCTAGACCTCAACCAAATTTTGACCGCAGACCCCCCAAACAGTATACCGCCATTGCTGAACCGATTGACCAGCTGTACGAAAGGCTCAAAGTTGTTGGTTATATCACCCCTATCCCTGCTATAACCCCCTGAAAACCCTTCTCAGAGGGTCAATCCAAATAAATCCTATGCATACCATTCCGGCATGAAGGGACATACCATTGATGAAAGCCGCTCTCTAAAGATAAGATCCATACTCTGATCAAAAAGATAATTAAAGCAAAGGAGCCTACTCCGAATGTCCGCAACAACCCTCTGCAGGACCATAAGAGTGGAGGTGTTCACATGATTGAAATAGAGGATGATTGGGATCCTAAAGGATCGATCGGTTTAATCATAGAAGGTGACGAACCAAAAAAGCCAATAGTCACCCTTAATCCGATTGTAGTCCAGACTCAGCCTTCTGGGGATGCCGAGGTAAACATATCTGTACCACTCGAGTTTGAAGCACCACCCCCTACAAACACCAATTGAGGTCGAGTTTGGGTCTCCAGCAAACGCACCCGCACCGTTTGAAGTTGCGGTTTTACCCTCTAAAACTCGTGCTCTATTCGGAGTAAAGGTGCCCATTCCAGTAGAAATGTCGGACTTAACACCATTCCATACAAATTCCATACCTTGGTATTACACGGCCAAGGCAAGAAGGAAAGGGAAAGCCAAATTCGGGGAAATAGTTGCGGCATAGGGTATGACAAGAACCGGCAGGGTTTATACTCCGGAGCATTTAGTTAAGTCGAGTAAGCGGGCCTCTGGTTGGCCAACCATCACTGAAACCAGGCTCAATGATCTCTGGAGAAAGATACAAGCCAAGGAATACTCAGTCATTGATCAACGAAACAAAACACTGGCACATATTTCTATCCTAGCTTTGTTGCAAAGCTCCGACATACATAAGAATGCCTTGTTGAAGGTGCCGAGTGAGGCATACGTACCAAGCGACATCACCGGAGGAGAAATGGCAAACACGATAGGTCAGGTATTGGAAAGTCACAAGATCACTTTTCATGAAGAAGAGCTGCTATTAGAAGGGTTGAGTCACAACAAGGCATTGCACATCACCGTGCAATGCGCAGATTGTTTTATCACCAGAATCCTGATTGATGGAGGGTCCAGCCTCAACATTTGTCCGTTGGTAACACTAAAGACATTGAGAAAGGGGCTGCACGAGATCAAGGACAGGGCCATCAACGTTAAAGCTTTCGACGGTTCCCAAAGCTCCACCATTGGGGAAATCAGTCTGTGTTTGCAAATGGGCCTACTTGGTTCGATGTTGATTTTTAGGTTATAGACGAGCCGACATCTTACAACTTGCCGTTGGGACGGCCGTGGATTCATGCCACTAGGGCCGTAGCGTCAACACTGCATCAGGCGGTGAAATTTGAGTGGAACAACCAAGAGGTGATCATTCACGGCGACGGTAGCAATCTCATATACAGTCGCTAAACCATCCCAGCGATTGGAGAAAGGAGAAAGATAGGCAGGGAAACCTATCACCACATCGAGCGAGTCAACGCCATTGACAAAGACAAATAGTGGGACAACAAAATTGAAAGCATATTGAACTGGAGTGGATATGAGCCTTGCAAAGGACTTGGCAAGAACCTCCAAGGAATCTCCAAGCCGATCAAACTAAAGAAACATGGCACCACTTTCGGTCTAGGATACGAGTATACTTGGGAGGAATTCAACAACTGGTCGCCACCATGGCGCGGCCCATACTACCTGCTGGATCAGCCAATACCATATTTAGAGCAGACCTTCTAGCCGACCGATATTATTTATGGGTCGGAAGAAGAGGAAGCACTGGCAGCAGTGAGGAATTTGTTCCTAGAAGAAGATGACATAGATTGTTGTGTCATTTTCAAGGAGGGGGGGAGGAAGGCCTTTCCATACAGGCCGTAAGCCAAGGAGCACGCCTCAACAATTAGACCATCAAAACCACCAGAGCTCGGAAAGCCTCGGGGTAGCAAGGTTGATTAAAGCATCATGCACCATCTTTTATTTTTACTAGTTGATTTTCCTTTCGCATTTTTGAATTTTTGCAATAAGATTTTCCAATGTTCAAAACAGTTATGAAATTTATCAAAGCATTTCAGTTTCCTTACAAATCTTACTCATATTATTTTCTCTCATTACTTTACTTATACAGCATTACTATTACCTATCTTGATGAACCAATGGCTGTGACATGCAATGAGACAACGCAACAAACGGACATAGATTCAGAGGAAGATGATATACCGGAAGAGATTGTTAAAGAGGTTGAAAATTTTGAGAACAAACCTAAGTCCAACCTGGACGAGACCGAGATTGTTAACCTGGGAGATGCAGAAAATATCAAAGAAACTCGTATCAGCATTCATTTGTCACCGTCAGAAAAGAAAGAATACACAGAATTTCTGAAGGAATATGAGGACATATTCGCCTGGTCATATGATGACATGACTAGTTTGAGCACATCTATTGTGGCCCACAAACTGCCAACTGATCCGACATGTCCACCGGTAAAATAGAAGCTCAGAAAGTTTAAACCCGACATGAGTTTGAAAATCAAGGAAGGAGTCACTAAGCAGGTCAAAGCTAAGGTCCTCAGAGTAGTAGAATATCTGACATGTTTAGCCAATATTGTACTGGTGCCGAAGAAGGATGGGAAGGTCAGAATCTGTGTCGACTACCGGGATCTCAATCGGTCTAGTTCAAAGGACGACTTCCCCTTGCCGAACATACACATCCTAATCGACAATTATGCCAAGCATGAGTTGCAATCATTTATAGATTGCTTCGCTGGATATCATCAGATCTGGATGGATGAAGAAGATGCTGAGAAAACGACTTTCATTACACCGTGGGGGATGTACTGCTACAAGTTGATGCCATTAGGGTTAAAGAATGCAGGGGCCACCTACATGAGGGCCATGACTAATATCTTCCATGTTAGGATACACAAAGAGATTGAGGTGTATGTAGATGATGTCATCATAAAGTCCAAGAAAGACACTGACCACATGGAAGATTTGAGGAAGTTCTTCAACAGACTGAGAAGATACAACCTGAAACTGAATCCCGCAAAATGTGCATTTGGGGTTCCTACCGGAAAACTACTTGGGTTCATTGTGAGTCGCTGAGGGATAGAACTAGATCCATCTAAGGTCAAAGCTATTCAAGAACTGCCACCGCCAAAGAACAAGAAGGACGTAATGAGCTTCCTAGGAAGACTTAACTACATCAGCCGGTTCATAGCACAATTTACGGTCATCTATGAGCCGATATTTAAGATGTTGAAGAAGGACGTCGCTACCACATGGACTGATGATTGCCAAAAAGCTTTCGATAGAATTAAGGAATACCTATCAACACCACCAGTCTTAGTTCTGCCTGGGTCAGGTAGAACTCTATTACTCTATCTTGCAATATTGGATGGAACGTTCGATTGTGTTTTGGGGTAGCATGATGAAATGGGGAGGAAGGAACAGGCCATCTATTACCTCAGTAAAAAGTTCACCTTGTACGAGGCTCGGTATTCTCTGTATTCTCTGTTAGAGCACACCTGTTGTGCTTTGACTTGGGTAGCTCAGAAGTTGAGGCACTACTTCTTTGCCTATACTACATATCTCATATCAATAATGGATCCCTTGAAGTAAATCTTTCAGAAGCCCATGCCCACTGGCAAGCTGGCCAAGTGGGAAATCCTGTTGAGTGAATTTGACATTGTCTACGTGACTCAGAAAGCAATCAAAGGACAGACACTAGCAGATCACCTTGCTGAAAATCCCGTGGACGGAGAATACGAACCCCTGAAAAGGAGTTGGCATAGGAGCATTCCTAGTATCAGAAACCGTTCAACATTATCCGGTATCTGCCAAGCTCAGGTTCCCGTTCACCAACAACATGGCCGAGTACGAAGCCTGCATCTTAGGGCTCAAGATGGCCATTGACATGAACATCCAAGAGTTGCTAGTAATTGGGGATTCAGACTTGCTTATACATCAGGTCGGAGAAGAATGGGAGACCAAGAACGCCAAGATACTCCCTTATTTGCATCATGTACAGGAGTCGAGAAAGAGGTTCACAACGACAGAATTCCAGCATGTTCCCAGGGTCCAGAATGAATTCGCCGATGCACTGGCTACCCTATCATACATGATACAACATCCAGACAAGACTTTCATTGATCCCATTCTGGTAAAGATCCATGATCAGCCCACTTACCGTGCTCATGTCGAAGAAGAAATATACGATAACCCTTGGTTTCATGATATCAAGGAATACTTGGCAAAAGGAGAATACCCAGAACTCGCAAACGCTACTCAGAAGCGCACGCTTCGGAGGTTATCCCACAATTTCTTTCATAGTGGAGGAATCCTGTACAGGAGGACTCCTGATTTGGGATTACTAAGGTGTGTCGACACAAAGGATGCATCCAGGCTATTAGAGGAAATTCATGCAGGGACTTGCCGTCCACTTTGAATCTGGCTCTCCTTGTGTCACGACCCAAATCCCGGTCGTGATGGTGCCCAGCACACTACTAGGCAAGACCGACCATTATTCAACACTTAACCCAATTTATCAAAAATAACGAAAAAAATATCAATTAAGCAAGATTAAAGTACTGAAGATTTTAGCAAAATACACAATATAATCTCACTAGGACCCGGTGTCACAAATCTGAGCCTCTAGAATACAGAATATCATCCTAATACATGGTATATCCAAAGTCTGATAATGCGGAAATAAAGAGATAGGATAAGAGGGAGAAGTTCAATGGATGCGAATGCCGTGCAGCTACCTCGATACTCCCAGAGGCTGGATCTGCTGATCAACTGGATCTACTGAGCCTGAGACTGCCCTGGATCTGCACACAAGGTGCAGGGAGTAAAGTGAGTACTCCGAACCAGTGAGTAATAAAAGTAACTACAATCCGAAGATAAGAAAATCCAGTAAATACACAAAGTAAGCTAAAATCCAAATATACAGCAACATATGGAACTGAGCAGCTAAACACTAGTATAAATACAAATACATAAATGCAATGCAATGCATATGATGGTACATTCCAGTACCCACTACGGCGTGCATCCCGAGCCATCCATATTTATTTATCGTTGACGGCGCTCACTGGGGGTGTGTACAGACTCTGGAGGGGCTCCTACAGCCCAAGCGCAATATCTTGGTCAGTCATTGTTACCTGACCGGTCAGCCATTGTTACCTGACCAATTTATATCATACAGTGCCATTGTTACCACTGTTCAAGTATATCATCCAGTGTCATTGTTACCACTATTTCAAGTATATCACACAGTGTCATTGTTACCACTGTGTCAAGTATATCACACAGTGTCATTGTTACCACTGTTTCAAGTCACTTTATAATCAGTCCATAAAATAATATAATAAGCCCCTTGGGCATTTACAAAACAGAAGTTCCCAGCCCGGAATACATTTAAAATATCATTTAAGTTTTCAACACTTAGAATTATGGCTGAGTTTGCAAAACAGCATTTAAAACCTTGGACTGAAATTAAATGATATGCAAATCATGCTAAGCAGTAATATCAATCCTCGAAGGATTTTACAAATCGGCACAAGGCCCCAAACATGGCATCAAGCCCAGTAATATCAATGAAGTATGTGTATCAATCACCAGTATAGTATAAACATCACACGGGATGGACCAAGTCACAATCCCCAATAGTATCTGACCCCGCACTCGCCATGGAGTGCGTGTCACGCCTCAATATAGCGTTACGATGTGAAAGTCCGGGGTTTCAAACCCTCAGAACAGCATTTATATCTATTACTCACCTCAAGATGGCCAAAAGTCCACTCTGCGATGCTCTTTCCTTTTGAATCGACCTCCTCGCGCATCGAATCTTGCCAAAACCACAAGGAATATATTACAATAGGCTAAGGGAATATTTCACAAAATTTGCAAAACCCGAGCCCTGGGCCCACTTCTCAAAAAATTACGAAAGTTACATCACCGGATTCCTCATCTCGCCACGAGTCCGTACATATAAAATTTACTAAAATCGGAGTTCATTTGACCCCTCAAATCACCAAATCTTATTTTCAAATCCCTAGGCCTAAATACTCAATTTTTCTACAATTTTCATGCTCAAATCCATACATAATTGATTTACTTAACTCAAAATAGGTGGGGATAACTTACCTTCACATTGATGATGAAAATCCCCTCTTAAAGCTCCCCAAAAATCGTCCATACTTTGAAGAAATGAAGAAAAGTGAGCTAAATCCGTGTATAAAAGAATCTGCCTGTGCTTCGTAGAGTTGTACCTTGCACTTGTGCTATACAAGTTGTACATCCTATTAAAATTGTTCCTTGTCGGACACCTTCTGTTTAAATACACATAACATCTTGTATAAATATCCAAATGACAAATGGTTTGAAGATTTAGAAACTAGATTCAAAGATCTTTAATTTGATAGGTTATACACTATATAACTCTTTATATATCCCGAGATATGAGCTTCTAAAGTAGGCTCCCCGAAATCAGAAAATTCTGGAGAACGAGCTCCACCAGTCATATTCAATCGACCGTAACATTGTCAACAAAAGTCAAAATTACGGTTTCTTTAGCTTTCTGGAAACTGGACATGAAGGGCTACAACTTTCGTTTTTTAACCATCTTAAAATTCCTTATATATCAAAAGATATAGGCCTCCGGAGTACGCTCCACGATTGCAGTCCAAAGACCTTCTGCAGAAAATTGCAGCAGAAATTTCTGCAGTTTTTTCTTTTCTTTTTGGTCCGAATTTCATTCCGTTATCCTTCCAAAATCCACCCGAGGCCCTCGGGACCTTAACCAATTATATCAACATGTCCCACAATATCATTCAAACTTGTCCCAACCTTCGAAACACCCAAAATAACATCAAAACATCAAATCATCATCGAATTCAAGCCTATGAATCTCACGAACTTCCAAATTCCATTTTTGATAAAACAAACCCAACCAAACCACGTCTGAATGACCTCAAATTTTGCAGACAAGTCCAAAATGACATAATGAAGCTACAGAAACTCTCGAAATTCCATTCCGACCCTCGGATCAAAATCTCACCTATCAACCGGAATTCGTCAAAATACTAACTTTGTCAATTCAAGCTTAATTCTACACTGGTAATCACAAAAATATTCCGGACACACTCCTAAGTCCCAAATAACCTAACGAAGCTATCCGAACCATAAAATTCACATTTCGAGCCCTCTAACACATAAGTCAATATCCGGTTGACTTTTCCAACTTAAGCTTCCTTAAAAGAGACTAAGTGTCTCAAACCTTACCAAAATCATTCCAGAATGACTTCAAATTTTGCACACAAGTCACATTCGACATTACGGACTTGCCCCATCTTTCGGAACCGCATTCCGACCCCGATATCAAAATTTGCACTTCCGGTCGAATTTTCTCAAAAACCTTCAAATTTCTATATTTAGCCAAACGGCTCCAAAATGACCTACGGACCTCCGAATTCACTTCCGATCACGCTCCCAAATCCAGAATTACCATACGGAGCTACTCCCAGTCTCGGAATTCCAAACGGACATCAATAAAACTGAAATGCATTTTAAGCCAAACTGATGCAATTTCTTCTAAAATGCTATCTTCCACAATAGGCGCCAAAACGGTCCCGGGTTATCCAAAATCCGATCCGGGCATATGCCCAAGTACGAAATCATCATACGAACCTGCTGGAACCTTCATATCCCAATTCCGAGGTCTTTTACTCAAAATTCCAATCCTAGTTCATTTCTTCAATTTTAAGCTTTCAAAATGAGAATTTCCATTTAGATTTGATTCCAAACTTCCTGAATTTTAATTCTAACCATACACTTAAGTCAATATACGTGAGATGAAGCCGCTCATGGCCTCAAACTGCTGAATGACGCGCCGGAGCTCAAAACGACCGATCGGGTCGTTACAATCTCCCCCACTTAAACATACGTTCGTCCTCGAACGTGCTGAGAACTATACTGAAGTAGTCCAAAATCACTTGTTTAACACATCATGCACCTTCCCATGCTACCACTACTCCGTTGAGCACATTAGCTCGATAATTTTGTAGATATACTTATTTATTCAAGCAAATAAGCCATTAGGCCCAATTCCAACATCCTAAATTTTCCTGCCAAGCCTGTTTCCATCATACGACCACCATATCAATCTCCACATGCTGTACCCAAACATGACTGCATAACTTTGCTGAATTCACACTTTGCATCACTTACTCATAGAACCACAATAACATTCTTTAAACATAATGGTCGAAATTCCACAAATCTAATGCTCCAATTGCATCTCATGATCTACACAGGTCTTGCTCTAGTTTTTTTTTTTCAACACCGATACGACTGAAGAGATGTGCCGAAATTCACAACCAACTGCTGAATCAACAATTCATTGGATCTACACTCCTGACAAGTTCCATTACCTTGTCCCAAACCAAAGAATGATCTTTGCTCTATAATATACTTCATATAATCAGTTTGCACTGACCCCAAATCTAGTAACCTCGTCTCACCCAGTACGAACTGCTCAGGAAATAAGCCACCTCAGACATAATCAAAAATCCAACAAGACGACACAATGTGCTAGTGGGCTACCAATTCGAACGCGATACAAAAGGAAGGCGAACTCTGGGAGGAACTACTCAACTCGCACACTAACATGGACTTCCTCAGAAAACAGGGAAATAGAACACATAAAAGCAAATATGGGCAATGAACTGAACATCACACTGTTGCGTCGCGCAACCCGATCCAAACAACATACTTATGGTAGCGTTCCACCCGATCCACATATAGGACTGACATAAGGAGATATACATCGAGCTGAATAGCTCATCACATCAAAATACCGAACATCGGTCATAAACACACTAAGGTGCATAATATCATTCCCAAGGAAACATATAGCGCTATAGGCTACAAACTCAAGCACAACTGAGGTGTGATACATGATCTAAGTCTCATCCTGCTCATATAACATCACCGCTGAGCGGAACCTCAACACATAAGGAATTTACCAAGCCGTCTCACAACTCATACAGTGCAATATATCTTTACATGAATTAACTGACCACGAAATAAGACTGCGACTATCCTTCCATAAAGAGCGCATTGCTGAAACAAACACAACTGGCCTGACGTAAGGCTCACTTCCACATTTAAATCTATCCACCGACCTCAAGTCGATCCTGATCGTGCCAAGCTAGGCCAATAATCTTTCACAGGTCCATAACCCAATAAACAAAGTGCCCTCCAGGCATAAATTCTCAAATGGATGATATTACCAAAATCCTCATACTTGGTTTAAATTTCTAATTAATCAAGTGACTACATGTCACACTTATACAATATTCCTGTGGGACAAGCTCCCACGATCTTCCGAAATAACTAACGGGTCTGCACATCCAAACCACCGGCTGCACTAACGCTGAAAAGAGATCAAGAATCCCTAACCAGGATGCAAAGCCTTTCTAACAGAACACCGACCTCAGGTGATACTGATGTCAATACCCATCTTACTCAAAACACTGAAACTCAAATACTGCTCATCTGAGATCGTGACATCATAGTTATTGACCAAACTACAACCTTGGTCCTTACTTCAAATTCCATACCACTCACTACACCTCATGTGCCAATATACGATAGACGCGATTTCCATCACAACTCTGGAACCGCCGATAGGCTAATACTTCATCACATAAGACTTTCCATTTAACTCACTTCAGGAGAACTATAGCAGCATATAGGCGAATCCTCATAATCGTCGAATATGTCAATCTCTAAGTAGTTGTCCAAGCCACCATAACACTTTCTGGGATCCGCCTACTCATAATAGGCCCTAACAAAAGCATGCTTCAGAATAACATTAATCACTGCGGCCGACAAGCCTCATATGCATAACTCGATCACGCTGGACGAACTGATCACTGACACCAGTATACCAACTCAACTATGGCTAATCAATCTACTTCCTTCCAATTTATCCTTGATTGCCTTAGAAATAATAATATCTCCGTTTAACACCTAACTTATTTCAATCAAACTCACCCCGAGTGACCTTAAATCACGAGACCATGCTGTCTCAAATACCATGACCATTTCATGTCTCTCAAATGCTACACCGCAAGTCAAAACATCATATAACATTCTGTGCCTTTCTTCATAAGCTGCTTCAAAAGCTTGACTCTTAACCGTACTTATAGACTCAAAATCATTAGGCGCCACACTTTACCTATTGAATTAACTAGGACCGCTATTGAGAGCCACCCAGCTCTGACTTGTCCCCGAATGCAACCAACTCTACTGAATTTTATAACATATGAATACCCTCTCGATAAAGCACCTAGAGGGATCACTTCCCTCGAAGCCTGCACCTATACGAGGCATAAATCAAGAATCTTCCCTCAAGTCTGAACATGAGCCAATAAGTCTAACCATAGCATGCATCCAACAATTCATTTACTCAAATTACCACTCATGGTCCTTTTCCGTAGCTGCAATAACCCACTAATACGCCGATAACCAAAATTCACGCAGGTAATAAACCGTGCAATCAGCTAATCAATAGCAAACTCCCCAACTTGGCTTGAAGCCATAGATCACAACACATATACTCTATTACTGTCGTAATATCATGGTGAGATTAAACTCACTCCATCATAAGCTCGTGGAAACACGAATCATCTGGAATTTTAACTCTTCTGCATTTCTTGCATTTACTCACACAACAGTTAAGCCCACTCTCTAGGCGACCATTTTTATTTTATTTTTTTTAAGTCCTAAATTTTTCAAAAATTTCGGCAGAGCCTCCTTTGTAATTGGTCCTATCCACCTGCCAGAGAATTACCAAAACCATCCTAACAACACATCCACAACTTGACAAAGCATCACAATGTATATCAATTACATAAATCTAAATTGATACATGGACATGCGTTGCACCTATTTGAATCATAACACATAGAAAATACCCTTCAACCCTCCATTACTGGGCTATTCAACCAAATAGGAACATATTCTTCCTTTAATAATTTCGACCTTCAAGGTGGTCTTCTTGAATCAACGATTTCGTCATAATACATTTATGAAAGCGATCTCAGCTCCCAGACTTATCTAACTAGGAGACACGAAAAATATTCTTCACGCGCCCATAACTCGGGCTACTCAACAAATCACAATAAGAAACGAATCACTTAACAGTTCATCTACTATCCATTAGGCTTCTTCCCCACTACCAAGTCGTACAAATACACCTCACAACACTAATATACTCATCACGTGGATATCCAACCGCCATTCCGGCTAACAAGGACAATAATGAACATATGAGTTCAAAACACTTGCTCACAAAATCAGCACCTCGGTGCTCAAGCCATTGGCAAAGATTTGGCCTCAAGTCCTCCAGACTGGTCTAACTTCAAACTCACAGAGATTACACCTCGCCCCTCGATCGGGGAATCAAAAGCCATCGAGACACATCTGATACTGAGCGCCCGTTGGTGCATACGATCACGCGGAAGGAATTTCAAAAGTTTCTTTTCAAGCTGAATCAAGGACGCACGATAAGAATTCAAGAATGTGAAGTTTTCCTAAAGGTTCGGCAGCCTCTTGAGGATAAGTACAGACATCTCCGTACCGATCCGCGAGACTCTACTAAACTGGCTCATGACTCGCGAGACCAAGTAACCTAGGCTCTGATACCAACTTTGTCACGACCCAAATCCCGGTCGTGATGGCGCCCAGCACACTACTAGGCAAGCCGGACCATTATTCAACACTTAACACAATTTATCAAAAATAGCGAAAAAAATATCAATTAAGCAAGATTAAAGTACTGAAGATTTTAACAAAATACACAATATAATCTCACTAGGACCCGGTGTCACGAATTTGAGCCTCTAGAATACAGAATATCATCCTAATACATGGTATATCCAAAGTCTAACAATGCGGAAATAAAGAGATAGGATAGGAGGGAGAAGATAAATGGTTGCGAACGCCGTGCAGCTACCTCGATACTCCCAGAGGCTGGATCTGCTGATCAACTGGATCTACTGAGCCTGAGACTGCCCTAGATCTGCACACAAGCTGCAGGGAGTAAAGTGAGTACTCCGACCCAGTGAGTAATAAAAGTAACTACAGTCTGAAGATAAGAAAATCCAGTAAATACACAAAGTAAGCTAAAATCCAAATATACAACAACATATGGAACTGAGAAGCTAAACACCAGTATAAATACAAATACATGAATGCAATGCAATGCAATGCATATGATGGTACATTCCAGTACCCACTGCGGCGTGCAACCTGAACCATCCATATTTATTTATCGTCGACGGCGCTCACTAGGGGGTGTGTACAGATTCCGAAGGGGCTCCTATAGCCCAAGCACAATATCTTGGTCAGTCATTGTTACCTGACCGGTCAGCCATTGTTACCTGACCAATTTATATCATACAGTGCCATTGTTACCACTGTTCAAGTATATCATCCAGTGTCATTGTTACCACTATTTCAAGTATATCACACAGTGTCATTGTTACCACTGTGTCAAGTATATCACACAGTGTCATTGTTACCACTGTTTCAAGTCACTTTATAATCAGTCCATAAAATAATATAATAAGCCCCTTGGGCATTTACAAAACAGAAGTTCCCAGCCCGGAATACATTTAAAAATATCATTTAAGTTTTCAACACTTAGAATTATGGCTGAGTTTGCAAAACAACATTTAAAACCTTGGACTGAAATTAAATGATATGCAAATCATGCTAAGCAGTAATATCAATCCTCGAAGGATTTTAAAAATCGGCACAAGGCCCCAAACATGGCATCAAGCCCAGTAATATCAATGAAGTATGTGTATCAATCACCAGTATAGTATAAACATCACACGGGATGGACCAAGTCACAATCCCCAAAAGTATCTGACCCCGCACTCGCCATGGAGTGCGTGTCACGCCTCAATATAGCGTTACGATGTGAAAGTCCGGGGTTTCAAACCCTCAGAACAACATTTATATCTATTACTCACCTCAAGATGGCCAAAAGTCCACTCTGCGATGCTCTTTCCTTTCGAATCGACCTCCTCGCGCATCGAATCTTGCCAAAACCACAATGAATATATTACAATAGGCTAAGGGAATATAACACAATCGAAAAGACTCGAAAAATATCGAAAATCACGAAATTTGCAAAAGTCGAGCCCCAGGCCCACTTCTCGAAAAATTACGAAAGTCACATCACCGGATTCCTCGTCTCGCCACGAGTCCGTACATATAAAATTTACCAAAATCGGAGTTTATTTGACCCCTCAAATCATCAAATCTTATTTTCAAATCCTTAGGCCTAAATCCTCAATTTTTCTACAATTTTCATGCTCAAATCCATACATAATTGATGTACTTAACTCAAAATAGGTGGGGATAACTTACCTTCACATTGATGATGAAAATCCTCTCTTGAAGCTCCCCAAAAATCGTCCATACTTTGAAGAAATGAAGAAAAGTGAGCTAAATCCGTGTATAAAAGAATCTGCCTGTGCTTCGTCGAGTTGTACTTTGTACTTGTGCTATACAAGTTGTACATCCTATTAAAATTGTTCCTTGTCAGACACCTTCTGTTTAAACACCCATAACGTCTTGTATAAATATCCAAATGACAAACGGTTTGAAGATTTAGAAACTAGACTCAAAGATATTTAATTTGATAGGTTGTACACCATATAAATCTTTATATATCCCGAGATATGAGCTTTTAAATCGGCTCCACGAAATCAGAAAATTTCTGGAGAAACTGCTCCACCAATCATCTTCAATCAATCATAACTTTCTCTACAAATGTCCAAATTACGATTTCTTTAGCTTTATGGAAACTAGACATGAAGGGATACAACTTTTGTTTTTGAACCATCTCAAAATTCCTTATATATCAAAAGATATAGGGCTCCGAAGTAAGCTCCACGATTGCAGTCCAAAGACCTTATGCAGAAAATTGCAGCAGAAATTTCTGCAGCTTTTTCTTTTCTTTTTGGTCCGAATTTCATTCCGTTAACCTTCCGAAATCCACCCGAGGCCCTCGGGACCTTAACCAATTATATCAACATGTCCCACAATATCATTCAAACTTGTCCCAACCTTCGAAACACCCAAAATAACATCAAAACATCAAATCATCATCGGATTCAAGCCTATGAATCTCACGAACTTCCAAATTCCATTTTTGATCAAAAATCTAGCCAAACCACGTCCGAATGACCTCAAATTTTGTAGACAAGTCCAAAATGACATAATTAAGCTACAAAAACTCTCAAAATTCCATTCCGACCCTCGGATCAAAATCTCACCTATCAACCGGAATTCGCCAAAATACTAACTTTGTCAATTCAAGCTTAATTCTACACTGGTAATCACAAAAATATTCCGGACACACTCCTAAGTCCCAAATCACCTAACGAAGCTATCTGAATCATAAAATTCACATTTCGAACCTTCTAACACATAAGTCAATATCCGGTTGACTTTTCCAACTTAAGCTTCCTTAAAAGAGACTAAGTATCTCAAACATTACCAAAATCATTCCGGAATGACTTCAAATTTTGCACACAAGTCACATTCGACATTACAGACTTGACCCATCTTTCAGAGCCGCATTCTGAGCCCGATATCAAAATTTCCACTTCCGGTCGAATTTTCTCAAAAACCATCAAATTTCTATATTTAGCCAAACGGCTCCAAAATGACCTACGGACCTCCGAATTCACTTCCGATCGCGCTCCCAAATCCAGAATCACCATACGGAGCTACTCCTAGTCTCGGAATTCCAAACAGACATTAATAACACTGAAATGCATTTTAAGCCAAACTTATGCAATTTCTTCTAAAATGCTATCTTCCACAATAGGCGCCAAAACGCTCCCGGGTTATCCAAAACCCGATCCGGGCATACTCCCAAGTACGAAATCATCATACGAACCTGCTGGAACCTTCGGATCCCAATTCCGAGGTCTTTTACTCAAAATTCCAATCCTAGTTCATTTCTTCAATTTTAAGCTTTCAAAATGAGAATTTCCATTTAGATTTGACTCCAAACTTCCTGAATTTTAATTCTGACCATACACTCAAGTCAATATACCTGAGATGAAGCCGCTCATGGCCTCAAACTATTGAATGACGCGCCGGAGCTCAAAACGACCGGTCGGGTCGTTACACCTTGGTTGTAATTTTCAACTTCTCATGTATTTTCTTTACTTTATTTTTTCTGGACTGTAATAACGTTGTAATAAACTATTGGGGATGGCTAGTGAAAAAAGGGGGGGATAACTATGTATGTAAAAGGGGTAGATATCCTGCTCATAGGGAATTTCTGATCTCTACATATCACATAGATATCCTGCCTATAGGAATTCTGCACTTTAATATGTAGATACTATGCCTATAAGGAATTCTGCACCCATATAGATATCCTGCCTATAGTTTTCTGAAATTCTGCATTCATATGGATATCCTGCCTATAGTTAAATTTTTGCATCTCTCATATAGATACCATGCTCATAGTTAACTAGAAATCTGAACCTTGCATATGCATTTGTCACTAGGCAAACCTGTTTATAAGGCTTAAATAACTAACTGCATCTAGATATCATGTTCATAGGCTTAAACGAAGTACAACATTTAGATGTCATGCCTATAGGATTTCTGCACTCTTGCTATGTCTATAAAAGTGTCAAAAATCGACAACACATAGAAAGCATGCCTGTAGGAGCCTTAATCGAATATGAAATGTTTCACTCGCTTATAGGTCTAAAACCAGTAACAATGACGCATGCTTTTTTGCTAAAACTCGCCTTTCTTTAATAACAGGCAATTTTCTTAAATCAGTATGTATTCATGTTTGTTTCATTGTTTCTGGAATCAATAGATATCATGCCTATAGGGTTCTTCGTCTAACACTTAGGCAAGCCATAGGGTGAAAGTTTATAAACTGAATCTTATTTTATATGCTACAACCAGCAGGCAGGCCTGACTCGGGTTTCTTATCTGAACTATGTAATAAAATAGACTGCCTCGATCCTTTAAGTTTAATCAGACCCTAAACAGTATAAGTCATGCTAACTACTTGCTTTTCTCTGCTTAAAGGAGGTCTGTTTGAGCCTTTTCATTTGTTTATATGCTTCCCCATACTTGCCATACGTGTTTTGATTGTCGCCTTAGTATTTTACCTTTTGAAACCACAAATAAGCCCAATACCTCCTCCCTTTAGGATTACTAGTCCCAAGTGCCTCCGAGGCTGATAAGATGGGGACGGGTAATAGCATGCAATAAGTAAACGAGACCATTCCGCGCTTTAATACCTTAACGAGGTGGGAAAGGGTAGATATGGATATGATGACCACGCGATAACGTCTCGTGTAGCCCCTCATTGAGGAGTGATTACTGGATGTTGTGTGGGGTGATCCATATTATTAATAAACCTAGGACCCCTTCCCTTTGTTTTCTTTGTTTCTTTTAAATCTTTTTAAACCATTTCTTTTAAGAAAATCAACTCCTTTTAGTTCCTTTTTCTTACTTTTGTTTATTTTAACCATTACGTAAAAATCCCCTCTTATTTGAAGTTGTTATTTTCCTATGTGTTATTTGCATTTAAGTCACAACAATAGCTTGGCCGGGAACCACACTAGTGGATCCTGAGGGGTGCCTAACACCTTCCCCTTGGGATAATTTCAAGCCTTTACCCAATCTCTAGTTGTTCAAATCAAACCTTTCTTAGTGTCCTAATGCACTTAAATCATTAGGTGGTGACTCTTCAATTCAAACCCAATTCCCGAAAAGGAACGAGTTGTCTCCCAAATGTCATAAACCCGATTTTTCGCGAGAAAAAGGGGGGCGCGACAGCGTTGTGACTCTGCTTGGGATTATTTTAGGCTTTTACCATTTCAGGCTATTTTTGTCTTTACGCTTTTCTATAAGTCTTTATTTGCTTAATGCCTTTAAGTATTTATTTCCCTCTCCTATTACAAAACTGACTTGTCTTTTGTTTCTTTCCTTTATTTCTTTTACTACTTTCCTTTACTGCTTTCCTTTATTTCTGCTTTAAATTATGAAGAATTGTTGTAATTACTTCATAACGTGCAAATACATGACAACTTGTTTTAATTATTGTCGTGCCCCCTTTTTCTAAAAAGAGAAATTGGGTTCATGACATTTGGGAGGACAACTCGTTCCCTCTTGGGAATTGGGTTTTTTGAAGAGTCGCCACCTAATTATTAAAGTGCATTAGGACACTAAAAAAGAATTCGAGTTGAAAAACTAGAGTTCGGGTAAGGGCTAGAAATTATCTCGAGAGGAAGGTGTTAGGCACCCCCCAAGATCCACTAGTGTGGTTCCCGGCCATGTTACAATTGTGACTTTAACTAACAAGTAAGCAAATAAAGGTCTCAAATAGAAGGGGATTTACACATAATGTTGCAAGTGAATTAAAAGTTTGAAGAAAGATAAAGAAAACAGAAATCTTAAGCAAATAGTCTGGACAGTTAAAAAAAGGGATAACAAGTAAAGGGGAAGGGGTCCTAGGTTTACAAACAATATGGATCACATCAATGCAACACCCGACAATCACTCCTCAGAAGAGGGGTTGCATGTGGTATTAGCGCACTAGTCATCATGTCCATATCTACCCTTTCCCACCCCGTTAAGGTATTAAATGCAGAATAGTGTCATTGCTTATTGCATGCTATTACCCGTCCCGATCCTATCAGTCCCGAAGGCATTTGAGATTATTAGTACTAAAGGGAGGGAGGTTGGTTTTTTTTTCCAGAGTTTTAAAAGGACAAAATTCTAATGCGACAAACAAAACACATAAACAAGTAGGGGGAAACAAATAGCAGTTTAAGGGCTCAAACAGGCCTCCTCACTTAAAGGAGCAAATTATTTAGCATGACTTCAAATACTGGTTATAGTATGAATTAAATTTAAAAACGTTAAGACAGGCTGATTTATCACATATTTCTCAGATGAGGAGTCCGAATTAGCCTTATCAAAACTGACACAGTTAATTAATGACCTAATGGTTTGCCTAAGTGAGACCTATAGGCATGATATCTAATGGAGCGTACTGATTTTAGAGAGAGGGTTACTGGTTCTATAAACAAAAGATCTGCAGATTTTAAACGACCTTATGACTGATTTTAGACTCATAGACGAAATAGACGAAGCTGATTCAATTGATTACTCATATAGGCAAGTTATCTAAGCGTAATTGGTTTTAAACGATTACATAGATGCAAGAGTCCTATAGGCATGGTATCTAAGATGAGAATGCAGAAGTGTAGAAAAACTTATAGGCATGGTTTCTAAGATGAGAATGTAGAAGTGCAGAAAAACTTATAGGCATGGTTCCTAAGATGAGAATGCAGAAATCAGAAAATCTTATAGGCATGAGTTCTAAGATGAGAATGCAGAAATCAAAAAAATCCTATAGGCAAGTTTTCTACCCTTTGCATACATTCACCCCCATCCCTTTTCACTAGCCAACCCCAATAGTTATTACAAACTATTACATACCCGAATGAATCAGAAAAAAAGTAAAAATTACATCCAAAATTCCAGCTACAACCAAACAGCCTATTTCAGACTCAAAGTCCAACAATATAAGATAAACCAACTTCTAGGATCAGATTTCCAAAAGCCTTTCTCATGTTTGGGATGTGTCAAAGTTCCCAAGAGTCTCAAAGGGCCCCGGGCAGGGCTTACCCCCAAACACATTGCAGAATTGAGATCATAGTGAATTGTGGAAGGGCCAACCCTCAGATTTCCAAGTTCAGAGGGAACTCAAGGTCCCCAAGAAAGGCTTATAAGATGGGGGCAGAACTTAAGAGTCTAAGAATAAGTGTATGTGCATAGGGGAATTAGGGGAAAGCCATGGCAGGCTGGTGGTCATGCTAAGCAATTGGGAATACTGGCACACCCCCGACCAGCCTGTTAGCCAAATCTTAAGAGTTAGGATCCATTGTGGATCAGGTTATGACCTGAGCAGCAATTTGAATACTGCCAAGCCATGAGCCTTAACTCAAACACATAGAAGGGAACAGGGGTAAGGATTCACAATAGAAACAGGTGCAGGGAAAGAACATACTTAGCATGAATCATTGAACATGAGCAGTAAAGTAAACAGGATTGCAGAAGACTGTAAATAAGCACATAGGGGTAAGGCAGAAACGTTAAATCAGAACATACCAGTTCAGGGGAAAACAAGTAAAAATAGTAGCCTTATAAAAAGCCAAGTTGCAAGCCAAGCAATTCCAAAAGATCTCAAGCAAAAGCAGAGTGTTGAAAGAGTATTGAATTCAAAGCAATATTGCAAGTGTACAAGTATTGAATTGGAGTTAAGGACTGGTAGTGTGTAGGTCATGTGAACTGAAGGTGTAAGGTGTCTTAAAAGTGCAGAAAGGCAGTCCCTTTTATAGTGCAGAAAGCAAGTAAGAAAGACAAGGAAATATCATTGAAATCAACCTCCCTTTGGTTAAGGGGTTCTGATTTCAACGGGTAAAAATTAGTTAAGGAAAGAAGTTTTAATTATAACCTTTTCAAAGTAGCACAAAAGGGGTAAGTACATAAAAGTTATTTAAGGAAAACAATCAATGACATACGGTTTGTGCCAAATATGGCAAAGGAATCAATCAAACAGCCAGGAAACCAAAATTACAAGTTCAATTCGAATGAACCAAGTCAATAAAGGTAAAAGAGGTTCAATCGAAGAAAAATCAGTGACAATTCATCAGCCTTATTAAAGGGATTTCAGAATCAATCACTTAATTGGTGAAAACTTTTGAAAGAGGAATTTCTCATATACAAAACACACAGATCAAGCAAAAGGAATCGTAAGGTTTCTTAGAAAAAAAGTCTAACATTGAAAGTCTTAGAGCCACAAGCAAAAGGGATTCGAGTTCAGTTATAGACTCATAGTGAGTCTGAAAGCCTAGGGTCCCTAATACCACTTGCCAAAGAAACCCCCAAATCCTAGGGTTTTAAATTAAGTCAGACAATGGCGATGAGAAGGCAGGCCACTTGAGAGGGGCTCAGAAGTCTTTTCCAAAGACTTATAGGAGACAAACACACACGATAGAAAGAACACTGATTCAAAGTCATGAGAACATGCTCAAGAAAACTTGGAGTTTAAACAAGTTCAGAAGAAAGAGATGATACGAGCTTTAAACAAAAGTAGATGAAATATGCTTAGCAGGAACACAAACAGAACTCAATAAAGTGAACAAAATCAAAGAACTCAACTATAAACGCATATAGCAAAGAATAAGGATTAACAACACGGATTAACATGAGAGCATAAGAGTGACAGCAAAATAGAAGAGTCTCGCATAATAGAAAAGAAACAAGAGAGCAAACTCATGCATAGTAGAAAAGAAAACATATGAGCCTAACATAGATAAACACACATAAAGAAAGAATGGAAAGAATCAGAAAGATATTTGAAGAAACTTTTTCAGAAACCTTAAAATCGAAATTGAATGATTTTAAAAAGGAAATTTGGGGAAAACCTTTAAAATGTCAAATAAAGCCAAAACATATCACAGATCTAAGAAAATAGGTGGGTACAGAACCTCAGATGGCTTAGAGTTGCAGATAAAACCCTAGCAATGAGAAAGGTCTCGAGGAAAGTCAGATCCTGAGTCGAAAAGACTCATATTGCTTGAACATGCCAGAATAATGGCCGGAGAAGCCATAGATCTACAGATCTGAGAAGGATCTGAAAAAGGCCATTGAAGTCGGGCTTCAAACCTTGAATAACTTAGGTCTGATGGTGAGAAAGGATGAGTATAGACTGTCCATGGTCGGAGACGCCATGGATTCCGGTAGAAACATGGTGAGATAAGGTGGGAAACGATTAGGGTTTCAGAGAGGTTTGAGAGACGAAGAGGTTCAAAGCGGCGTCTCGGTAAAATGAATTAGGTTAAGGGTGGATTGGGAATTGAAAAAGGAAAGGGGAGTTTATGGCCGTTGATCAAAATGATCAACGGCCTGGATCAAAAGGGAGCCAGGTGCGTTTTTAGATCGGGTCAGGGGTCGGGTAATTTGGGGGATTGGGCTGGTTTAATTTGGGGGCGGAATTGGGTCAAATTGAGGGCCAAAATTGAAAGGTGAAAGGGCTGTAATTGAAATAGAAATGGGCTAAGTGTTAAATAGCCTATTTTCCCTTTTATTTTATAAAAATAGTAATAATAATTTTAAAAGTAAATTAAAACACTAGCCAACAAATACTATATAAATATTAATTTAAAAATACTGGAAATAATTTTATAATTATAAAATGCTACTAATCGTGAAATAGGCTATAATTGCAATTACATGCAATTTAGCTTAAAAATACCAAATAGAATTGTATAAAAAAATACAAAAATCACCTTAATTATATTTTGGTGTAACTATGAGAATAAAATAAGTTATTCACCAAAATGATAATCTTGGGAATAATTATTGGATTTTGTACTTCTAAAAATAGACAATAAATTGATTTTAAAATCTTAAAAATTAGAAAAAAAAAATACCAAAACTCTTAGGCATGCTTATATATGTATGTACATGCTATTTTGAAAGTATTTAGTATAGAAAAATACATAGGGAAAATGCATAAGCATGTTTTCAACATCATATTCCACTCGTGCCAAACAAATACCATAGCAACGCTTATAATGAGTGGTTGCGCTCTTCCGATATTATCACCCTTTAAATCCGGCAAAGGCATATTTGCGGTAAACCTAGTCGATCAACGGTGTAGTCGACGGTTCCATACCTTTCCCTCTTGAGTTGTCCGCTCAAGGGTACCAGTCTAAAACCCCATAGAAACCTTACTTTGTTTAACTGTGCATGCATCATGGTCAAACCTAGCCGAGTCAGTTGTGTTGTCTGCATAATGAATCTTTAAGATAGCCTTGTCCAAAGTCCACTGGGTTTTCCCAAAACCCAAACGGACACTACCACGTTTTGTGCATTTATTTGGAGAACTAAATGCTTTATGCTAATTGTTGGTATTAAATAGTCGAGTCTGGTGGGAGTAAGGGCCTAACCCTTTTGTCTTGCAGAAACATGAGGCACGAGGTCCCCAACTTCGGTATAGTTAGCACACTCTCACTCTTGCTGGACTGGTGGAGGAGTTTTCCATCAAATGACCAAATCAACGAGTGGAAAGAGAGGGCCGCCAAAGCTAGCGTAAAGTTGGAATATTTGGAGTATAATTTGCTGGAATTGGAAGGGAAAGTGAGGAAGAGAGTCACCGACTGCCAGAACGCTGAAGGAAATGAAGGAGATCTACTGGTGTACCAATGCGAGCTGGAGGATTTGATTAACGAGAGCATTCAACCTGAGGAAGGTCCTGCGGGGACCAAATAGATAGGAATCTTTTCTTTTTGCTTTAAGAAATGTAATAAGGCCAACAACCACTAGTGACATTTTATTCCTGGTTATTTAGTGTCGTTTTGGGATTCGTCTACTTTTATCAATAAAATGAGGCATTTAGCATTCTAAGTTCTCCAAATCAATTCGTTGTTAGGCCTACCTCGGACACAACGAGGCTCCCAAATTAGGACACGATTTACATCCTTGCACTATGTGTTTAAATATCGCAACATCTTTTCCTTATAATCTTCACTGACTTGTTACCTTTTTGTTTTTACTTTTTGTTTATTTACTCCCCTCCCCAAAGGTTAGTTCATGCACTCTGGCATTGTCATCATATTCCACAAGATCGAAGGGCCCTCCACCCCCTCCTCCTCCTAGTCCTATCAGAAGCAGGAACAAAGGAAAGATGGAGGATTTGAACAACACCAGAAAGAAAAACTCAACTGAACGGGTAGAGGTCACTCATGGTGCTCAAGTCTCCAAAGAAAGTGCATCCCAACTCCAGTAGAAACTGTTGAAATTTCAGGAGGAACTTGATCAGGTTCGGAATCTGGCAAACTTGTTATTTTCCCTCACCTCTCCAGATATCAATTTTCTAAACGATCAGAACCCCACACCTCCACAAAACATCCCAAAACCACAAAACCATCCCGCTTCTCACCACCACTGCAATACATGCCACACATCCAGCAATACTCCACTGCTCATCCCAGAACCTCTGCATTCCACAAATGACTATTTCCACCATAACACCCCCATCTATGTGGAAACCATGCCACACTCCACCCAACCTATCTCAAGCACACCCGAGTCTGATGATAAAGACTCACTCACCAGGAACCTGGCTGCGGAACTCAAGAAATTGACTAGTAGAATTCAGGGTGTCGAAGGAAGTAAGGGGATTGAAGGGTTGAACTACGAAGATCTTTGCATACAACCGGATGTCGAACTGCCCGAGGGGTACAAACCTCCTAAATTCGAAATGTTTGATGGTACAGGGGATCCGAGAGTCCACTTGAGAACATACTACGACATGCTAGTCAGAGTAGGGAAAGACGAAAGGATTCGCATGAAATTTTTCATGAGGAGTCTGAAGGGAGATGCTCTGTTTTGGTACAATAGCCAAGATCCAAAGAAATGGTCGAAATGGGCGAGTATGGAGTCCGACTTTATAGACAGGTATAGGTTTAACACAGAAAATGCACTAGATGTGTTCTACTTTCAGAACTTAAAGAAGAAGCCCATGAAAACATTCCGCGAGTATACCACTCGCTGGAGATCAGAAGCTGCTAAGGTCAGACCTATATTAGAAGAAGAAAAAAATGTACAAGTTTTTCGTCCGGGCTCAAGACCCGAAGTACTATGAAAGGCTAATGTTGATTGAGAGCCGAAAATTTTCCGACATCATCAAGCTAGGGGAAAGGATCGAGGAAGGCATCAAAAGTGGTATGGTTACAAACTTTGAAGCCTTGCAAGCTACCAATAAGGCTTTATAGTCTGGTGGTACGTCCAAGAAAAGGGACGTAGGTGCCGTAATGGTTGCACAAAGAGCCAAATCCCCTATCAAATACCAAGCCTATCCGATACCTCCACTCACATATCAGCCTACCCTGAATTACCAAGCACCCTCACCCTCTTACCAAACTCTACCGCCCACTTATCAATCATCCCCCACCTCCCGCATATCAACCTACTTCACCCAGATATTTCCAACCCGAACATGTCTACCAAGCCTAAAATGCTTAGTCATCCCACTATCAATCACCTCCCATACGTCAAAACTTTCCTAGACCTCGACAAAATTTCGACCACAGACCCCCCAAACAGTATACCGCCATTGCTGAACCGATTGACCAGCTCTACAAAAGGCTCAAAGTTGCTGATTATGTCACCCATATCCCTGCTATAACCCCTGAAAACCCTTCTCAGTGGGTTAATCCAAATAAATCTTGTGCATACCATTCCGGTATGAATGGACACACCATTGATGAATGCCGCTCTTTGAAAGATAAGATCAGACTCTGATCGATAACAAGATCATTATAACAAAGGAGCCTACTCCGAATATCCGCAACAACCCTCTGCCGGACCATAAGGGTGGAGGTGTTCACATGATTGAAATAGAGGATGATTGGGATCCCAAAGGATTGATCGGTTTAATCACAGAAGGTGACATACCAAAGAAGCCAATAGTCACCCTTAATCCGATTGTAGTCCAGACTCAGCCTTCTGGGGATGCTGAGGTAAACATTTCTGTACTACTTGAGTTTGAAGTACCACCCCCTACAAAGACACCAACACCAATTGAGGTCAAGTTTCGGTCTCCAGCAAATGCACTCGCACCGTTTGAAGTTGCGGTTTTACCCTCCAAAACACGTCCTCCGTTCGGAGTAAAGGTGCCCATTCTAGTAGCAATGTCGTCCATAACACCATTCCGTACAAATGCCATACCTTGGGATTACACAGCCGAGGTGAGAAGGAAAGGGAAAGCTAAATTTTGGGAAATAGTTGCGGCACAAGGTATCACAAGAATCGGCAGGGTTTATACTCCGGAGCAGTTAGCTGAGTCGAGTAAGCGGGCCTCTGGTCGGCCGACCATCACTGAAACCGGGCCCGATGATCTCTAGAGAAAGATACAAGCCAAGGAATACTCAGTCATTGATCAGCTAAACAAAACACCGGCACAGATTTCTATCCTAGCTTTGCTGCAAAGTTCCGACGTACATAAGAATGCCTTGTTGAAGGTGCTGAGTGAGGCATATGTACCAAGCAACATCACCAGAGGAGAAATGGCAAACATGGTAGGGAAGGTATTGGAAAGTCACAAGATCACTTTTCATGAAGAAGAGCTGCTATTAGAAGGGTTGAGTCACAACAAGGCGTTGCACATCACCGTGCAATGCGAAGATTATTTTATCACCAGAATCCTAATTGATGGAGGGTCCAGCCTCAACATTTGTCCGTTGGTAACACTCGGGACATTGGGAAAGGGGCTGCACGAGATCAAGGACGGGACCATCAACGTCAAAGCTTTCGACGGTTCTCAAAGCTCCACCATTGGGGAAATCAGCCTGTGTTTGCAAATGGGCCTGCTTGGTTCAACATTGATTTTCAGGTTATAAACGTGCCGGCATCTTACAACTTGTTGTTGGGACGACCGTGGATTCATGCTGCTGGTGCCGTAGCGTCAACACTGCATTAGGCGATGAAATTTGAGTGGAACCACCAAGAGGTGATCATTCACGTCGACGGTAGAAATCCCATATACAGTCTCCAAACCATCCCAACGATTGGAGGAAGGAGAAAGATAGGTGGGGAAACCTATAACCACATCGAGCGAGTCAACACCGTTGACAAAGACAAATAGTGGGACAACAAAATTGAAAGTATATTGAACTGGAGTGGATATGAGCCTGGCAAAGGACTTGGCAAGAACCTCCAAGGAATCGCCAAGTGGATCAAACTGAAGAAACATGGCACCACTTTCGGTCTGGGATACTGTAGACATGTGATTTTTGACCCTCCCCAAGATTTTATATATTTAAGCGTAAATATTTAATTTAGGCCCAATATAGCTATTTCAACTCATTTTTACTCTTTTACTTTATTTTACTACAAGAAAATGAAAATTGTAGAAAATATTTTTATTTTATGTACCTTCCATAAAGTAAAAAAATATACAAAAAATAGTACCTTAATTTTATCTTTATATAATCTTGAAAAATACAAAAAATATATGTAATAGTCTCATGTTTTAATATAGTTTAGTTTAATTAATTAGAATTTATTTTTGCATCATGTAGTATAGTTATCTTATATTAAGGGAATTTAGTATGGTTTTAATTAATAATTTTTGGAGTCTTCTTAGCCCAAAATTGAAACACAAAAAAAGACATGGTCCAACCCAATTACCCTTGGCCCATTCTTCCCAACCCATTAGCCCATTTAAGTGCAAGATTTAATCCTAGCCTTCTATTTCCTTCTAATCTAATGGCCATCATCCTTTCCTACTTCCATATAAAATACCCAATTATAGAAACCCTACACTAAGTTTTTCAATTCCTAGACCTAGACTACACTAAAAGAGCTTCAACCGCAATACACATATACAGACGTTCCTATGAAGATCGTCTTCTTCGCAGCCCCTGAAACCAACGGCCCCAATCTCCAAATCTCCATAGCTGCAGACCCAACCCTATCAGATCTCTATCTCATCGTCACCCCTAAAAACCATAAGTCGCAGAGAACACCGAACGACCCTTTCAGCCTCTTCTTCTTCTTTTGAACCTAGACACACACCCATCAGAACCAGACCCAATGCCTGATATTTTCGAAACAAGACAGAGCTTCACCCATTTTTCATGGATTAAAAAGCTAAGCTTCATTTTTCTTCAAAATGACCTAACAAAAAACACCAACTCCGAAATCTGCAGGAACTGGAATAAATGATTCCCTACAGTGTGCTTTAGAATTGAACACGACTTTGGTTGCGAAGAAACCATCTACGTAAGGCAACAGCTGCAGAAGAAGAGCTTGACATGCTTCTCGATTTAGTCGTGGATTAGTTTCTCCAGCCCTCTCATCTCTGAATCTTCGGCATTTTCTCTAAGAAGGGAAACGAAAAAAAACCCTTTACCCTCCCCAATTTCCAAAATTTGATCAAACTCTTTGGATCCTCTAAGTGAGAACGAAATAAAAAGAGAACAGAGGGGCCTGGGTATAAGGGTTGGCCACGGATAAATATTTTGAGCAAATTGGACAAAATCTTTAGAATTCCTAGATAACTTTTCTTTTCTTTAGATTGTCCTTCTTTGCAAAGGTTGATGAGGGTGAATTGAAGTGTGATGAGCTCAAAATAGATCGTGCAAATGTATTAGTTAAAGGGTAGAGTTGTATTCCTATAATTTGGAATTTGTACTCTATTCGATGTGGACCTAGCTGCTTGTGGACTAAATCCTAGGTCTAGTTGATAAGCCTGATGCTTTGTTGTTTGAGATTGCTACTCCTCCTCTTGAGTGGACCGTCTGATCGTAAAGCTGGTTGTTTGGCGCTAGTCTTAGTCTAGTCGTGTTCTTCCTCGTTTGTTTTTGTTTTTCAGTAGATGGGCTATTTTTTGGTCGTTTTGGTTTCCAGTTTCCGGTACCGATTCGAGTTTGGTCCGTGGTTCATTACATTTCGAGTTCAAAGTAGTGAAACAATCAATTTTCCGGCTATAATGAGGTTCAATTCTTTCATCCTCTATTTGTTTTATTCAAGCTTAATATAAGTTATCTTTATGGTGGTATGATTCCGTTGTTTGTATAGTTGTTCTTCATAGTTCTGAATTTGCTCACTTAATTATCTGCTCGTATGTTTACTCGAATTGGTTATATCTAAACGTGATTTTGTCACAGTATAGAAATTGGATTGCTGAACTATGTCAATTAGATTAAAGGGGCTCAGGTGTGCATTTCATGTGACCTAGTTCTCATCTCCAACAAGGTTAAATAGAGCGTGTCGTGAACCACGGGTGCATTTCATGTGGTGTGGCTTGCGATATGTTTTAAATGACCTTGAATTAATTCTTTAAATAAGTAAAAGTGGTTTTCAAAAGTTAAAAATGCACATAGGTTTAAAAGTGTTGTAAAATCATATAATAGACCAATTATAACAGTTGAGCGACCGTGCTAGAACCACGGAACTCGGGAATGTCTAACACCTTCTCCCGGGTTAACAAAATTCCTTACCCTGATTTCTGTGTTCGCGGACTACAAAAATAGAGTCAATCTTTTCCTCGATTCGGGATTTGAACCGGTGACTTGGGACGCCATAAATTTCCCAAGTGGCGACTCTGAAGTTAATAATTAATAAATCCTGTTTCGATTGTCCTTTAATTGGAAAAATACCTTATACACTCCTTTACGGGGGTGTAGGTGAAAAAGGAGGTGTGACAGCTCTGGCATCTCTGCTGGGGATCAAACCCAGAATCTCTGGTTCAAGGTTCAAGAATTCGAGCTTAGATGTACATTTGGTTTTATCTGTTATTTGATTTTATTACATGTTTGAGCCTAATGTGCTAAATGTTGCTTTTTACTGCTTTGATATTATCTGAACTTTATATATAAACTGCTACAAAACCCCTCTCTTCTCTCTCCCGAGGAGAGCACGCTGGTCGTGACTTCTTTCTGTTATTCATATCCCAAATAGAATGAGGTTCAGACAAGTTGCAAAGCCGGATGATCTTTTGGTTACCAGTACGCAACCCTCCTCGACTCGAGTTGTCCGCTCGAGTACACAGTCTAGAAGAAGACACCCAGATTTTAAACCTAGAATAACTCAGTCTCATGCCGGATCCCTAGCAGGAACGCTGATCTGCATCATGTGCATTTGACTTTGGAGACTCAACACAAGAGTTGGGTCTGTCTAGGATAGGTGTACCCGAAATGAAAAGACCATCCTGATGCATCCTAATGTGCTACATGTTACAATCTTCAAGGGTAAAAGGGTCATTTGGCAGACCAATGATAGTTGAGGGCAAATGAAAAAAAAGGACAAAAAGAGAGGGTGAAGTGTGAAAATAAAGCAAGTAGGGCCTAGTTATGTTTTTTGTTACATTTTATTAAGAAAAAGAAAAAAAGAGCATGAAACTTCAAAAATATTTTGCACTTTTTATCATTTTTCAAAAATCAAAAAAAGGGAAAAAGAAAATCCAAAAAGATTTTACATGTTTCATCATTTTTCGAAAAAAAAAAAAATGTGTTTTCTATAAGTCAGTTATTTTTTTTTTAAATTCTCGCCCGTATCCAATCTGCCCGAACTACGCATACCTGATTCTCGTCTTTAGGGGCGTGATACGTAGGCAACCCACAAGGGTCCGGTCTTCCTAGTGAGTTTAGGTTCTTGGCTTCGCGGGGTCTTAGCCAAATCTTGAATTTTTAGCCACTTTTAGCCACATAGGTTAATTTTAGAAAAATAGTCGCAACCATGTCTTGCATGTGTCTAGTAGGGAATGTTATTGTCTCACATAGTGTTGGTTTAAGTTTTCTTGTACGGGTGTGGATTTACTTACTGGAGTTTGGGCATGACAGATACCCCAGGATCACTGCATTCAGAAGTTGCTCGAGGAGTCATTTTATATTTTTGAGTCAATTGTTCATATTTTACTTTCTAGTCATGTATAGTAGTATTCGGTCTTTTAGGTGATGTTAGAGTTTGTAATAGTCTAGTTAAGTTTGCCTAGTCTTTTGTTATTGTATTCCTTATTTGGTATTTGGAAATGTGTTACAAGTCAAAAAAAATCAAAAAAAGAAAAGAAAAGAAATTTTGCGTTTTTATATTTTTGTTATAAGTTTTCATTAGAATACTAATTCTATAAATGAAAAAAAATTTCCTTTGAGGTTGTTTTTCCTTTAGGTAATTAATATCAAAATAAAATTTGTTTTATATTTTCTTTAGTATATCAGGACTAAAAATTCAAAGAAAAAATAATTTTCTGTAAGGTATTAATATCAAAAATCCAAAAAAGATTTTCTTTTGAGATTCTTCTTTGGGGAATTAATGAAAAAATGAAAAAATTTCTTTTTTATTTTACAAGAACTTTAGGACATTGTACATAGAAGAAATAACATACCTTATCTTCTGTTTATTTTTAAAATTTCTCCTTTAGGTAATTAAAAATTGAAATCCAAAAACAGTTTTTATCTTTTTCATTTCTCATTACGAAGTTTTTCTTCAGGGATATCAAGTGGAAATTCAGAAAAAAAGGAGTCAAAAAATATATCTTTCTTTTCTATGATTTTTTCCTCAATAGAGTATTTGTTTCCAAAAAGAAAAGAAAAGAAAAATCTGTTAAGCTTGAGTTTAGAATAGGTTATAGAACATTAAGTCTAGAAAATTCAAAAAGAAATTTGCTTCTTTATTTCTGTTTTCTTATCGGGTTAGTCACTAAGGTTAAAAAAGGAGAATGTTAGTTTGTTTCCTTTATTCCTGATTTTCCAGAACTACGCAAAAGATCTGATTCATATGAGGTCATGATACGTAGACAACCTATATAGGGTTCGATCGAATCATTTTTTTTATTAAAAAAAAGGAAAAAAGAAAAGAAAAAATAGAGGTGGAATTGTGGGATGTGAGATATGAGAGAAAGAAAGGGTGATGATTAAAAAAAATGAAGGAAAATGGGCGTGCCAGCAAATGCTAGAAAAGCAAAGAAAAGAGAGGTTGAAATGAACAAATTGGGATGATGCCAACTGACCTTTGTACCCTCGAAGTCATTTTAGAACCGATAACTGTGGCTAGGTGCATTGCACATAAAGTGAGATTATCTTATGTTAAATGCCCTAACACTAACGTGATGGCTTCATTTTGTTATATTCATAGCAGAAGGGTGGTTGGTTTGTGGTTTTAAATGGTAACTCTTCTCTAGAACAAAAAATCAAAAGGCAATGGCAGACAACAATAGAACTGATTTGGTTGATACCGGCGCTTGAAAGTAGTTGGTTGAACAGGACAATGGGTTGGTTGAAGAGGTAAAGATGTTAAAATAACACATGTCTGACATGCATCAGGTTTGGATGACTGAGAAGGCGTCACCCTCGCCACCACCTAGCTTCTTGGATGCTGCCCTTACCCAAACTCCGGACACGATGCCAGATGATACTCCATACTCTCCAGATCCACCCGTTTATCTCCAAGCTCATGATGCCCAATATTACCCCTCAGAGGTTGCCCACAAGGTTCCCTACTCATACAAACAGGGCCCCAGGGATGAGCCTCATGTTGAAAATGAAAGGTTCACAGGAAGAAAAGGGAAAGATGGGGCACCCAGGAGGCTGAAAGGCATAGAACAGTCCTTAAAGAACAAGCAAAGAATGGGAGATAAGGGAAGCATGCTTACAAAGAACTGTCTGTGTCCCCTGATGTTCGCCTGCCCGCGGGGTTTAAAGTGCCAAAATTTAACTTGTATGATGGGTGTGGGGATCCGGTAGCCCACTTGAAGGTTTATTGCAGTGAAATGAGAGGTGCTGAAGAGAAAGATGACTTGATGATGGCGTATTTCAGTGAGAGCCTGACTGGGGTAGCTTTGGACTGGCATGCTCGTCAAGATGTTGGTAAGTGGACTACATTGTGTGACATGGCTCAAGATTTTGTTCAATACTTTCAATACAAATCAGGCGTTACCCCAGACCGCTCCTCCATATCTAAGATGGGAAAGAAGTCGGAGGAAAGCTTTAGAGAGTTTGGGCTCAGATGGAGGGAGTAGGTTGCTCGAGTCAATACCCCGATTGGTGAAGAAGAAATGGTTGAGCTTTTCCTACAAGCCCAGGGCCCCACCTAGTTTAGTTATTTGATCCCCGCCCTGGGGAAGCCTTTCAATGATGTGTTAAGATTATGGGAGCTAATAGAAGAAGGAATCAAGTCAGGCAAAATCATGAGTTGTTCGAAAAACATTCAGAACATCCCAGTAAGCTTGGGTAGAAGAAAGAGAAACAAAGAAGATGATCCAATGGGCTTTCCCGATCAATACTTCCAGCCTCGACATCATCCCCGTGGATATCTTTATGCACTAGATGATCCTCCCCAATGCCACTTCTCTCCACAGAACTCCCAAAGTCGTACATCACTCTCCTAGTACCCAGCTCCACAAAATGCCTATTTACCCCCACGAGCCTACCGAAAACCCCATGGATCAGGTTTCTGGCCCAATCAAGACTTTAAGAACGAAAGGTTACAGAAGAAGAAGACCTTCACTCCATTTGGAGAGTCATATGCCAGTCTGTTCCAGAGGCTAAGGATATTGGACATGTTGAAGTCGACCCAGATAAAAATGCCAGACCCTCTTCCAAAGAAGTTTGATTTTTCTCAAAGGTGCGCATATTGCTCGGATGCCCGGGGCATGACATAGAGAAGTGTTGGAATCTGAAGAACGCAATTCAGAAGCTTATTGATGCAGGCAACATTGTCGTGCAAATTCCAGATGCAGCGGACACTAGCCAAAGTCTGTCACCTGTGCATAATGAGACGCATATGGTGGGTATGATTTATTTTGAAAAGAAAAGTGAGAATTCTTCTGGGATCCTTGGAGGTCCACGTGCTACGAAGATTTAGCGCTATCAGAGGTTGATCCTAAGAATGAGCAGGCAAAAGGAACCCAAAGACAAGCGGTTCAGAACAATGTGATGGAGGCTTGTGAAGGTCCTAGCACTATTGATGCAGAAGTCAGCGGCTAATATGTTGAGTTTGATGATTGGAAAGACGCTCTTTTCTTGGTTTGCCAGGGAGGAGTTTTGGTGGTTTATTTTGTTGTCATTTCTACTGTCCGGGTTATTTCAGGGTTGTAATCCGGATATTGTCTTGTGACTCAAACCCTTCTATCCTTTTATTTTGCTTAGTTTGTTTAGTCATAATATCCTGTTAAGTGTTGTCTAGGTTTGTTCTAGGTTTGTAACCCCAGTTTAACTTTCTTGTTTTGTTGTCCAAACCCTTTCACCATCTGTCTAATGCAATTTTCGGTTTTCTGTGATTTCTAGTCATTTTCGTTTAGTTCTCTTTTCTTTTTATTGTTCTTTTCCTGTTGACTCTAGTGACATGACATGCACGCGTAATTCTCAGCCTAGTTTTAAAAGTCAACTTAGTCATGAAGCAATGAAGCAATTTTGAAGATGTAGGGACATGAGAAGGGAAACAAGTAAAGGCATTTTGAGATCACTTCAAGCCCGAATTGTGTGAAACTGGGGCAGATAGAACATAAGAAAACACTATTGAAACGCATCCTGCCGTGTCAGGTTCGAAGCTAAAGGAAAGTTTGCCCCAAATTGGCAGGGGCCATTCGTGGTAACAAGAGTGTTGTCCAATGGTGATTTGTATTTAACATATGTAAAAGGCAAATGTGTGGATATGGTTATCAATTTTGATGCAGTTAAAAGATATTATGCATGATTTGTTTGGTTTGTTTAATTGTGTTGTTTGTGTTTGGCATGCTTTTGGAATGACGAAGGCATTTTATTCTGCTATCTAAACACTTCATCCTTTGTTACCCCTTTGAGCCTTATTTATTTTCTTTCATATCCCTCTTTTGGAATCAGAAGTAGAGTTTATAAATACAGAAACAAAATTAAGAAAAAAAGAGAAAAGAGGAAAAGAGAAGAGAAAAGGAAAAAGAAAAATGGGAAAAGAGTAAAGAAAAGAAAAGAAAAGAAGAAAAAAAAGAGAAAAAAAGAGAAAAAGAAAAAGAGAGAGAGAAAAGTACAAAAACGAAGCAATTCCTATGACATGAACTACGTTCGACCTGATTCCTTTTAAGGATACGTAGGCAGCCTCACGGTTCGGTCCCATCAAAATAAAAATCCAAAAGTCCCTAAGCAAGAAACTGGGGTAGAAGTTGTGGTTGTTGTAAGAAATCTGATTCTGAAAGTTGTAATTTTGAACCCATGTGAATTGTTTTGAGCCTTTGATATCCTTTCTTTCTAACCCTATCCAAAAGCCCACATTACGGTCCAAAGAAAGACCTTCCGATCAGTCTTCGAGAAATGCCAGGTCAAACAATGAGAGGTAATGCACATTAGGGGCAACACTTTGGTCTAAAAAAGGAAATGTTAAAAATGAGAGTCTTATTGGTGAAAACCTTCACGGGCACCGTAAGGCGATGGAAAGCTGAGAGAAATAAAAAATGAGAGAGTCTTATTGGTCAAAACCTTCGCGAGAACCTTGAGGCGACGGTAAGTTGAGAGAAAGAACAAATGAGAGAGGCTTGATGGTGAAAGCTCTCCGGGCACTACAAGTCGAATAAGGATTGTGAATCAGATTGGATAATCAGAGCATTGAAGCCCAGTTTCACGGTTTAAAGGTACAACAAGAGTCGAACATCAGGCTTACTTGACAGAATAGGCCACAGGTGCATGTCGTGGTTATTAGAGTTGGTATCCACAACTGATAGGTTTCTACTTGGTTGTTTTCTCGTTAGGAATCATCTTTTTCCATTGTCCTTCACTCTGTTTTTTTTTGTCTTGTTCACTTCCTCTTCCTGAGTATGTGCGGTTAGAACAAGTGAGAAATGACTTCAAAATTTGCCACCAGCTGTCCAATTGCACAAAACGAGGTCTGGCTAACACATCAAAATGTCATAAGTCAGAAAAGAACAACAAGTGCATTGAGCTGGTAATAATCAACATGCTTTGGGATCCTTATGAAATACAAAGGTTTGGTACATATCAATTCAAGAACAATGCAACAGATAGATGGTGTAAGGTGAACGGATCAAAGGCATTTTCGGTGAAACACGGCGGTTTGGTACATATCAATTCATGAACAATGCAACAAGATGAAGGGTGTTTGGTGAACGAATCAAGGTATTTTCTTTGGTAAGATTGACAAAAGGTGTTTAATTAGTGACAAGCGAGGTCTTCCGAGCAGAAATCAAAGTTATCATGGCAAGTTAAGGAGCAATAGACCTCAAGGCCAAGGCCAGTGGTTTAAGTCAAGAAAGAACATCATACGCACTAAGTGAGTGGCAATTGACGTTCTTTGGGATTCATGTGAGACACAAAGGTTTGGTAAATGTCAAATCATGAGCAATGCAATAGATAGAGGGTATTGGGTCTGAATAGGGAAGAGGTATTTTCTGTGATAAGGGTGACGGAGAAAGCGATCAGTCAATAAACAAGTAAGGTCTTCGAGTGGAAATCAAAGCTATCACGGGAATTGAAGGAGAAATCTTCCTCAAAGTCAAGGCCACAAACCAACCACCATATTTTTAAACTGACAAGATTTTTCTTTGATTTGAAACAGGGGCAGAAAATTTCGATTGTTTCGGAGGAACCCTCTGTAAGGGGGAAAAGCAAGCACCAGACAAGTTTGACTTGTGATTTTCAGGACTCTCCTAGATAATGGGATTTAATTTTAAATTTCAGGACCCTCATGGATAATGGGATTTAATTTTAAAATTCTCAGGACCCTCCTGGATAATGGGATTTAGTATTTAAGTTTTCAGGACCCTCCTGGATAATGGGATTTAGTTTTTAAGTTTTCAGGACCCTCCTGGATAATGAGATTTAGTTTTTAAGTTTTCAGGACCCTCCTGGATAATGGGATTTTGTTTTTAAGTTTTCAGGACCCTCCTGGATAGTGGGATTTAGTTTTTAAATTTTCAGGACCCTCCTGGATAATGAGATTTAATTTAAAATTTTCAGGACCCTCCTGGATAATGGGATTTAGTTTTTAAATTCTCAGGACCCTCCTGGATAATGGGATTTAGTTTTTTAAGTTTTTAGGACCCTCCTAGATAATGGGATTTAGTTTTAAAATTCTCAAGACCCTCCTGGATAATGGGATTTAATTTTAAAATTCTCAAGAACCTCCTAGATAATGGGATTTAGTTTTTAAGTTTTTAGGACCCTCCTGGATAATGGGATTTAGTTTTTAAGTTTTCAGAACCCTCCTGGATAATGGGATTTAGTTTTTAAGATTTCAGGACCCTCCTGGATAATGGGATTTAATTTTAAAATTCTCAGGACCCTCCTGGATAATGGAATTTGGTTTCTTAAGCTTTTAGGACCCTCCTGGATAATGGGATCTAGTTTTTAAATTCTCAGGACCCTCCTGGATAATGAGATTTAATTTAAAATTTTCAGGACCCTCATAGATAATGGGATTTAGTTTTTAAGTTTTTAGGACCCTCCTGGATAATTGGATTTAGTTTTTAAATTCTCAAGACCATCCTGGATAATGGGATTTAGTTTTTTAAGTTTTCAGGACCCTCCTGGATAATGGGATCTAGTTTTTAAATTCTCAGGACCCTTCTGGATAATGGGATTTAATTTAAAATTTTCAGGACCCTCCTGGATAATGGGATGTAGTTTTAAGACCTTCTTAGATAACAAGATTTAGCGGGAGTCAGACCTTTAGAAGATATAATTCAGATTTTTAAGGCCATCATTTAGTTAGAAGTTTTTAGGACCCTCCTGGATAGTGGGATTTAGCTTTCATAGTCATAGAGATATGTGGTAACATGATTCAATTAACACTCATAGATGCGCCCAGCATCAAACTGGGGCAGAAGTTTTCTCTGTTTTGTCTATTTTGTGGAAATCAGGCGCCCACCTGGAGAACAAGGGAATACATTTTTCAAGTTCAGCAATCAGGTGCCCTCCTGGAGAACAAGGGAATACATTTCAAGTTCAACAATCAGGTGCCCACCTGGAGAACAAGGGAATACATTTTCAAGTTTCAGCAATTAGGTGCCCACCTGAAGAACAAGGGAATATATTTCAAGTTCAGCAATCAGGCGCCCACCTGGAGAACAAGGGAATACATTCAAGTTTCAGCAATCAGGCGCCCACCTGAAGAACAAGGGAATACATTTCAAGTTCAGCAATCAGGCGCCCACCTGGAGAACAAGGGAATACATTTCAAGTTCAGAAATCAGGCGCCCACCTGGAAAACAAGGGAATACATTTCAAGTTTTGGTAATCAGGCGTCCCACCTGGAGAACAAGGGAATACATTTTCAAGTTCAGCAATCAGGCGCCAACCTGGAGAACAAGGGAATACATTTTCAAGTTCAACAATCAGGCGCCCACCTGGAGAACAAGGGAATACATTCAAGATTCAGCAATTACGAGCCCACCTAGAAAACAAGGGAATACATTCAAGTTTCTGCAATCAGGCTCCCACCTGGAGAATAAGGGAAGACAGTTCAAGTTTTAAGGGAAAACAGTTTCAGGGAAAAGCAGTGCAAATGTTCAGCAATCAGGAGCCTACCTGGAAAACAAGGGAATTCACTTCAGAATGCAATTCAAGTCAGCAACAAAAGAAGCTCGCGCCAAGAATGCGAGTCAACAGTCCGAGGTGATCAACAGAAGTTAGTCACAATAAAGAAAAAAAAAAGAAAGGCAAGAAGTTAATCTAGATGCAGAAGTTGATGAAACATGTGGGCGGCTCAAGACATGGCCGAGGTCACAAGCACTGCATGCCCGGTTTTGATCCGAAAAACTGAAGAAGAATGAGCTAGCACTTGCAACTAGCAAGCGTCAAGGTTTAAATCCAAAGTCTGCATGAAGAACCATTCAAGACTCAAGATCAAGCTTCAGAAGACTTATAGATAGGAATCTTGTAACTTGTAGTTGATAGGCTTAGCTAGTTTTTTTCATGTTTTGATTTTTTATGTAACATCAGGACCGCAGACCGGAACCTCGGCGGAATGGCACCTCGACCGGCTCTCCACCTCGGCATACTCCATCATCTTACTCACCTCTGAACTACACGTGACCTGATTCCTTTATAGTCAAGGATATGTAGGCAACTCAGATACTAGGGCTCGGTCACATTCCCCTTTTCTTAGTTTTAGTCCCTCCAAATAAGGGTCGGGTCAAAAAACCTGTCTAGTCGTTCTTTGTCTGAAAGCACTTCGTATTTCCAGTCAAAGAGGGGTAGCTGTAGACATGTGATTTTTGACCCACCCCAAGATTTTATATATTTTAGCGTAAATATTTAATTTAGGCCCAATATAGCTATTTCAACTCATTTTTACTCTTTTACTTTATTTTACTACAAGAAAATGAAAATTGAAAAAAATATTTTTATTTTATGTACCTTCCATAAAGTAAAAAAAAAATATACAAAAATAGTACCTTAATTTTATCTTTATATAATCTTGAAAAATACAAAAACTATATGTAATAGTTTCATGTTTTAATATAGTTTAGTTTAATTAATTTGAATTTATTTTTGCATCATGTAGTATAGTTATCTTATATTAAAGAAATTTAGCTATGGTTTTAATTAATAATTTTTGGAGTCTTCTTAGCCCAAAATTGAAACACAAAAAAAGACATGGTCCAATCCAATTACCCTTGGCCCATTCTTCCCAATCCATTAGCCCATTTAAGTGCAAGATTTAATCCTAGCCTTCTATTTCCTTCTAATCCAATGGTCATCATCCTTTCTTACTTCCATATAAAATACCCAATTATAGAAACCCTACCCTAAGTTTTTCAATTCCTAGACCTACACTACACTAAAAGAGCTTCAGCCGCAATACACATATACAGACGTCCCTCTGAAGATCGTCTTCTTCACAGCCCCTGAAACCAACGGCCCTAATCTCCAAATCTCCATAGCTGCAGACCCAACCCCATCGGATCTCTATCTCATCGTCACCCCTAAAACCCCATCAGCCACAGAGAACACCGAATGACCCATTCAGCCTCTTCTTCTTCTTTTGAACCTAGACACACACCCATCAGAACCAGACCCAACGCCTGAGATTTTGGAAACAAGACAGAGCTTCACCCATTTTCCATGGATTAAAAAGCTAAGTTTCATTTTTCTTCAAAACCGCCTAACAAAAAGCACCAACTCGGAAATCTACAGGAACTGGAATAGATGATTCCCTACAGTGTGCTTCAGAATTGAACACGACTTTGGTTGCAAAGAAACCATCTACGTAAGGCAACAACTGCAGAAGCAGAGCTTGACATGCTTCTCGATTTAGCCGTGGATTGGTTTCTCCAGCCCTCTCATCTCCGAATCTTCAGCATTTTCTCTTAGAAGGGAAATGAAAAAAAAACCTCTATCGTCCCCAATTTGCAAAATCTTTAGAATTCCTAGATACTTTTTCTTTTCCTTAGATTGTCCTTCTTTGCAAAAGTTGATGAGGGTGAATTGAAGTGTGATGAGCTCAAAATAGATCGTGCAAATGTATTAGTTAAAGGGTAGAGTTGTATTCCTATAATTTGGAATTTGTACTCTCTTCGATGTGGACCTAGCTGCCTGTGGACTAAATCCTAGGTCTAGTTGATAAGCCTGATGCTTTGTTGTTAGAGATTGCTACTCCTACTCTTGAGTGGACCGTTTGATCGTGAAGCTGGTTTCTTGGCACTAGTCTTAGTCTAGTCGTGTTCTTCCTCGTTTGTTTTCATTTTTCAGTAGATGGGCTAATTTTTGGTCGTTTTGGTTTCCAGCTTCCGGTACCGATTCGAGTTCCGTCTGCGGTTCATTACATTTCGAGTTCAAAGTAGTGAAACAATCCATTTTCCGGCTATAACGAGGTTCAATTCTTTCATCCTCTATTTATTTTATTCAAGCTTAATATTAGTTATCATTTTAGTGGTATGATTCCGTTGTTTGTATAGTTGTTCTTCATAGTTCTGAATTTGCTCACTTAATTATCTACTCGTATGTTTACTCGAATTGGTTATAACTGAACGTGATTTTGTCACAGTATAGAAATTGGATTGTTGAACTATGTCAATTAGATTAAAAGGGCTCAGGTGTGCATTTCATGTGATCCGGATCTCATCTCCAACAAGGTTAAATAGAGCGTGTCGTGAACCACAGGTGCATTTCATGTGGTGTGGCTTGCGATATGTTTTAAATGACCTTGAATTAATTCTTTAAATAAGTAAAAGAGGTTTTCAAAAGTTAAAAATGCACATAGGTTTAAAAGTATTTTAAAATCAGATAATAGGCCAATTATAACAATTGAGCGACCGTGCTAGATCCACAGAACTCGGGAATGCCTAACACCTTCTCCCGTGTTAACAAAATTCTTTACCCGGATTTCTGTGTTCGCGGTCTGCAAAAACAGAGTCAATCTTTTCCTCTATTCGGGATTTGAACCGGTGACTTGGGACGCCATAAATTTCCCAAGAGCCGACTCTGAAATTAATAATTAATAAATCCCGTTTCGATTGTCCTTTAATTGGAAAAACTCTCTTATACACTCCTTCACGGGGGTGTAGGTGAAAAATGAGGTGTGACAGATACGGGTATATTTGGGAGGAATTTAACAACTGGTCGCCTCCATGGCGCGGTCCATACTACCCGCTGGAGCACCCAATACCAAATTTGGAGCAGACCTTCCAGCCGACCGATGGTATCTATGGGTCGGAAGAAGAGGAAGCACTGGCAGTAGTGAGGAATTTGTTCCTAGAAGAAGATGACATGGATTGTTGTGTCATTTTCGAGGAGGAGGGGAGGAAGTCCCTTCCATATAGGCCGTAAGCCAAGGAGAACGCCTCAACAATTGGACCATCAGAACCACCAGAGCTTGGATAGCCTCGGGGTAGCAAGGCTGAACAAAGCATCATGCACTATCTTTTATTTTTACTAGTTGATTTTCCTTTCGCATTTTTGAATTTTCACAATAAGATATTCCAATGTTCAAAACAGTTATGAAATTTATCAAATCATTTAGTTTTCTTTACAAATATTACTCTTATTATTTTCTCTCATTACTTTACTTATACAGCATTACTATTACCTATCTTGATGAACCAATGGCTATGACATGCAACGAGACAACGCAACAAACGGACATAGATTCAGAGGAAGATGATATACCGGAAGAGATTGTTAAAGAGGTAGAAAATTTTGAGAACAAACCTAAGTCCAACCTGGACGAGACCGAGATTGTTAACCTAGGAGATGCAGCAAATATCAAAGAAACTCGAATCAACGTTCATTTGTCACTGTCAGAAAAGGAAGAATACATAGAATTTCTGAAGGAATATGAGGACATATTCGCCTGGTTATATGATGACATGACTGGTTTGAGCACATCTATTGTGGCCCACAAACTGCTAACTGATCCGACATGTCCACCGGTAAAATAGAAGCTCAGAAAGTTTAAACCCGACATGAGTCTGAAAATCAAGGAAGAAGTCACTAAGTAGGTCAAAGCTAAGGTCCTCAGGGTAGTAGAATATCCAACATGGTTAGCCAATATTGTGCCGGTGCCGAAGAAGGATGGGAAGGTCAGAGTCTGTGTCGACTACCGGGATCTCAATGGGGCTAGTCCAAAGGATGACTTCCTCTTGCCGAACATACACATCCTGATCGACAATTGCGGCAAGCATGAGTTGCAATCATTTGTAGATTGCTTCGCTGGATATCATCAGATCTGGATGGACGAAGAAGATGCTGAGAAAACGGCTTTCATTACGCCGTGGGAGATGTACTGCTACAAGATGATGTCATTCGAGTTAAAGAATGCAGGGGCCACCTACATGAGGGTCATGACTACTATCTTCTATGATATGATACACAAGGAGATTGAGGTGTATGTAGATGATGTCATCATAAAGTCCAAGAAAGCCACTGACCATATGGAAGATTTGAGGAAGTTCTTCAACAGACTGAGAAGATATAACCTGAAACTGAATCCCGCAAAATGTGCATTTGGGGTTCCAGCCTGAAAACTACTTGGGTTCATTGTGAGTCGCTAAGGGATAGACTTGGATCCATCTAAGGTCAAAGCTATTCAAGAACTGCCACCGCCAAAGAACAAGAAGGCCGTAATAAGTTTTCTGGAAAGACTTAACTACATCAGTCGGTTCATAGCACAATCTACGGTCATCTGTGAGTCGATCTTTAAGATGTTGAACAAGGACGCCGCTACCACATGGACTGATGATTGCCAAAAAGACTTCGATAGAATCAAGGAATACCTATCAACACCACCAGTCTTAGTTCCACCTGAGCCGGGTAGACCTCTATTACTCTACCTTGAACTATTGGATGGAGCGTTCGGTTGTGTTCTAGGGAAGCATGATGAAATGGGAAGGAAGGAGCAGGCCATCTATTACCTCGGTAAGAAGTTCACCTTGTACGAGGCTAGGTATTCTCTATTAGAGCGCACCTGTTGTGCTTTGACTTGGGTAGCTCAGAAGTTGAGGCACTACTTCTGTGCCTATACTACATATCTCATATCAATAATGGATCCCTTGAAGTACATCTTTCAGAAGCCCATGCCCACTGGCAAGCTGGCCAAGTGGCAAATCCTGTTGAGTGAATTTCACATTGTCTACGTGACTCAGAAAGCAATCAAAGGACAAGCACTAGCAGATCACCTTTCTGAAAATCCCGTGGATGGAGAATACGAACCCCTAAAAACATATTTTCCTGATGAAGAGGTATTATTCATAGGAGAAGACATTGCACAATCCTATGACGGTTGGAGAATGTTTTTCGCTGGAGCAGCAAATTTTAAAGGAGTTGGCATAGGAGCAGTCCTAGTATCAGAAACCAGTCAGCATTATCTGGTATCTACCAGGCTCAGGTTCCCATGCACCAACAACATGGCCGAGTACGAAGCCTGCATCTTAGGGCTCAAGATGGCCATTGACATGAACATCTAAGAGTTGCTAGTAATTGGGGATTCAGACTTGCTTATAAATCAGGTCCAAGAAGAATGGGCGACCAAGAATGCCAAGATACTCCCTTATCTGCATCATGTACAGGAGTTGAGAAAGAGGTTCACAAAGACAGAATTCCAGCATGTTCCTAGGGTGCTGAATGAATTCGCCGATGTACTGGCTCCCCTATCATCCATGATACAACATCCAGACAAGAATTTTATTGATCCCATTCCGGTAAAGATCCATGATCAACCCGCTTACTGTGCTCATGTCGAATAAGAAGCAGACGGAAAGCCTTGATTTCATGATATCAAGGAATACTTGGCAAAAGGAGAATATGCAGAACTCACAAACGCTACTCAAAAGTGCACGCTTTGGAGGTTATCCAACAATTTCTTTCACAGCAGAGGAATCCTGTACAGGAGGACTCCTGATTTGGGATTACTAAGGTTTGTCGACGCAAAGGAAGCATCCAGGCTATTAGAGGAAATTCATGCAGGGACCTGCGGTCCACATATGAATGGCTTTGTTTTAGCAAAGAAAATACTCCGAGTTGGTTACTTTTGGATAACTATGGAAACAAACTGCATCCAGTATGTCTGAAAGTGCCACCACTTCTAGATACATGCAGACATGATAAAGGTGCATCCAAATGAGCTTAATGCAACAAGCTTGCCGTGGCCGTTTGCCGCCTGGGGAATGGATGTTATCGGACCAATCAAACCCTCCGCATCAAACGGGAACAAGTTTATCCTAGTAGCGATTGATTATTTCACCAAATGGGTTGAAGCAGCATCTTACAAGGCAGTGAATAAGAAATTCGTGGCGAATTTCGTCCGCGACCATATCATGTGTCGGTTCGGAATTCCAGAGTCAATCATTACTGATAATGGCCCCAACCTCAACAGTGATTTGATGAAATCTATGTGTGAAACCTTCAAGATCAAACACAAGAATTCTAAAACCTACAAACCTCAGATGAAAGGAGCCGTAGAGGCTGCCAACAACAATATTAAGAAGATACTAAGGAAAATGATAGAAAAGCATAAGTAGTGGCACGAGAAGTTATCGTTTGATTTATTGGGATACCGCACCACAGTCTGCACATCAACAGGAGCAACCCCCTATATGCTGGTCTACGGTGCAGAGGCAGTCATTCCCCCTGAGGTAGAAATTCCTTCCTTAAGGATCATACAAGAAATAGAGCTCGACGACGCAGAATGGGTGAAGAGTCATTGCGAGCAACTAGATCTTATAGATGGATAGAGAATGAATGTAGGTTGCCATGGTCATCTCTATCAGAACAGAATGTCCAGAGCCTTCAACAAAAGAGTCAAGCCGAGACAATTCACACCGGGGCAGCTGGTGTTAAAGAAAATTTTTCCGCATCAAGATGAATCCAAAGGGAAATTCTCTCCCAACTGGCAAGCTCCGTACATGGTTCACCGGGTTCTGACAGGGGGAGCCCTCATACTTGAAGAAATGGACGGAGAAGTTTGGCCAAAGCCGATCAATTCAGGCACAGTCAAGCGATACTATGTGTAATCTTTATGCTTTCTTTATATGATGTAATTTGAACTATGCCTGACCTAATTCTCGTTTAAGAGGGGATACGTAGGCAGTCCTATGGATTCGGTCACAATTCAATAAAATTTCCATTTCCCCCGCTATTGGAAACTGGGGCAGAATTTTGAGGAGGACCCTCAAAATTCCGAAGTCGATTCCAGCCATTTATCATTAACAGCCGTCAAAAGCAACAGCCCAGTAAACTGGGGTAGAATTTTGAGGAGGACCCTCAAAATTCCGGAGCAAGAGAAGTTGCAATGTCTTGAGCCACGTCGCAGTCGTCGGTTCATCTAAAGAAAACTATTCTTAATTATGTACTTATGTTATGATTTTACTAAATCATTCATGTTTATTACTAAAATTGCCTTGTTTAGAAATGCTACCCCAGTGATATATACGGTATCACCGGATCAAAGCCGAGCAGGTCAAGCAAAGCTAGCGGGGATACGAACTAACCTTTCCCCCTTTACAAACTCACGATTTTTTTGGATGCAGGCACTTGAGTTGCAAAATCATTAAATATACTATACGCTCACTCACAAAGTTCAGGAATACAACTCTCTGAACCGTTGCACTTGCTCGCAAGTGCTATCCGCACAACAGTGTCCCCAGCAGGCACAATATCCCCAGCAATCACGATACCGCAATCCGCTATCAGCTAAGAAAACTCTATTGCCATTTGCCATTTTTACTTCCTGCATAAGGCTACCATTCTGCCTTCCGAGACTCATCTGCATTCTCTGCATTGCATAAGGCTACCATTCTGCCTTCCGAGGTTAAGCTCTACCTCCATCTGCATTCTCTGCATTGCATAAGGCTACCATTCTGCCTTTCGAGGTTAAGCTCTACCTCCATCTGCATTCTCTGCATTGCATAAGGCTACCATTCTGCCTTCCGAGGTTAAGCTCTACCTCCATCTGCATTCTCTGCATTGCATAAGGCTACCATTGTGCCTTCCGAGACTAAACTTTGTCTTCATCTGCATTCTCTGCATTTCATAAGGCTACCATTCTGCCTTCCGAGATTAAGCTCTACCTCCATCTTGCATGGCTGAAAGATCGCCACTTCATTTACATCTTGCATGGCTGAAAGATCGCCACTATATTTACATCTTGCATGGCTAAAAGATCGCCACTTTATTTACATCTTGCATGGCTGAAAGATCGCTACTTCATTTATATCTTTCATGGCTGAAAGATCACCACTTTATTTACATCATGCATCAGCTGAAAGATCGCCACTTTATTTACATCTTGCATCGGCGAAAGATCGCCACATTTACACCTTGCATCGGCTGAAAGATCGTCACTTTATTTACATCTTGCATGGCTGAAAGATCGCCACCTCATTTACATTTGCATTGGCTGAAAGATCACCATCTTATTTACATTTGCACTGGCTGAAAAATCGCCACCTACTGTATCTCTTAGGTTGAAAGATCTCCAAATCATCCAAAGCCATCATTGTTCGGAGGCACCATTTTCATAGCCCGAGAACGCCATGCCATGGCCTGAGGACGCCTTTTATGTTTTGCATATCATTATTCAAAGGCGTCATAGTTCAGAGGCATCATTCTCATGGCCCGAGTGCACCATTTCATGGCCTACAAATCTTTATTGTACTCTTCATGGCCCAAGACATCATGGTCTGAGGACGTCATCCTAACTGTCCAAAGACAACATTTCATGGTACGACGGGAACTTGCATCATGTTTAAATTTCTGCACAACATATTGTTCATTTGCAGGTAAACCGGCGAGCAACGACTGTCTTAGCAGGAGCAATACCACTCCAGTTCCCGCAGCCCTATTAGACTTTAGCCATCCATCCTAACCTAAATATCACGTCCGTCTTGGAAAATCTCCAACAGCATATTCCGTCGACGGATCCTGAACTACATATGTTCTGATTCCTGTAAGACCAGGGATATGTAGGCAGGTCAAGAGCCAGAGCTCAGCCAAATTCTTCAAACCATTTCGTTCGGTCAAAATTGGCCATCATATCTTTACCCGATAACTCTTTCATCCTTCCCGGGTAAAGAGGGGCAGCTGTTGATACCTAATTTTTCCCTGTATGTTTTTTTTATAAATGCAAAAGGCTTTCAAAACAGCATATGTATGCATATATAAGTGTGTCCAAATGTTTTAGTATTTTTCCTAATTTTTTAAAGATTTTTAAATCAATTTATTGCCCTATTTTAGCAGTACAAAAACCAATAATTATTCCTCAAATTATCATTTTTGGTGATTAACTTATTCTCATATTTATACCAAAATATAGTTAAGGTAATGTTTACACATTTTTACAAATTTATTTAGTATTTGTAAAGCTAAATTGCATATAATTGCAATTTCAGCCTATTGTAAGATTTAATTGCGTTTATAATTACAAAATTGATTCCAGTATTTTTATTTAATATTTATACATTATTAATTAGTTTGGTACCTTTAATTTATTTCCATAAATCATTTACTATTTTTTATAAAATGAAAAGGGAAAATGTGGCTATTTAAATACTAGCCCTATTTCATTTCAATTGTAGCCCAAATCAACCCCCCCAATTAAACCCAATTGTAATTTTAAATTACCCGACCCCTGACCCATTTATCCAACCCACCCGACTCCCCTTTTTATCTACGCTGTTGATCAAAATGATCAACGGCCACGATTCTACCTTTCCTTTTTAATTCACAAACACCCCAACCCTAAAATCATTTTCATTCACCCGCCGCTTCTGAAATCCCTCTCCTCTCTCAAACTCTCTCGAACCTTCCCTAACCCTAGTCGCCTCTCATCATCTTCGACCTTGAAACCCACCGAAAACCATGGCTTCCCAAGCTGTGAGGGCCCTATACTCACCTCCCCTTGCTCTTACACACCTGATACCTAAAGATTCGAGGCCAGGCCTCGAAGGTTTGCACCCAGACCTCTATTCAAGGTTCCAGAGTCATCGCCGGCCTTGCTCCGGCGTACCATGGTATTTTGAGCATGGTTCTGACCTCTCCGACTCAGATCGATGACCTTTTCAAAGCCTTTCTCATTTCTAGGGTTCTTCTGAAACCCTAACCCTTCGAGGTTTTCTCCGATCTCTTTAGATCCATTGTATAGCTGTGCTCTCTTTGAGTTTTCAAACGATCTCCCTAACTTTTCTTTCGAAAATTACTTTTCAAAGTCTTTCTTTTACGATTTAGGGTTTTCTGAAAATGCTTAAATGTTTCTCTAACTTTCTTTTCCTTTTCTTTTGTGTGTATTTGCCTCTACTGTGTTCTATGTTTTATTTCTACCATGTATGTTCTTCTACTGTGCTTTCTATATTCCGTTCTTGTATGTTCTTCTATTGTGCTTTCTATACTATGTTCTTGTATGTTTTTCTACTATGTCCTGCTATTTTCTTCTACTATGTTCTGGTATATTTCGCCTACAGTATTCTTCTACCATGTTCTTAAGTGTTCTTACTATTTTTCTTCTATTGAACTTTGTTCAAGTTTCTTTTAAAAGGATCTTCTTAAGCATGCTTTCTTCTACTGTTCTTATCAGTCTTTTCTCATCATGTTTCGAATTAGTTTATTTACTCTGTTTGCCTTGAACCCCTCTAATGTATTTACATGCTATTCATGAGTTCTGTTGTTGGAAGAAGCATGTTAGAAGTTTTAGTTCTGTTTTGAAACCTCTAAACATGTTTCAATTCGACTACTTGCCTCCTCATCTATGTACTTGATTCAAGGTGGAAACCCTAGAATTTGGGGGTTCTTCCGAGGTTTGATTGAACTAGGGTTTTAGTTTAGAACCCTTAACTCTTTCAGACTGACTTTGAGTCTCTGAACTGAGTTTGGACATCTTTGTTTTCATACAATGCTGAACTTTTTGCTAAATTCTTCTACACTGGATTTTTTCTACTGATTTACACGACAGTCTTCTTTTATGCTCACGTGCTCCTTATATATGATGAATTTTCCTCTAAATGGTTTTCAAATTTGCAATTAGTGCAAACTTCCTTCTGAATATAGCTTGATTGATTTCTTTCCATCTTTTACTGATTTCCTCTGCTACTCGACTTAAGTAAAACCCTTCTTCATCTTTTCTGACTTGGTTCATTCATACCAAATCTCAGACCTTGTGATTTACTGGCTGTTAATTGACTCCCTTACCTTATTTGCACAAACCGTGTACTGTCAAAACCCTGTCTTTAAATAACCTTTATGTATTTGCCCTCAATTGCATGCTTTACACAAAGTGTTTATTCAATTCCTTTCCTTAAATGGTTTTACTCGTTTTTAATCTGAATCCCTTAATTAAGGGAAGCCTTGTGTAATTGATTGACAATCAGTTTTCAAACTATTTTCTTACCTTATTTCTGCTACTTTCTACTCTATAAAAGGCACAACCCTTTTCACAAACACACACTTCAGACTTCACAATTTCACAATCTCTTCTAAACTCACACTTATAGTATTTCGTCTTCCTGTTTGCACTTTGGCTTTTTCAAGACTACTGCTTTTTCTACTTATTTCTTTGAAACTGGTATATCCTGATTTAAGTTTCAGCATCACCCCAATGTGTTTACTTACAGTCTTTGTATCCATTTCTACTTTATTGTTTTCTGTAGAGTTTGACATTTAGCTTAGTATGCCTATGTGTTTGTAAATGGTGGCTTAGGGCATGGCAATATGAGTTGTTGTCCATGCACTGAGCTTTGAACGAATGGGGTCTTAACCTCTAAACAGGCTGGAGGATGTGCCAGCATATCCCATTGTTGGGTATGCCCATCAGCCTGCTCTTCTTGTGTTCTCGCAATCCCCCATTCCCTATATCCCTATGTGTATTGTTTCCCTTCCCTTTTCCCCTTTCAGAATGCTGCACTTGCACTCTCTCCTAGTCTCTAAATTCTGTCCCCCCCTCTTGTGAGCCTTATCTTGGGACCTTGAGTTCCCTCTAAACTTGGACACCTGAGGGCTGGCCCTTCCTCACTGCATTTTTGCTTAATATGGTGATACATTTGGATGTAAGCACTGCCCGGAGTTCTTATGAAACTCTTAGGGAACTCTGACACACCCAAGTGGTAGAAAGGCTTTGAAATATGATCTTTGGAGTTGGTTTACTTCATACTTCAGACATGAAGTCTGAATCAGGCTCTCCTTGGTTGTAATTTTCAACTTATGATGTATTTTCTTTACTTTATTTTTTCTGGACTGTAATAACTTTGTAATAAACTATTGGGGATGGCTTGTGAAAAAGGGGGGAATAACTATTTATGTAAAAGGGGTAGATATCATGCTCATGGGGAATTTCTGATCTATGCATATCACATAGATATCCTGCCTATAGAAATTCTGCACTTTCATATGTAGATACTATGCCTATAAGGAATTCTGCACCCATATAGATATCCTACCTATAGTTTCTGAAATTCTGCATTCATATGGATATCCTGCTTATAGTTAAATTTCTGCATCTCTCATATAGATACCATGCTCATAGTTAACTGGAAATCCGAACCCTGCATATGCATCTGTCACTAGACAAACCTGTATATAAGGCTTAAATAACTAACTACATCTAGATATCATGTTCATAGGCTTAAACGAAGTACAACACTTAGATGTCATGCCTATAGGATTTCTGCACTCTTGCTATGTCTATAAAAGTGTCCAAAATCGACAACACATAGAAAGCATGCATATTGGAGCCTTAATCGAATCTGAATCGTTTCACTCGCTTATAGGTCTAAAACCAGTAACAATGACGCATGCTCTTTTGCTAAAACTCGCCTTTCTTTAATAACATATGATTTTCTTAAATCAGTATGTATTCATGTTTGTTTCATTGTTTTTGGAATTAGTAGATATCATGCCTATAGGGGTCTTCGTCTAACACTTTGGCAAGCCATAGGGTGAAAGTTTATAAACATTATTAGATTTTATATGCTACAACCAGCAGGCAGGCCTGACTCGGGTTTCTTATCTGAACTATGTAATAAAACAGACTGCCTCGATCCTTTAAGTTTAATCAGACCCTAAATAGTATGTGTAAATCATGCTAACTACTTGATTTTCTCTGCTTAAAGGAGGTCTGTTTGAGCCTTTTCATTTGTTTATATGCTTCCCCATACTTTCCATACGTGTTTTGATTGTCGCCTTAGTATTTTACCTTTTGAAACCACAAATAAGCCTAATACCTCCTCCCTTTAGGATTAGTAGCCCCAAATGCCTCCGGGGATGATAATATGGGGACGTGTAATAGGATGCAATAAGTAAATGAGACCATTCCACGCTTTAATACCTCAACGGGGTGGGAAAGGGTTGATTTGGATATGATAACCACGCAATAACATCTCGTGTAGCCCCTCATTGAGGAGTGATTATCGGATGTTGTGTGGGGTGATCCATATTATTAATAAACCTAGGACCCCCTAGGACCCCTTCCCTTTGTTTTCTTTGTTTCTTTTAAATCTTTTTAAACCATTTCTTTTAAGAAAATCAACTCCTTTTAGTTCCTTTTTCTTACTTTTGTTTATTTGTAACTATTACATGAAATCCCCTCTTATTTGAAGTCTTTATTTGTTTATGTGTTATTTGCACTTAAGTCACAACAATAGCTTGGCCGAGAACCACACTAGTGGATCGTGAGGGGTGCCTAACACCTTCCCCTTGGGATAATTTCAAGCCCTTACCCAATCTCTGGTTGTTCAAATCAAACCTTTCTTAATGTCCTAATGCACTTAAATTATTAGGCGGCGACTCTTCAATTCAAACCCAATTCCCGAAAGGGAACGAGTTGTCTCCCAAATGTCAAAAACCCGATTTTTTGCAAGAAAAGGGGGGGCACGACACTCGATATTGTTGAGTATTGATGCACACCCTTATTTACTTGCCTTATATGTGAAAATGGTTAAATTGACATGAGCGCCATCCATGTAATACTAGTTGAAATGAGGACGCAAGATGCCAAGGGTTTAGGGTTCATACAGTGGGACCCATGCCTTGTGGATATTCTAGGGTTGGTACCTCGTGATGATTACTTGACAAAATCTGATGTGAATGTGGTTACTCATCTAGTTTTTACCTGTTCTTCTTTTAGTTGTGATCGCCAGATTTAGACTGTGTTCATCTTACTTTATTATGTTATTACTTGTTGTGTTCCGCTACTAGTTGTTGTTTTTATTTGTCATTTCAAGTACCATATTAGCATCGTCGTTATGTGTAGTTGTATAGAGATGTTGTATTCTGTTAGTACTACACTTATATTTGCTCTAGTTATTTAGTCCAGTAGGTGTCATGACTGTTCCTCGTTACTACTCCACTGAGGTTAGTATTGATACTTACAGGGTACTACTGTGGTGTACTCATATTATGCTTATGCACAATTTTTGTGCAGATCCAGGTATTTCGAAGTCAATTGATCGCTAGCTAGTTGTGCGGATTGTTGCTGTGGAGACTCAAGGTAAACCTGCTGCTGTGTTCGCATGCTTCGGACTCACCTTCTAGTTTTTGTATCGCATTGTTTATCCTTATTTTAGAACAGTTGTATTTAGAGGTTTTCTAGCAAAAACTCTGCAGAGCTTATAACTTTTACTACCGATTTTGGGATTGGAAATTTGGATAGAGATTTATATTTTGAAATTGTTCAATGTTAGATAAAGATTGTTGTTATTTCAGTTAATGTTATGCTTACCTAGTCCCTAAGACTAGGTGCCATCATGACACCCAACGGAGGAAAATTTGCATTGTGACATGTGCGTGTTCTCACCATCTGGAGAGATCAAGAACAGAAGAGTTCAATCATTAATGGTAGAATAAAATCGAACGATAGAGAAGGATAGAAGTGAAATTGTTCCTAAACTCCATAGCCTCTAAAAGATAAGTACAGACGTCTCCGTATCGATCCTCCAGACTCTACTAAGCTTGCTCGTGACTCGTGAGACCTAGGTAAAGCTATCTAAAGGAAAATAAATAGCTAAATAAAAAGAGAGGGGACTCTAGGGGCTGTGGACGCTGAGCAGTTGTACCTCTAGTCTCCGCAAACCTGGCCAATCCGAGCATACTAATAACCGCCACTGGGACCGACTCCAAAATCTACAGAAGAAGTGCAGAGTGTAGTATGAGTACAACCGACCCCGTGTACTCTGTAAGTGTCGAGCCTAACCTCGATAAAGTAGTGACGAGACTAAGGCATGTCACTTACACTACAACATGTAAGCAGTATATAATAAAGATAGGAGAAGAAAATACAAAATAAAATGAGACAACTAATTGAAGAAAATAGCTAAATCCTCAAAGGAAACCAATGCTTAGAGTTCCGTATGAAAAATACCGAGAACCAACACAGTACAGGAAAATAGAAATACATAGGTTGTCGTAGCGCACAACTCAATCTCACCGTACAACATAATCATCCCTTATTCCACCGTAATAATATCAACAATCATAAACAAATAAATATATGTTGTGGCGCGCAACTCGATCCCACCATATAACAAATAAGTATCATAGCTCACCCATATCTCACCTTATCAATCCACTCTTATTTCACCTGTTGCAGCATGCAACCCGATCCCACCATATTAGTACAAATTCACCCTTATTCTACTATATCAATCCACCTTTATTTCACCTATTGCGACATGCAACCCGATCCCACCATATCAGTAAAATATTCACTAAGTACAATTAAATCCATAATTCACATCACAAGAACCTCTATGATTGATGAATATAAAGTTGAATCAGAAAGTAAACCTTGTACCAACTTAGGAATTCACATATGTAATACTACACGGCAAGACAAGTCCGAAATGACAATTAGAAGGTGCAAGTATGTCAATTGAGGCAATTAGCAGCGAATCATGAAAGCATGAAAAGATCTAACACTTTTAACAGGAGAAACAATGTTTAACATTGTTTTACAAAATTCCTAATTCTACCCAAATTCCAAATTTCTACCATGAATATCCTAGATTTTTGGTTGAAATCTTAGGAAATATAATGGATAATTGAAAGAAAGTGGTTTAGAATCACTTACCAATAAATTGGGGAAGAAGAGCTCTAGGAGAAATAGTATCTAAGGTTTCTAGGTTTAAACATTTAAAATAATGAACTAAAATCCCATTTTCTCTTCTTTTACCTAGCTGCAGTTCTCACAATTGCGACACAAAGTTCACAATTGCGACGATCACAATTGCAATCGATTCTTCGCAAATGCGAAAAATCTCAGAGCCTGATATCTTTGCAAATGCGACATATTTGTCGCAAATACAAGCCAAGGCTTTCGCAAAAGCAAAATTTTTACTCGCGAATGCGAGTCTGCCTTTCTCTGCTTTCAGTCGCAAATGCGATCATTTGTCCGTAAATGCGAACCCTGCCCCATCGCATTTGCGGACTTCTCTTTGCAAAAGCGAAACTGACCCAACCCCCTCCCTCTTTGCAAATACGAGCCTGACTTCGCATTTGTGAGGCTCGCATTTGCGATCAAGTCCTTGCAAATGCAAGATCTGCAAACCTAATGCACCAGCATTCCATTTAAGTTCAGAATTCACTCCATAGACTATTAGAAACTCACCCGAGGCCTCGGAGCTCCAAACCAAACCAAACATGCACAAAAGTCTGAATCAGACACCAAATCAAATGAAATTATCAAGAAAACTTTATAACTTCTATTTTAACAACCAGACGTCTGAATAATGCCAAACCAACTCTGTTTCTAACCAAATTTGGCAAACATGTCATAAATATAGTAATGGACCAATATCGGGTTCTGAAACCAGAATATAGACCCAGTATAAACAAAGTCAAACATTGGTCAAATCTTTAAAGTCATTAAAACTTTAAATTTTTAATTTTCAACAAAATGTAATAACTCAAGCTAGGGACTTCTAAATTCGATTCTGGGCATATGCACAGGTCCCCAATCATGATATGAACCCGCCGGGACCGTCAAAACATAGATCTGCCTCCATTTTTCCCAAACGTTGACCGAAGTCAACTCAAATGAATTTTTAAAGCAATATTTCATGTTTTATCAATTTTTAACATAAAAACCTTCCGAAAAAATACTCGGACTATAAACGCAAATCAAGGAAGTCTTATAGAAGCTATTGGAAGCTTCAAAATATAGAATTATGGTTTAAAACTCTAGATGAGCTATTGGGTCATCACAACACCTGCGATTGGTTTTGCGTAGGTGCAATGGCCGCACAAGTGGAAGTATTGTCGCACCTGCGATGAATGTTGAGTTGATCTGCTTCCACAGAAGTAAAATTTGCAGCGCACCTGCGTGCACGCAAAAGCGAGATTGTGAGTGCAGGAGTGGTCATTTGCACAAATGCGCGTTCTAGTATCGCACCTGCGATATCACAGGAGCAAATGTTTTTTCGCAGGTGCGTGGGTCATTTCTCCGGTGGTTCTCTGCAGAAGCGGAACAATGGTTGTAAAAGCGACCTTGCTGAAGCGACTAAGTGTGTCACAGATGTTACGATGCCTGGACAAAGCTATATATCGAGGGCTTGACTATTTTATTCATATTTTGAGTTAGGGAGCTTGGATTTGGGCGATTTTGGCAGCAAATTTCATCACAGGGATTGGGGTAAGTGTTCTATACTCAGTTTTAATTATATTTCATGAATCTATCTTCGTTTTGGTAATTGGATTATGCATTTTAAAGAGAAAATTGGGGGGTTTTGTCAAATGTTTTATAGAGTGAATTTTTGAGTTTTGAATATCGCTTTGGAGTCAGATTTGAGTGAAACTAGTATGGTTGGACTCATAATTGAATGAGTTTTTTTGATTTTGTGAGTTACATTAGGTTCCGAGGCGAGTTTGACTTTTGGGTTAACTTTGGGGTTTTGATTAAAGATTCGACCTTTATCCTTTGGAATTGCTTCCTCAGGTATTATTTGATGTAATTGAGCTGCTTTTGACTAGTTTCGAGTCGTTCGAAGGTCGGTACACGCGTGATTGTATTTTTGGAGTATCGTTTGGCTTGTTCAGTATTGGATTTGGCATGTTCAAGATAAGTAACACTTCTAAACTTCGTGTTGAGAGTATGAAACCCCAAACTACATGTTATGTGATTGGTGTTGAGGTGTCGTACATGCTAGGTGACGGGCATATGGGTGTGCACCGTAAGAATTGTAACTTGGTCGATTCTATGGAACTATATAGTTGAATAATCTTGTTGTTGCCCATAATATTTACAATGTGTTAGAACAATTGAGCTGCCAGTCAAGTTAGAAATCCTACTTAGGCTACGTGTTGGTATTGTTGGGACCCACATAAGTCGTGTTACATGTTGAATTATTTGCTTAATTTGCCATTTTTTACTCAGTCACAGCTATTATTTGCATATTATATCTCACTCTCTGTTGCCCTTTATTGATACATCATATCATCATTGTTTGGGCCGATTATCATGATTCTTCTAAGTCTAAGAGACTGGAGAGATTGATGACTGAGTGAGGCCAAGGGCCTGTTGTGAGGGATATTTATGGGATCGGGCTGCAGGCCGCAACAGGCTTTATTAATTCATGACAATATTTGGCTTATTATAGCGCTTGGACTGGCTCGGCCCCTCCGGAGTCTGCACATCTACAGTGGACGCAGTTGATTTTGACTTATGGACTGGATCTGCCCTGATTCATTTGCATTGAGCTGGATTTATTTATGTTTGGGCTGAATCTTTCCTGTACAGTATTGAGTGACTAAGTATACTGAGTATTGAGCATAATAAGTGAGAATACGAGACAATGAGATTGAGTACTCTGAGAGTGAGTACATGAGTTTATTACTGAGGGGCATTGCATGTGACATGCATACTTGAGATATAGGCATAGAGATGCATTTCCTCATGCTACCCGGTTTTGGTGACATTCATGATTTCACTTGTATATCGAAATGTAGGTATAGAGATGTATTTTCCTCACACATCTGAAAAAGAAACATCTTAACTATTGTTAAATATTTTAAGGAAAAATCACAGTTTTCAGATTTTCTTATATTTTCGGTGATTTCGGCAAAAGATTTGAGTTTTACTGTTTTACTTGAAAAGAAATATCTATTTCCGTAAATGTGAACGAGTGGAGCATCATACCTCTGAGCTATTTCTTGTACCATTTTTATTATGTCATTATGAACTGTTGCTGGTTATTGGCGTTTGACCCTGACCCATGTCCCAGCTCGTCACTTCTTTCAACCTTAGGTTAGGTTTGTTACTTATTGTGTACATGGTGTCGGTTGTACTCATACTACAATTCTACACCTTGCGTGCAGATGTTGGATGTTGATGTTGCTGTATATGACGAGAGCTAAATTTAGAGATGTACCTACGTTCCAGTTATGGCTATCACTTGTCCTTGGTAACATTAGATTCAAATTATGTTCATTTACATTTCAAACAGATGTGGTAATTATTTCAATTCAGTTTTGTAAGAATCTAAATCTTAGAAGCTCATAATTTGTACTAGTAGTCCTTGGGAAATTCTTTGTATAAAAACAGTTGTGTCATCATTTCTTCTCTTAATAAGCCTCATTAAATTGGATAATTGCTAATTGGCTTACCTAGCGGGTTGAGTTAGGTGTCATCACGACTAGTTGGATTTTAGGTCGTGACATATGGGGTGTAAGCGTAGGATTTCTATAGTATAAGGTGTATAAGTATTTGATTTTAAAGGGGTCTAGAACTGATTCATATAATATAGATGTTATAAAAATTTCTCATCTTAATTTTAATTTATTTATTTATTCTTCCGCTTCAAAATTATATTAATTTTCTTAAGTAGTTGAAATTTCATTTATATAGAATTTTAATTATATAAGAGGTTTAAACTTTTTTAGAAAAATATAAATATCATCATTATATATTTAAGAGTTCCGAAAGATAAAATATTTTGCCAAATACATAAAAGGCATGAACAAGATTATTAACGAAAATATTAATTCTTTTTTAAAACCTCAAAAAAATAAATGTATAATAATTTTTCATTTACAAATTTAATTTGTCTTTTAGTAATTATATTTTAATATACTTAGTTACAAATATACTTCAGCAGAGGTGTAAGCATAGGATTTTCGAAGTATAGAAGGTGTAAGAATTTGACTCTAGCTAAAATATAGGGAGCGTATTCGAAACTAAATCATACTATAAGGGTATTTAATATAATTAACCCAAAATTAAATTATTATAGTATTAGGTACACAATTCAAGAGTTACCTATGTAACGAAAGAATAACTAACTTATAATTGGTAGAGCTACCAATGTTTTGAAAAGAATATACTTCCAGACCTCTATATTATAATATTTTATCATAAAAGCCAAATAGTTTTTGGAATCAATTTTTTTATATTATATTCTATCTCTCACTAAAACATTATTTTAACAATTATTAGCAACAATATCCATCTTTATTGCAGTACATTTTTTCCCTGAAAAATTAGAAGTGTTGCTTACCTCAAACCGTGCAAATCTCTATTCCAATAAGTATTTGCCTCACGAATCGACCTACGAATGTCTCGAATCTAACCATATATAACTCGATACAATCAACACAAGGTATAAGAATCAATTTCATATGAAAATACTAAGTTCTTAATCAAAAGTCAAAACATCAATTCAAAAAGTCAACCTCGGGCCCACATCTCGGAACCCAACAAATATTACAAAATCCGAATACTCATTCAACCACGAGTTCAACCATACCAAATTTACCAAATTTTGACACCAAATCGTCACTCAAATCCCTAAATTTTACTCTCCAATCCCGAATCCAAAACTCCCAAAATTCCACCTTAAAAATACATAAACTAGGTGGAAAATTCAATGGGTAATCAATATTATTGAATGAAAATGATTAGAAGTGGCTTACCTCAATAAATCACTCGAAACCCCTATCAAAAATCGCCTTAATCAGAGTAGCTAAAGTCCAAAATTGATTAAAACCTCAAAACCCTTCAAATTTAAACACTGCCCAGTGGTTCTGCTTCTGCGGTCCAAAATTCGCTTCCACGGAAAACACTCGACCCCCAACCTCGCGCACCTGCGGCCAATCCTCTGCATCTGCAAGTGCGCTTCTGCGAGAAATCATTCGCATCTGCGAACCTAGCCTTGCCTCCAAAAATCCGCATCTGTGGAGACCCTGCCATATCTGCGGGCTCGTAGATGCAGAAATTGCTTCACACATGCGACCACTGCCCAACGAGGTTCATAGTGTAGTGTGAGTACAACCAACTCAATAAGTAACAAAACTAGCCTTTGAACTGAAAGCAATGATGAGCTCAACCAATACAGTACAAATATAGAGTTTAACGGTGCAAAAATGATAGAAAATAGGACAATAATATCTCCAAGAAAAGTCATTATCTGTGTAAACAGTACAAGAAATGTAGATATGCTTTTAGGTTTAACAGTTAAGCTTAACACAAATAAAATATGCCAAGTGCGACTTATATGAGGAATATGACATCTCTATATCTACATGCCAATATGAATATTCTATGTGATGCAACACAATGAAAACCTTACGTACTCACAATCTTGGAGTTTTTACCCGTTCGGAGATTATCGAGGTAGCTGCTTTGGCGTCCGCAGACCTTGACTCTCCTCCTCTATATTTTCGTTTTACTTATACTGTTCTACCTTCTTAAACAGTATTTCAAACTATGTTATTGCAAAGATGTTCATGTACTCAGTGACACTCGAATTTTGGAAAAATTTGTATTCGAGTCGCAGTTGTTCATATTAGCTATTTATGAGAGTTATTACTATTAAACTTGCTTCATCTTATTTTAATACAAAATGCCAATTTTATTTTGATTGTCGGCTTGCTTAGTTTTGTGATAGGTGCTATCACGACTTGTTGAGTTTTGGGTCGACAACTTGCTTGCGGTGAAAATTATCTCCACCAAAAATCTCAATTTTCGTAACATGAGGAAAAGATTTGTCATAGGTAATTGGTGATGGAATAACAATAGAAAAGATAGGTACAACAGATGTAGTAGCATCAACAACAAAATTAGCAATGTTATTCTGCATAATAATAACATGAAAATATCCTTAAGATTATTTTAAAAATATTGGATTATGGAGAATAAGATTTAGCTTGAGGCGTGTCAAAGACTGTCCTTAAGGATATTTCTCTTACACCATAATAAATATTATTAGGCGTATCCCCCAAAATTCAACAAGCTCTTCTAGTAAAACTAAAAGCAGAAATAACAAAGATTAATCAAAAGAAACCCAACACAAAAGAAAATGGAAGAAAAGTTTTAACTTTTTCACACCTTAAAATGATGACAAAGCAAAATATATATATAGTCCAAAACTAATATGGACATCTGATGAAAGTTAAAGCCATTAAGGCTTAACGCTAAAACGTTAAAGTCATTTAAATCTATAGATGCCAAAACGCTAAAATTATTTAAAGCTATCAAATGCCAAAACATTAAAATCATAGTTATATGCTTCGGTAATCAGTTTTAATGTTTTCAAATTTGTAATTGAAAATTATACTATCAGTTACTAACAAAAAAGTAGTTGGTATAATAAGACCTATTGAATGAACCTAGACATAATTTTAAATATTCGTTTTGAGATATTAAAATATTCTTCCTAACAATTTCTTCATGGTGGTCTTCAGATAAGGAAGTGTTGTCGGACTCAAATGTTTTCAAAGAAATGTTGGACTCGTCCCAAATCCAGTTGAGTGTAGGTGAAGCTAAAGGTAGAGTTTTGAAGGGAATGTTGAAGAAGATGTGACTCAAAACTATTGGCAATATGGTGTATACCAACAACTAAGTGAAGAAGGCGAGCCTAGTGGAGCAGTTGCACCACCCCTGCTCAGAAGGTCAATAAGGACTAGAAAGCCATTCCTGGGGTATGTCAATGCCACCATAGTAGATTAAGCAGATGCGACACAACCTGAGACATTTGAAGATCCAAAGTGGACTAATGCTATGAAAGAGGAAATTGGAGCATTAGAACAAAATCAAACTTGGAAACTTATGCCAAACCCAAAAGATGCGAAGCATATATCTTGCAGATGGATTTATATAATATATCATTACAGATGGGCCAATCGAGAGGCATAAAGCGCGTTTGGTAGCTCGAGGATTTACTGAAGAATATGGTTTGGACTACGATGAAACTTTCAGTCTAATGGCAAAGTTTATAATTATGCGAGTCTTACTTCCACTTGCTGCTAGAAAAGATTGGAATTTGTGGTAGATGGATATAAAGAAAGTGTTTCTAGATGGAGAACTGGATTAGAAAATATACATAGTTCAAACAATGGGTTTTCAGAACCGAGAACATCTTAAATATGGTTGTAAGCTAAGGAAGACACTCTATGAATTAAAGAAATCACCAAGGGCGTGGTATGGTAAAATTATGATATTTTAAACTCAAAATGGTTATTTTATCACACCTGGATATTCAAGTTTGTTTGTCAAAGTCAATGAAGGAAAGCTAGCTATAGTATTAGTATATGTCGATGACTTGATTGTAACTGGAGATAATGAAGACAAAATTATCCAAACAAAGGAGAGTTATTGTTCGACTTCATATGAAAGAACTTGGACAACTCAATCATTTTCTTGGCCTGGAGATTGATCGTACCCAAGGAGGAGTTTTTCTTCATCAACAAAAGTTGTAATGACCCAGACGGTCGTTTTGAGTATTATAGTCTCGTTTCCTCATTTATTGCTTATTCCATACTTATTTATTGTTATGCGACTTTTTGGGTTAGTCGGTTTAGTTCCGGAGATGTTTTAGAATTAGTTGGGACACTTAGTCCCAAGATTGGAAGACTAAGTTGAAAGACTTGACCAGATGTTAACTTATGTGCAATTAACTCCGGAAAAGAGTTTTGATGATTCTGATAGCTCCGTGTGGTAATTTTAGGCTTAGGAGTGTGTCTAGATGTTGATTTGGAGGCCCGTAGATAATTTTGGCTTGAATTGACGAAAGTTGGAAGAGTTGAAGTTTTGAGAGTTGAGAAGTTTTATTGAGGGTTGACTTTGTGGTTACCGGGCTCAATTTTGGTTCTGGAAGTTGGAATATGTCCGTTGTGTCATTTATGACTTGTGTGAAAAATTTGTGGCCAATCGGAATTGATTTGATAGGTTTCGGCATCGATTGTAGAAGTTGAAAATTCATTACTCTCAATAGGCTTCAATTGGGGTGTGATTCGTATTTTTTATGTTGTTTGATATAATTTGAGGTTTTGACTAATTTTGTATTGTGTTTTAGGACTTTTTTGATATGTTTGGTTGAGGTCCCGGAGGCCTCGGATGGATTTCGGATGGTTAACGGATCAAAAATGGGACTTGAAGCATTGCTAAAGTTGGGGACCTTCTGGTGTGATCGCACCTATGAGGGGATTGGTGCAGATGCTACGCCGCAGGTACGGCTCGAGTGGCACAGAAGCGAGGTTGGTCTGGCTAAGGGTGTATCACAGGTGCGGATGGGGAAGCGCATCTGCGAGTCAGCAGAAGCGGAAAGTTGATCGTAGATGCGAAGATTTGAAATTTTCTCTGGGCCCGCAGGTGCGAGTCATTGGCCGTAGAAGCGGCAGGTCAGGGATGGAGTGTAATTCTACAGGAGTAGATTTTTAACCGCAAAACTGGTACTGCAGAAGCGGTTAAATGGTCTGCAAAAGCGAAATGCCTGATAGTGACTTAAATTCGAAGGGTTTCATGATTTATTCATTTTTGGACTTTAGGAGCTCGAATTAAGGCGAATTTTAAAGGATATTTCGCTATATTTTGAGAGGTAAGTAACTTTTGGTCTTTTTTATCTAATTATATTGATTAATCTTTGAATTTTCCACTTAGATTTGGTGTTTTTGAGGTTTAAATTTAGGGATTTTGACCCATATATTGGAGAGTAATAATAGGATAATTGAGTAACGATTTTGTGTCAGAATTTGGTAATTTTGGTATGACTGGACTCGTGGTTGAATGGGTGTTTGGATTTTATTAAGTTTATCGGATTCCGAGATGTGAGCTCGGGGTTTAATTTTTGAATTTTGTTGAAGAACCTAGTTTTATTATATGGAATTGGTTCCTAAAACTTGTGTTGATTGCATTAAGTTGTTTGTGGGTAGATTCGAGTCGTTCGGAGGCCGATTTGCGAGGCAATGGCTTGTTGAAGTAGAGATTTGCACGGCATAAGGTAAGTAACACTTCTAAACTTGGTCCTGAGTGTATGAATCCCTGAATTACACGTTATGTGGTTGGTGTTAAGGTGACACACATGCTAGGTGACGGGCGTGCACCGTAGAAATTGTGACTCAGTCGATTTCGTGGAACTATATAGTCATCTAATCTGAGTATTATTTATGTACTCTTCATATATGTTAGAGGAACTAAGTTGTGATTTATGTAAGAAATCATGCTTAGGCTATATGCCGGTACTATTAGGACCCACATATGTCATGACCCTAAAACCGACCCGACCGTGATGGCGCCTATCGTGAAACTAGGCCAACCAACACGATTCCCAAATCAAGCCATTGTTCTATGACATTCATTTTTAAGACAGTAAATAACAAGAAGTCTCATTATATAAGTCTAAATAACCAGTACGGAATAAATACACAACCCGACATCGGGGTATCACAAGTCACGAGCAACTACAACTATGTCTTAATACAATAAAGTTTGGCAAAGTCTAGAAGACAATACTAAATAAAACTAGGGAAGATACGAGGGAGAAGAACAGGGCTGCAAACGCCATGCAACTACCTTGTCGACTACGAAATCCTGATGACTCGACAATCAATGCTCACTATCGCGACCCGCAACTCCTGGATCTACACACAAGGTGCAGGGAGTAATGTGAGTACGCCCACTCAGTAAGTAATAAAAATAAATAAAAGTTGAGCAGTAAGAAAACACATAATTTCACGTCATAACACTACAACAAATTCAGTACATTGCTCAAGATAGTACATAAACCATTTATCTCGTTAAAACAAACTCAGTTTCAGTAAAACCTTTCCTTTTAAAATATCTTTCAATAGTTTCAAATTAATGATAAAAATAGTGAGTAAAATGATAGAACCGTAAACAACCCCTCGGCCAAAACATGTATCATAAAACGCTCCTAAGGCAAAATATCAACAGAACTAGCCCTTCGGGCTACCTCACAATCACTCTTAATCAGCCCTTCGGGCGACAAAATGAAACAACAAGGGCCCCTCGGGAAATATTACATCACTCACACAGGGTACCCGCGCTCACTAGCGGTGTTCAGACTCCGGAGGGGATCCTACAACCCAAGCGCTATCACAAGCCATCTCGTGACATAATAAATCAGACCCTCAGCCTCTAATGTATCACAAATCAGTACAACATGCTACGGCGTGCAGCCTGATCCCAAAATATCCTCACAACACACGCCCTTGGCCTCACTCAATCAGAAACCTCTCAAGCCACTCGGGCAACAATAAAACAGGATACTCAGTCCAAAATATCATTTAAAGTTTCAAAATGGAATAAATACGACCGAGTTAAGAAATCAGTAAAATACAGAATGGCTGGTACAGATATTAAGTGAAAACAGTGAGGAATAATAGTAAAAAGCCCCTAAGGGTCCAAATAGTTGGCACGAGGCCCAAATATGGCATTCAGCCCAACAAAATAATAATTTCCAAAACACAATAATATCAAATAGTTTTCAGTCAAATATTTGACTTAATAGTAGTACGGGACAGACCATGTCACAATCCCCAATGGTGCACGACCCCACACTCGTCATTTAACATGTGCATTACCTCAAAGTAGCACAACAATGTGAAATTCGGGATTTCATACCCTCAGGACAACATTTAAAATCATTACGTACCACAAACTGGTCCAAACTCTAACTCGCGATGCCTTTGCCCCTCGAATCGGCCTTAAAATGCTCCGAATCTAACCAAAATTAGTCTCACATCCTTAATACACGCTAAAGGAACAAAGCCCAAGAGAAAATAATCGAATTAACTCAAAAATCCCGAAATTGGCCAAACCCGACCCCCTGGCCCATGTCTCACAATTCGATAAAAATCATATTACAAGAATGAGTCTATACATACCAAGAACATCGAAATCGGACCTCAAATGGCCCCTCAGATCCCCAATCAAAGATCTCCAATTACAAACCCTAATTCTCCAATTTAAGGCTTTAAATCCCACTATTGTGTATCTAATTAGTTAGAAATCACCATAGAATCGAGTATTGAGTTCAAAAATCTTACCTACAAGTGTTTCCCTTTGATTCGCTCTTCAATCCCTCTCAAAAAACTTCAAATCCGTTCAAAAATGGTGAGAAATGGGCTAAAAATTGCGAAGATTGGTTTCTATACATTCTGTTCTGGTGCTCCCTTCATCGCGAACGCGACTGTCCTCTCGCATTCGCGTAGGCAAAACTCAGACTGCCTCTCCGCTTAACCATTTGCGAACAAGACAAGTGCTTCGCGAACTCGATGCATAACTAGCTCACTCCTTCGCGAACGCGGACCTCACCTCGCAAACGCATAGACAAAAGACCTGGGGGTCCCCAACTGCCTCACTCCTCTTCGCGAACGCGACCCACTCAGGCGTCGGCAATGCACATGCTGCCTTAAACTTCATGTTCACGTCCTCTCCTTCGTGAACGCGTAGAACAATATCCATCACCACAAAAGACACTCTTCGCAAATGCGAGACACCCTCCGCGAACGCGATGAACAAACTTTCTCCAATAGAAAACCAGCAAAATCTGCAACTCTCAAAACCAAGAATTTGGTCCGATAACCTCCCAAAACTCACCCGAGGCCCTCGGGACCTCAACCAAATATGCCAACACATCTCATAACATCATTCAAACTTAGTCGAGCCTCCGAACCCCTCAAAAAAATACCAAAACACCAAATCAACCTCGGATTCAAGCCTAAGAATTTAAAAACATTCAAATTCCACAAACGGCACCGAAACCTTTCAAATCATCTCCGAATGACCTGAAATTTTTCACACACATCACAAAATGACACTACGGACCTACTCCAATTTTTTGAATTCCATTCCTACCTCTATATCAAGATTTCCACTGCCAACCAGAAAACGCCAAATTTCCAATTTTACCAATTCAAGCCTAAATCTACCAGCGAGCTCCAAAATACATTCTGATCATGCTCTTAAGTCCCAAATCACCTAACGAATCTATCCAAACCATCAGAATTCACATCCGAGACCTTATACACATAAGTTAATATCCGATTGACTTTTCCAACTTATGCTTACTCAAAAGAGACTAAGTGTCTCATTCCTCTCCAAAACCACTCCGAACCCAAACCAACCAACCCGATACCACATAATACAACTGAACAACACATAAAGAAGCAGAAATGGTGGAAACAAAGCGGTAACTCATGAAATGAACGGTCAGGTCGTTACATCCTTCCCCTCTTAAACAAACGTTTATCCTCGAACGAGTCAAAAAACATGCCTGGAACCTCAAATAGGTGAGGATATCTGGTCCGCATCTCTCGCTCGGTCTCCTAGTTAGCCTCCTCCATGGGCTGACCTCTCCACTGCACTTTCACTGAAGCTATATCCTTTCATCTCAACTTTCGGACACGCTGCTACAAAATATCTACTGGCTCCACATTATAAGTCAAATCACCATCTAACTAACCCGTGCTGAAATCCAAAACATGAGATGGATCGCCAATATACTTCTGGCGCGGCGCATAGAAACATGAAATATCGGATGCACCCTCGACAAGCTAAGTGGCAAAGCCAGCTCATAAGCCACCTCCCCAATCCTTCGAAGCACCTCAAAAGGCTCAATGAATTGGGGACTCCACTTATCCCTCTTCCCAAATCTCATAACACCCTTTATGGGTGAAACCTTCAATAGAACCTTCTCCCCAATCATGTAGGACACATCGTGAACCTTCCTGTCAGCATAAGTCTTTTGTCTTGGATGCGCTGTACGAAACCGCTCTTGAATCACCTTTACCTTGTCCAAAGCATCTTGTACCAAGTCTGTACCCAAAAGCATAGTCTCACCCAGCTCAAACCAACCAACTGGGGATCTACATCGCCTCCCATACAAAGCCTCATATGGAGCCATCTGAATACTTAACTAATAACTATTGTTATAAGCAAACTCCGTGAGTGGTAGAAACTGATAGCATGAACCACCAAAGTCAGTGACACAAGCGCGCAACATGTACTCCAATATTTGAATAGTGCGCTCGGACTGGCTGTCTATCTGAGGGTGAAAAGTTGTACTCAACTCAACCTGAGTAGCCAACTCTCTCTGCACGATCCTCCAAAACTGCGAAGTAAACTGAGTACTGTGAGCACGTGATTTTTGCCCTATATATGAATAATTCTCAAAATTCCAACAAAATAATTTTTTCTTTACTTTTACAATTCTTGTGAATTTTGGTGTCATTTTGTTTCAATTATCGGCATCTTATTTGTGCATGTTAATTCCTATAAAACACAAGGGGTAGGCATTTGCATTTAGGTTTGAATTCTTATATTTAGTATCAATTAAGGGATAATTTGTTTAGAACAAAGCATGAAAATCACAAAAATAGTTCAGTTTTGCATTTTAATGATTTTTATTGTGAATTTGTCATGAAATAATTTTTGAACAATTTTAGGAATTAATTAGTCTTTGTTTTAAAACAATCAAGATTTCATGATTTTACATCTTTATAAAAATTATTATAAAAATTGTAAAAGCAAGAAAAGAAAATAAGAGTATAAAAAGTGGTCTTATTTAAGACCCAAAATTTGGGCCAAATGCATTGAAACATCTCAGGCCCAAACGCCTCAAAATTGCCCAACCCAAAACCCTACTCGGTCTGCCCCCACCTTCTAAACGAAACAGTGTCGTTTCGGGGTCCTTGAATCAGGACCGCTGGAACTCATCAATCCAACGGTCCAGAACTAACGAGGTTCTTAATATAAAAGGGCATGAACCTTCCCCCTACCCCCATTTGCCTCGTCTTCCTCACCCCACCCCTTCTCCTCAAACCCTAATCCGCGCCGACCCTAAATCCCTCGCCGGCGGTGAACACAAACCACGCCGTTCACTCCGAGGTTAACACCACAGGTCCCCCTCACTCTCCTCTTTCCATTGCACCCACTGGTGTACCTCGAACAAGGCCAGAACTCGTTGAATCTTGGTTTGAAGTTTTCCGGCCAAGTGACAAGTTCATCCAAATCAGTCCAAAATCACACCCCACAACCCCCGGCCCTTCCTCAACACTAATCCACGACTATTTTCTTTCAAATCACCGTGAAACGGCCCGAATCTTAGATCTAAGAATTTCGGGCCAAACCCTAAAACCAAATCCTTTTGATTTCGAACCGTAGTATCCTTAACCATGTGTTCTCTTGTAAGAACACATGGTTAGGGATGTTACGCGTCAAAAATCTGAAAGGATTCAGATGTTTCTGACTGGCCGGAGTCCCTCATGCCTTTGTGAGTTTTATCGCTTCCTTTTACTCGCATGTTTTAAGTATTATTTACAGTGTTGTTTCATTAATTTTTCTGTTGATTTTATGGTTTAATTGTATTAGTTTAAGTTCTGTTAATTACTGTCGATTCTGAGTTTGATATTTGGTCGAATGATTGTAAGTTCATGGTTTAAGAATTAGTTTAAAGTTCACTTAATATTAATCATGGTAGCTTAAGTTCAGTTTAATTTCATTTACCTTGATTGAGTGGTATAATCGAACAATTTGGTTTTGGTCAGTCTAATCAGTTAGTTTCTGAATATTAATTAATTAATTTCAGTTAGTTTAGATTGGGTTACGGTATTGGGTATAGCTGTTAAGGGTGAGGTTAGGTTCAGTGATTTTGAAAGGCTTTCAGGGGTAATTTGGGTATGGAAAGGGTAGTTCTGATGAGAATAATAATATCAAGACATAGGAAAGGGCAGTATAGGTATTGTATGGGTGGAGGAATACCCTAGGGCCTTCTAGAATGGGGTACAAGTGTAGATTTTAATAATTGTAAGGCATTTACTTGTTTAGCAAGTTAAGAATAGAGGGACCAAACTGAAAATAGGGAGGGACTGATTGGAAAATCAGAATCTAATCTATTCTCTTTGGGGTTGCCTATAAAAGGGCATGAAATGCCTTGGAAAAGGGGCTTCTCTCTTCTTCTGCCTTCAGCCCTAAGTTTCAGCAAACTGATCTATGGGAGTCTGCTTGTATATCTGGTTTCCAAAGCAATCTGCCTGTATTTCTGTGGTGTAACACTGCTGAGTTTGTTGCTGTTGCTGTTGAAAGTAGCTGATTCCTCTCCTTTTCTCTATTTTCATTTCAATTTCCAGTTACTGGTTCTGTAACTCTCAAGTTTATGGAATTGAAGTAAACATGTTGTCTGAAGTTGATATCTGAATTTTTTTATGTTGTTTTTTGTCTAAATTAATGTATGAAACAATTAGCTTACCCATGTCATTTACGTACTGTACTAATCTTGGTTTGTATGAATTGGACTGATAAACTGTCGAGTATGAGTTAGTTCATTTCGATTAGTAAGTGGATATTTGGGTATTTAGATTCATGTATGTAATCCAGGTTGTAGACTGTTTAAATTGTGCATTTCATGTTTATGCAATTGTCATTTTCAGTTTGTTTAAGTTCCATAGTATGCTGAAGTTAAATCTGCAAAGTTGTAGTTGATTTGGAGTTCCATACGCATGGTTGCTTTTAAAGTTTGGTCTAGTATGAATTGCATATTTAACAGCTTCATATTGGGCCAGTTTTGGGCCTGGCGTATTAACAGTTGGCCCAGACTTTGGCTAGGTGATAATTGAATTAGGGCCTAGGTGCATCAAGGTTTAAGAATTAGATAAATCAGAAGGTGCCCAAGGATTCGATCCCTGGGCTCTGCGACTGCAAGCCAAATTTTGGGCCTACTTTATACCTAACGCCTAGTGCTCTAAGGGCATGTGCCTGCAGCATGTGCAATGGCAGGAGTTGGGCCTTATGGGCTCAGAGCCCATTTACTCGGCATTCCTGCCCGGATGTTCAAATTCAAATTCAACAAATTTTAGGCTTAACCAATTAGGATCCTTAAGTGATTAATATCACAATTATCTCACCGTGTAAATTTGGAAAGGTTGTTTAGTGAATTTCACCGCCTTCCCCAAAATAACAATACGTTAGAATCTTTAAGCGCGTCATACCTAAAGTACTTTCCTAAACTCGGGTGCGCATTGATGCGACCCAAATCCAAATCTCGACAAAGTCAAAATGTGTTGACAATCACGGGTGCATTGATTGTGACGTGGTTCGAAACATGTTTTCATGACGTCGTAACTCCTAAAAATAAACAATGATAGAAAAGAGGTCCACAAATTGAGACGAGCCTCACCATACAAATAAATAAATGTGGGGCCCTCAATAAATAATTATCAAAATAATTAGTATTTGGGATGGCCACTTAGCAAACTTCATGGTTTTTTTTCCAAAATAATACTACGTTAGCTTCTTAGGCACGATTTAATTAAATTACTTTCTTAAATTCGGGTGCGCATTGATGCGACCCAAATCCAAATCTCGATGAAGTCGAAATGTGTCGACAACCACGGGCACATTGATTGCGACGGGGTTCCAAAACGCGTTTTCACGACATCGTAATTCTTATAAAATAAATAATGATAAAAGCGGTTTACGAATAGAAGGCACATAAGCTAGCATGTATTAAAATTAGATAAAATCAGATACAACAGTTATGCGACCGTGCTAGAACCACGGAACCCGAGAATGCCTAACACCTTCTCCCGGGTTAACAGAATTCCTTACTCGGATTTCTAGTATGCTGACTGTTAACAGGGTCATAAATTTCCTCGGTTCGGGATTCAACTGGTGACTTGGGACACCATTAATCTCTCAAGTGGCGACTCTGAATAATTAATAATTAAATCCCGTTCCGATTGTCCTTTTAATGGAAAAACTCCTTTACGCCCTTGTGGGTGTGTAAGTGAAAAAGGAGGTATGACAGCTCTAGCGACTCTGCTGGGGACCGAACCCAGAATCTCTGGTTCAGGGTTCAGAATTCGAGCTTAGAAAAATTGTTGTATTTAATTGTATCTGATTTTCCTACATGTTTTATGCCGAATGTGCTAAATGTTACCGCTTTGATATTTTTTGAACTGTATATAAACTGTACCGACACCCTTCTCTCTTCACCTCCGGGGATGTGCTTACTGGTTGAGACTCCCTATTCTGTTAGTGTCAAACCTTGAAATAAGAAAGAGGCCGGATAAGTTACGAAGCCGGATGGCCTTTTGGTTCCCAGTAAGTTGCCCCCTCCTCGACTCGAGTTGTCCGCTTGGGTACACGGTCTAGAACACGGACCCATGTTTTGAACATAGAATAACATGACTTCATGCCGGATCCCTAATAGGGACGCTTATTTGCATCACGTTGCATTTGACTTAAGGGACTCAACACAGGGGTTGAGTCCGTCTAGGACTAGCAACCTGAAATGAAAAGACCGTCCTGATGCATCCTACTTGCTCTGTACATATATTTGTTTCAAACCTGCATGTTGACCGGTTTCTGAATCTCGGGAATGTTGGAAAATTGAGGAAAGAAAAAAAAGAGAAAAAAAAAAGAAATATCAGTTAGGGAGTTAATTGATTATCTTAGAAATAAAAAATCAATGACCAATTACTGGCGAAACTCTGCCGAAATTTTGAGGAAATATAAAAAAAGGAAAATGTTTTATTTTTTTTTACTAAAAAAAGCGAAGAAAAATAGCAAAAAAAAAAGATTCTTTTAATTTTGGAAAGTTCGTTGTTGAAAAAGAAAAGGATAAAAAGAGTCTTTGTTTTAGTTTGAAAAACATAAGTTGTTTCATTATTTGTTGAAAAAGGAAAGGAAAAAAGAGTCTTTTATTTTTAGTTTGAAAAAATAGGTTGTTTTATTGTCTGTGGAAAATGAAAAGAAAAAGAGTCTGTTATTTTTAGCTTGGAAAAATAGGTTGTTTTATTTGTTGAAAAGAAAAAGGAAAAAGAGAGTCTTGTTTCTAAAAAATAGTTTTTATTCGCTTATGAAATGCCAAAACTAAAAATGAAAAAGAGTCATGTTAAATAGTTCGGTTAATTTGTCCGAACTACGCCTGGTTTGATTCTCACAGGGCGTGAGATACGTATTCAACCCTCGTCGGGCCCAACTTTCCCTTTTGCAAAAATAACCGGAACGTATCAAAATTATTTTTATCTTGAAATAAAAAAAAGAGCTAAGTAGAGCCGTCTAGTCATAAATAACCTTAAAATCTTTTCCCAAAGTGCTGAAAGGCCATGTTTGAAAGTCAAGTTCTTCGCTTGACAATATATAGGTAATTTTGAGTCGCAAATATAGACAGCTTATTTTTGTGTCAAAACAAGAGTTTTCCTTTGCTTAAAACGCTTTAATAAATGTGCAGGATGAGCACGATGGTGAATGAGCCTTTTTCAATAATGACCAAAATCCCTTTTGAGCTGCAATTATGGTGGAATGATTTAGGCAAAGAGGGGCAAGACGAAGTGAGGAAATATTTGAAAGACCTTCCGGATTTATTAAACATTCAGCGTCGAGGGGATATTATCAGGGCATTGGTCGCCCATTGGGATTCGGCACATAATGTATTTCATTTTTCAGACTTTGAACTCACCCCAACATTGGAAGAAATAGCGGGGTACATTGGAAGTGATCAAGCTCCATTGCAATTCAAATACTTGATTTCTCCTAGGGCCATTACCATACACCGATTCTTGGATTCCTTGAAAATACCCCGAACAGTTCACCATCCAGATTTTGCAAAGGGTTTCTGCAGTTTCCGCTTCATGTATGATAGATATGGCCATGTGGGCGGGTTCAATAATCCAGACTTTAAGCTTTGCAGCAGAAATAGACGACAAAAATGGGAGGAACACAAACGAGCGGCGTTTATGATAGCTTTTTGGGGCCTCGTAATATTCCCAAGGAAAGATGGTAATATTGATTTGAAAGTAGCGGGCGTCGTCAGTACTTTGCAAACCATGGGGAAAAGCACTTTAGCACCTATGATGGTGGCTGATATCTTCAGAGCTCTCACTGCGTGCAAAGCTGGGGGCAAATTTTTTGAGGGATGTAACTTGTTGTTACAAATATGGATGACTGAGCATTTGTGCCCTCGCTCTCAGTTATGGAGTTATGGTTCGGTTGAGAAGACTTGTATAGGTGAATTTTACACAAGAATCAAAGGGGTTAGTCTACCTGAAGGAGTCGCGGCCTGGGCATTATTATTTCGGAACCTCAATGCCAGCCAGATACAGTGGGTGCTTGGATGGTTGCCTGTTGAAGAAGTCGTATATATGCCAGCAGCCCGCCCACATTTTCTGTTGATGGGACTCAAAAGCATTCAGCCCTATGCACCATATCGGGTTCTGAGGCAACTCGGTAGATATCAAGTAGTACCGAGAGACGAAGATTTGAGTACCCAAGTGGTCGAAATAAGTTCTGACGGTCGATTCCCCGAGGAAGAAGTTCGCCAAATTTGGAGCGAGTGTCAACACTTGATGGCAAACACTTGCGTATTAGATAGGGTCAAAGGGGAAGTTGCCCCAGGGTATCACGAGTGGTTCAAAGGCGACGTGGCATGTGGGGGACCGGCTAAAAGACCTCACCTCGAAGATTTTGCCAAGTCATCCCAAGAGCAGTGGGACTGGTTAGCAAATGAAGAAAGCTATCGAGTTGAGATTGGTAAACTAAAGCAGTAAGTTGAAAGTTTAAAATTTGAAAACAGTGTACAGGTTGCCGCGGATCAAGGAGAAAAGAATAGACTAGCCCGAGAAAATAAAGCACTTAGGGCCCAAATCCGACAGTTGAAGATAACCATCGATAAGCAACCGAGGAGCCGATCCGATGAACAATTGGTAAAAAGATTGGAAAGCGAAGTCAGAGAATGGCGGGATAAGTTAGAAAAATCTGAAAATGTCATGGCAGAACTTAAAGCACAGTGGGCGACAAGAACCGAAGAGCATCGCCAATACTTGAATCAATTGAAAAGGGACCATGAGAAAACTGTTGCCAATTTAAAGAGAAAAGTGGTTGCCCTTGAGGGTAAAGCGGTTAGGCAAGCTAGAGATTTTGAAACTGAAAGTGGACATTGTTACAACTTGTTGGCCCAAATGGAGGCAGAAGTACAGCAGCTGCAAGACCAGCACTTGCAAGACTCCCGAGCTTTAAAGACGTGCAGCGATCAGATAAGACGCTTGCTCATAGAAAAGAAGCAAACAAAAGACAGGATTAGAGCCATAGCTCATGCTATTGTCAGGAGATGCCGGGTTTGTGAAGACATGAACCGTACTACTTTTATCTCAGTAGTAATGATCTATGTGAAGCGAACCATGAATGAGTTAGAGAAGCTTGAAAGGGATTTGGATCCTAGACCCGCGGCGAGGCCGAACGATGCACCGCGGACACCTAAGTTTGAAGCACTAGAATATGCATAGTCCGTGTATGTAGGTTTCTACCATTTCGAGTCAGTCTTTTGTACGTCCGTTGTTTTTATGGATTGAGTATGTTTTCAGGCTTAGAGTTTTTGGTTTGCTTTCAGGTTGCGTTTGATAGTTTCTTTCCAAAACAAAAGATGTCGAGTTTGTAAGAGTTTGTTTTATTAATGAAAGTTGAGCATTTTATTTCCACCTTTATTTTTGCATTTATCTTCACGAACTATGCTTGGTCTGATTCGTGCGGGGTCATGATACGTAGGCAATCTCCATAGGATTCGACCATAATAGTAAGAAAAATAGAAGGAAGAAAAGGAAAATAGAAGGAAAACCGAGAAAGAGGGAAAGAAAGAAAAGAGCGGAAAAACAGAGAAAGAAAGAAAAGCACAAAGATGGATAAGGTGAAAGAATGGTAAAAAGAAACAAGAAACGAAATGTCGGGATGACGCATGCAATCGAGAAAACGCATAATAGAAATGAATAACTGTATAAGTGCATTCATGCCAACGTGCGATTATTAAAATCTGATAAGACCTAATCGCTAACAAAGTAGTTGTCTAAATGTGTGAGTCCAGGCAGGTGGTTAGTTGATTGGCAATTCTGGCAACTCACCCGTACAACACCCGGTCGAAAGATCAAGTAAAATTGACAGGGCAGGATTCGGAAATCAGCATCGTAGACCCTTCGAATGAGGTTGAGGTAACCGATGTAGGTGCTATGAAAGAAGAGATGAGGAAATTAAAAGCACAAATGGCTGAAATGCATCGGGCATGGTCGCAGGGACATCTGTCACCACTATATCCTGCTAACCCATCTTACATCCCACCCCTGGCTCAAGCTCAGGAGCCTACCACTCCCCACGCGTCTTCAGCTTTCCCTTATCAGGCCCAGGGTTATGGTACCACGTCATACGCCCCCCCAGCTCCACCCTCTAAACAGAACCCTCCACCACCCATGGTTCCTGTCTTTGTGGCACCTCCCCCAGCTCCACTACATAGGTCATCCAGTGAGCCGCTATTCCAAGCTCACGACACCCAATATTACCCTCCCGAACCCACTTTCAAAGCGCCTGAGCCATATACCTATTCTCCTCATTTCGAAATTCCGGGAGAAGTTGAGAAACCGGTTAAGAATGCAAAACAAGAGGAAGTGATTCGTAAGGTCAAAAGCCTGGAGCAATCCTTCAGGAACATGCATGGTTTAGGTAACCAAGTTAGCATTGCATACAAAGATTTGTGCCCTTTTCCTGATGTCCAGTTGCCTGTGGGGTTTAAAATGCCGAAGTTTGACTTATATGAGTGGCACTGTGACCTAGTAGCCCATTTGCGTGGTTTCTGTAGCAAAATGAGAGGTGATGGGGGAAAGGATGAATTGTTGATAGCATATTTCGGTCAAAGCCTGAGCGGGTCAGCGCTAGAATGGTACACGAGGCAAGACCCCGGCCAATGGTATATATGGGAGGATTTGGCACAAGCATTCATTGGCCATTTTCAATATAACCTCGAGATAGTCCCCGATCGTCTGTCATTGTTGAAACTGGAGAAGAAACCTGGGGAAAGTTTTAGAGAGTTTGGTTTCCGATGGAGGGAACAAGCTGCAAGGGTTGATCCTCCCATGAGGGAGAGTGAGATGGTAGATTACTTCTTGCAAACATTGGAACCTACCTATTTTGGTCATCTAGTAACATCTGTTGGAAAGTCGTTTAATAAAGTGGTAAAGATGGGAGACATGATTGAAGAAGGATTGAAATCTAACAAGATATTGAGCTACTCGGCGTTGAAAGCACCCACCCAGGCCATCCAAAGCGGTACTGGTGGTGTGCTTGGGAAGAAGAAGAAAGAAGAAGTTGCTGCAGTTGAAGCTAGTGCTTGGTCCAGGCCCAATAACCCTCCACTCTACTACAACCAACCCAGACCCCACCACCCAAACTACCAATATACCCCATATGGCCCGCCGCAACACTATTATCCACCACCAGAACCACACTTTTCTATCCACCACGCCCAGACCTACACTCAACCCCCAGTGCACTAGCAATGGCGTACACCAAGTCCCCAAAATACACAGCCACACCCACAAAACACCTATCCACCTCCCAGGGATAATAGACCAGGAACCAACTTCCGCCCGAACCAAGCTTTTAGGAGTGAGAAGGCCCCAAACAGAAAAACATTTACTCCGCCGGGAGAATCTTACACGGCTCTCTTCCACAGATTGAAACAGTTGGGAATGCTAACCCCAGTTGAATCCAAAGCACCAAACCCTCTTCCCAGAAACCTGGACCACTCTGTTAGCTGCGAGTATTGCTCAGGGATGCCGGGGCATGATACTGAAAAATGCTGGAAGTTGAAAAACGCGATACAAGAGCTCATTGATAATCGCCGTATTGAAGTACAGGCTCCAGAAGCCCCGAACATCAATCAAAATCCGTTACCAGCGCATTACGAGGCCAACATGATCGAACTGATATATAAAGGGGCAGAGCTTAAGAAACCGTCGCAGGTGGTTATGGTGATTCGTTCTACGGAAGCCAAAGAAGAGACAGCGAGTGCAAGGCCAACGGTTCAGTTAAAAGCAATAAAAGACAAGCCAATGGTGGTAATGGGAAAGGGACCATTTGCGGTTGCAAAAAAGCCTGAGCCAGTCAAGTTAATGGTACCAGGGTCATCATCTGCACCCGTGGTGGTGGTGAAAGGAGCTTATGTAGAACCGGTTGTCATAAAACCGGTAGTCCAGTTACCCATGGTTGACAGCAAAGCTGTACCGTGGAGATATGAAAAGGTAGTGGTGATATACAAAGGAAAGGAGATTGAGGAAGAGAGTTGTGAAGCACAAGGACTAACCCGGTCAGGACATTGTTTCGCTCCCGAAGAGTTAAGAAAGGCTAAGGGTGCTAAAGACAATCCAGTGCCAGTCAAAAAATCTGTGATGGAAGAAGAGGCAGAAGAGTTTCTGAAAAAGATGAAAGTACAAGATTATTCCATTGTTGAACAACTGAGAAAAACACTGGCTCAAATCTCGTTGTTGTCGTTACTGATTCACTCTGATGAGCATTGCCAAGCTTTGATGAAGATATTTAATGAGGCTCATATGCCCGACAATATTTCAGTGAACCATCTAGAGACAATTGCCAACAAGATCTTTGAAGTGAACAGGGTAGCATTTTCTGATGATGAATTGCCTATGGAAGGCACAGAACACAACAAGGCTCTCTATTTGACGGTCAAATGTGAAGGCTCAATGGTTACTCGGGCACTAATCGATAACGGGTCGAGCGCTAATATTTTCACGTTATCCACATTGAACAAGTTAAATATCAGTGAGGACAGAATCTGCAAAAATAGCATTTGTGTTCGAGGGTTTGACGGAGGGGGAACAAACACAGCAGGGGATATTGTACTCGAATTGACTATTGGCCTAGTCTAGTTCACGATGGAATTTCAGGTGTTGGATGCTGTAGTATCCTATAATCTTTTGCTGAGTCGACCATGGATTCATGCGGCCAAAGCTGTGCCCTCCACGCTGCACCAAATGGTCAAATTCGAGTGGGACAGACAAGAAATTGTGTTACATGGGGAAGATCCCACATGCGCCATGAATGATGCCATTGTACCCTTTATAGAGACTGCAGATGATAGGGGACCATGGGTTTATTAGGTCTTTGACACGGTTCCGGTGAGCAGGGTGCCCGAGGGTAAAAGCATGCCATATCCTAGGGTGCCAGTCGCGACCACCATGGTAGTGTCAGAAATGCTGAATAACGGGTTCGTGCCCGGGAAAGGCTTGGGGGTTGAACTTCAGGGCATTACTCAACCTGTGTCTTTGCCCAAAAACCTGGACACCTTTGGGTTAGGGTTCAAACCAACAGCGGAAGATGTCAGAAGGGCCCGTAAACTGAAGAAGAAAGCTTGGGTGCTGCCTAAACCAATTCCTTGATTGTCCAGGTCCTTCGTCAGGCCGGGTATCAAGAAATAGTCATTGGCAAAGATGTCAGGTTCGTTAATTGGGGCAGAGGGGAATTTGGATAAGGTGTTTGAGAAAGTATTTGCTGAAGTAAACATGGTTGAGGCCGGGGAAGGGTCAAGTAGAGCAGACATACAGTACATCAGACCACATGCTAACATCAACAATTGGGAAGCTACTTCTCTTCCAGTTCGGAGGGAGTCGATGTAGTGGGTTTTGTTTTCCTTTTTGTCACCTGGATTACTCCAGGGTTTGTAATCCAGTTTGCTATGTTCCGTCTGTTTGGATGAGTCAAAACCTTGTTGTTTTTACATTTAATGAAATGCAATTTTCTTCGTCCCTAATTCTCTTTCCATTTTCTTTTCTTTTCTTTTGTACAGTTCTTTTTATGCTGATATCAATGATATGACATACATGAGGAATTTTCGGCCCAGTTCTAAAAGCCAATTTAGCTCAGAAGTAATAATACAAGAGATCGAGTGTGATGATGGGGTGGATCGTAACAATGATAAAGCTTATGAGGAAATTAGTAAAGAATTAAGTCATTTTGAAGAAAAACCCAAACCTAACCTAAATGACACAGAAGCGGTTAATCTAGGGGACCAAGACAATGTGCGGGAAACTAAAATAAGTGTTCATCTGGAGCCACAAATTAAGGAGGAGATAATTAAAGTATTGCATGAGTACAAAGATGTTTTCGCATGGTCATATGATGATATGCTAGGTCTAAGCACCGATTTGGTGGTTCATAAATTACCCACTGATCCGGCACTCCTTCCTATCAAGCAGAAGTTGAGAAAGTTCAAAACGGACATAAGTGTGAAGATCAAAGAAGAGATTACCAAGCAGTTTGAGGCGAAGGTCATTCAGGTTACACGGTACCCCACTTGGTTAGCTAATGTCGTGCCTGTGCCAAAGAAAGATGGCAAGACCAGGGTGTGCGTCGATTATCGAGACCTTAACAAAGCAAGCCCAAAAGATAATTTCCCATTGCCCAACATCCATATATTGATCGACAATTGTGCCAAACATGATATTGGCTCTTTTGTGGATTGTTATGCGGGTTATCATCAGATTCTAATGGACAAGGAGGATGCAGATAAGACGGCATTCATCACGTTGTGGGGAACATATTGTTATCGGGTCATGCCGTTTGGATTAAAAAATGCTGGGGCAACTTATATGAGGGCCATGACAACCATCTTCCATGATATGATACATAAGGAAATCGAGGTATACGTGGATGATGTGATCGTGAAGTCTAGACAGCAATCCAACCATGTCAGAGATTTGAGAAAGTTCTTTCAAAGGCTTCGCAGGTACAATCTGAAGCTCAATCCTGCAAAGTGTGCTTTCGGGGTGCCATCCGGGAAGTTGTTGGGGTTTATAGTCAGCCGGCGGGGTATTGAATTAGACCCGTCAAAGATCAAAACTATTCAGGAGTTGCCACCTCCAAGAAACAAAACCGAGGTGATGATCTTGTTGGGAAGATTGAACTATATCAGCAGGTTCATTGCTTAGCTCACGGCGACATGTGAACCAATTTTCAAGTTGTTGAAGAAAGATGCCGCGGTCGATTGGACTGATGAATGTTAAGAGGCTTTTGATAAGATAAAGGGGTATTTGTCAAACCCACCCGTGTTGGTTCCGCCAGAACCAGGTAGGCCTTTGATTTTATATCTGACAGTTGTGGACAGTTCATTCGGCTGTGTACTGGGGCAGCATGATGTTACGGGCAGAAAGGAGCAGGCTATCTATTATCTCAGCAAGAAGTTCACATCTTACGAGGTTAAGTATACTCATCTGGAAAGGACATGTTGCGCCCTAACTTGGGTGGCACAGAAGTTGAAACATTATTTGTCATCTTACACTACTTACCTTATATCTCGCTTGGACCCGTTGAAGTATATTTTTCATAAACCCATGCCCACAGGAAGGCTTGCAAAGTGGCAGATCTTGCTTACAGAATTTGACATTATATACATGGCGTGGACTGCCATGAAAGCGCAGGCATTAGCCGATCATTTGGCTGAGAACCCCGTCGATGAAGATTATGAGCCTTTGAAAACCTATTTCCCTGATGAAGAGGTGATGCACATTGATGAATTGGAACAAGCAGAGAAGTCGGGATGGAAACTTTTCTTTGATGGGGCTGCAAATATGAAAGGCGTGGGAATAAGAGCAGTACTTATTTCGGAAACAGGTCAGCATTACCCTGTTACGGCTCGGCTTCATTTCTACTGTACAAATAACATGGCAGAATATGAAGCATGTATATTGGGATTGAGATTAGCTGTGGATATGGGTGTACGGGAAATCTTGGTCATGGGTGACTCGGATTTACTGGTACACCAGATTCAATGAGAATGGGAAACACAGTATTTGAAGCTTATACCGTATCGGCAGTGTCTGCATGAGCTTTGCCAGCGTTTTCAGGCCATAGAATTCAGGCACATTCCAAGGATTCATAATGAGGTTGTTGACGCTTTGGCGACTTTGGCGTCAATGTTGCACCATCCAAATAAGGCTTATGTTGATCCATTGTAGATTCAGGTCCGTGATCAGCATGCTTACTGTAATATGATAGAAGAGGAAATTGATGGAGAGCCATGGTTCCATGATATCAAAGAGTACATTAGAACAAGAGTATATCCGGTACAGGCCACCGGTGATCAGAAAAGAATGATTAGGCGATTGGCAAGAGGGTTTTTCCTTAGTGGAGGAGTGCTGTACAAAAGAACTCCAGATCTCGGGTTGTTGAGATGTATAGATGCAAGGCATGCCACAACTATCATGACTGAGGTACATTCCGGAGTTTGTGGAACGCATATGAGTGGGTATGTTCTAGAAAAAATGATTCTCCGAGCAGGTTATTATTGGCTCACGATGGAGAGGGACTGTATCAGTTTTGTGCGTAAGTGTCAGCAATGCCAAGTACATAGAGATTTGATTTATTCTCCACCATCAGAATTACATACGATGTCCGCACCATGGCCTTTTGTTGCGTGGGGCATGGATGTTATTGGGCCAGTTGATCCAGCAGCATCAAATGGGCACAGGTTTATCTTGGTAGCTATAGATTATTTTACCAAATGGGTGGAAGCTAAGACGTTCAAGTCTGTGACTAAGAAAGCTATAGTCGACTTCGTGCATTCAAATATCATCTGTCGGTTTGGGATTCCAAAGGTAATCATCACAGATAATGGGGCTAATCTTAATAGTCATTTGATGAAGGAGACATGTGAGCAGTTTAAGATTACTCACAGGCATTCTACTCCGTACCGTCCCAAGGCAAATGGTGCGGTTGAAGCAGCCAATAAGAATATAAAGAAAATACTCCGGAAGATGGTTGAAGGATCTAGACAATGGCACGAGAAATTGCCTTTTGCATTGTTAGGATATCGCACCACCATTCGTACCTCGGTGGGGGCGACTCCTTACTCATTAGTATACGGTACTGAGGCAGTAATACCCGCAGAAGTGGAAATCCCATCCCTGCGAATCATTGCAGAGGCTGAGATCGATGATGATGAATGGGTGAAAAGCCGTCTTGAGCAGTTGAGTTTGATTGATGAGAAGAGATTGGCATCGGTGTGTCATGGCCAACTGTACCAACGAAGAATGGCAAGAGCTTACAACAAGAAAGTACATCCAAGGAAATTTGAAGTCGGGCAATTTGTACTGAGGCAGATCTTGCCTCATTGGGCTGAAGCAAAAGGAAAGTTTGCCCCAAACTGGCAGGGACCATTTGTAATAACCAGAGTGTTGTCTAATGGAGCATTGTATTTGACAGATGTGGAAGGAAAGTGTATATAAATGCGGTCAAGAGATATTATGTATGATTTCTTTATTTTCTGAATGTATCTGTTTGTATTTGGCATATCTTAAAGATTGAAATGATGAAGGCATTTTGTCCTACTATCCAAACACTCTTATCCTTTGTTATCCCCTTCGAGCCTTACTTATTTTTCATACCCCTCTTTCGGAATCAATGGCACTATCAGGGAACACAGGTGCCGAACATAAAGGAAAGAAGAGAAAAACAAAAAGAAAAGAAAGAAGAGAAAAACAAAAAGAAAAGAAAGAAAAGAAAAAGAAAAGAAGAAACGAAAAAGAAAAGAAAGAAAAGAAAAAGAAAAGAAGAAAAAGAAAAGAAAAGAAGAAAAGGAAAAGAAAGAAAAGCGAAAGAAAAGGAAAGAAAGAAAATCACAACAACAAAGGTTAAATATAGTGAACTACGTTTGACTTGATCCCGAAAGGGTACGTAGGCAGCCTTACTCCGAGGTTCAGTCATACCAAAATAGAAATCTAAAAATCCCCAAGCAAGAAACTGGGACAGAAGGTGTGATTTTTTGTGAAAATTGGATTCCGAAAGTTGTAATTTAAACCCATTCGAATTGTTTAGAGCCTTTTATACCTTTCTTTCTAACCCAATCCAAAAGCCTACATTACGGTCCAAAGAAAGACCTTTTGATCAAATTCTAAGAAATGCCAGGTCGAGAAGGTGACGGTAATTCGTATCAGTGGCGACACTCTGGTTCAAGCAAGAAAAAACGAAAGTAAAATGAGAGAGTCTTATTGGTGAAAACATTTACAGGCACCGTAAGGTGACGGGAGTTGAGAGAAAATAAATGAGAAAGTCTTATTGGTGAAAACCCTCGCGGGCACCTTGAGGCGAAAGTGAGTTGGAAAATGTTTGAATGGAAAAAGGTATGTGGGTGGAAAATGTTTCGAGGTACCGTAGTAAAGCAAAGTTAAGATCTGGGTAATCCAAACAAGTTTGGAAGTTTTGGGCAACAAAGTATGGCGATCGAAAGCCGGTTATTTGGACAGATTGGGTCGATCAATTCAAAATGCATTTCATAACCATTGGTACCAGCTGTCTCGCTCAGATAAGTTTCTTTTCCTTCTCTTTTTGAAATAACCATCTAGTTTTGGATTCTCCTTATCCTTGACTCAAAAACCATCGCATTTCATTTTCTTTTGAGGGTTTTATCTAGTTGAGATGTTTAGTACTAGTCTTGGTCAATGCAAGCAGAAAGGACTTTAAAGCTCACTACCGGTTTCTAGAATTGTAAAACACAACGTGGTCAGAGCATGTCAAAAACAACTTGATATCAAGTGGAACACAGGGAATTAACGGAAGTTTCATCGGTGAAATGGTTGGGGAATGTCGGGGGAAAGGCAAAAGCTTAAACAAAAGGTCAGAAAATGAAATAACAGCATGGTTCTAAAACATTTAGGTCGCCGGATGTTGGGAAATTTAAAAGTTGGTCAGAAAGTCAAGCGGTTCAGGGACAGTGCGTGGAAGGTAGTCAACACAAAGCAAGCCAGTGGAAGGATTTTTCAGCAAGAAGGCCATCAACTAACCACCATTTTAAACTGACGAAATTTTCTTTGATTGTAACAGGGGCAGAAAGTTAGCCATTGAAAAGGAATTCTCCAAGAAGGAAAACAAGCAGTAATCAGATTTGGTCGCAAAGTACGGTTTGATTAAATACGAGATAGTTTTGAAGTGCATAAGGGGAATGGAATTTGATTGCAAAGCTGGCATGATTAGAATAAGTGCAAGTTGTCAGGACCTTCCTGGATAATAGGACGTAGTTCATATACCCGAAAGTCAGGAGTCCGCCTGGAAAATAGAGACATATCATTCAGAATTTTAAGCAGTCAGGGGCCCGCCTGAAGAACGGAGGAGTCCGCCTGAAGAATAGAGACATACAATTTAATTTTGGTAATTAGGAGTCCGCCTGGAGAATAGAGACATACAATTTAATTTTAGCAATCAGGAGTCCGCCTGGAGAATAGAGGCATACAATTTAATTTTAGCAATCAGGAGCCCGCCTGGATAATGGAGGAGTAGTTTCAATTTTAGGTTCAAAAGTCAGGAGCCCGCCTAGAAAATGGAGGTGTTAAATATTTTAGCAGTCGAAATCAGGAGCCCGCCTGGAGAACAGAGGTGATATAATTCTATTTTAGTTTTCAATCAATCTCTTTGTTTATTTTGAAGACAGGAGCCCCCCTGAAGAATATGCGATTCAAGTTTCGGAGGTCAGGAGCCCGCCTGTATAACAGAGGAATACATACAGTTCAAATCTCAGAAGTCAGGAGCCCTCCTGTATAACAGAGGAATACATACAGTTCAAGTTTCAGAAGTCAGGAGCCCGCCTGTATAACAGAGGAATACATACAGTTCAAGTTGCGGAAGTTGGGAGTCCGCCTAAGGGAATGGCAATATGGATTTTTATCGAGGAAACACAAGACAACAAGGCAACAAGGAAGTACAAGAGCAAGTTTGAAGAATTTAGATAGGATTTTTTGGTAATTCATAGAGCATAGTTGGTTTAGTTTCTTTTATCTTTGACATGATGTAATAGGGGAGGTCAGCAAGCAGTAACAACAGCAGTAACAGCAGCAAGCGCAGTGCAATCACAGTTCCTGGTAGTCTCAGCTACCAGACACTCCCGAACTACACTGACCTGGTTCCTGTTTAGCCCAGGGTATGTAGGCAACCTCCGAAGCAGGATGCGGTCAAACTTTTCAAAATGCTTCGCACGGAATTTTCAAACGGGCAAAAATCGCTCGTATTTGCTCACTTGTCTTTGCCCGAAAACCTTTCGCATTTCCAAGCAAAGAGGGGCAGCTGTGAGCACGTGATTTTTGCCCTATATATGAATAATTCCCAAAATTCCAACAAAATTATTTTTTCTTTACTTTTACAATTCTTGTGAATTTTGGTGTCATTTTGTTTCAATTATCGGCATCTTATTTGTGCATGTTAATTCCTATAAAACACAAGGGGTAGGCATTTGCATTTAGGTTTGAATTCTTATATTTAGTATCAATTAAGGGATAATTTGTTTAGAACAAAGCATGAAAATCACAAAAATAGTTCACTTTTGCCTTTTAATGATTTTTAATATGAATTTGTCATGAAATAATTTTTGAACAATTTTAGGAATTAATTAGTCTTTGTTTTAAAACAATCAGGATTTCATGATTTTACATCTTTATAAAAATTATAAAAATTATTATAAAAATTGTAAAAGCAAGAAAAGAAAATAAAAAGAAAATAAGAGTATAAAAAGTGGTCTTATTTAAGACCCAAAATTTGAGCCAAATGCATTGAAACATCTCAGGCCCAAACGCCTCAAAATTGCCCAACCCAAATCCCTACCCGGTCTGCCCCCACCTTCTAAACGAAACGGTGTCGTTTCGGGGTCCTTGAATCAGGACCGCTGGATCTCATCAATCCAACGGTCCGGAACTAACGAGGTTCTTAATATAAAAGGGTCTGAACCTTCCCCCCTACCCCCATTTGCCTCGTCTTCCTTACCCTACCCTTCCCCTCAACAAACCCTAGCCTGCGCCGCCATCAAACCCCTCGCCGGCGGTGAACACAAACTACGCCGTTCACTCCGAGGTTAACACCACAGATCCCCCTCACTCTCCTCTTTCCATTGCACCCACTGGTGTACCTCGAACAAGGCCGGAACTCGTCGAATCTTGGTTTGAAGTTTTCCGGCCAAGTGACAAGTTCATCCAAATCAGTCCAAAATCACACCCCACAACCCCCAGCCCTTCCTCAACACTAATCCACGGCTATTTTCTTTCAAATCACCATGAAACGGCCCGAATCTTAGATCTAAGAATTTCGGGCCAAACCCTAAAACCAAATCCTTTTGATTTCGAACTGTAGTATCCTTAACCATGTGTTCTCTTGTAAGAACACATGGTTAGGGATGTTACGCGTCAAAAATCTGAAAGAATTCTGATGTTTCTGACTGGTCGGAGTCCCTCATGCCTTTGTGAGTTTTATCGCTTCCTTTTACTCGCATGTTTGAAGTATTATTTACAGTGTCGTTTCATTAATTTTTCTGTTGATTATATGGTTTAATTGTATTAGTTTAAGTTCTGTTAATTACTGTCGATTCTGAGTTTGATATTTGGTCGAATAATTGTAAGTTCATGGTTTAAGAATTAGTTTAAAGTTCACTTAATATTAATCATGGTAGCTTAAGTTCAGTTTAATTTCATTTAGCTTGATTGAGTGGGTATAATTGAACAATTTGGTTTTGGTCAGTCTAATCAGTTAGTTTCTGAATATTAATTAATTAATTTCAGTTAGTTTAGATTGGGTTAGGGTATTGGGTATAGCTATTAAGGATGAGGTTAGATTCAGTGATTTTGAAAGGCTTTCAGGGGTAATCTGGGTATGAAAAAGGGTAGTTCTGATGAGAATAATAATATCAAGACATAGGGAAGGGCAGTATAGGTATTGTATGGGTAGAGGAATACCCTAGGGCCTTCTAGAATGGGGTACAAGTGTAGATTTTAATAATTGTAAGGCATTTACTTGTTTAGCAAGTTAAGAATAGAGGGACCAAACTGAAAATAGGGAGGGACTGATTGGAAAATCAGAATCTAATCTATTCTCTTTGGGGTTGCCTATAAAAGGGCATGAAATGCCTTGGAAAAAGGGCTTCTCTCTTCTTCTGCCTTCAGCCCTAAGTTTCAGCAAACTGATCTGTGGGAGTCTGCTTGTATATCTGGTTTTCAAAGCAATCTGCCTGTATTTCTGTGGTGTAACACTGCTGAGTTTGTTGCTATTGCAGTTGAAAGTAGTTGATTCCTCTCTTTTTCTCTATTTTCATTTCAATTTCCAGGTACTGGTTCTGTAACTCTCAAGTTTATGGAATTGAAGTAAACATGCTGTCTGAAGTTGATCTCTGCATTTTTTTTATGTTGTTTTTTGTCTAAATTAATGTATGAAACAATTAGCTTACCCATGTCATTTAGGTACAGTACTAATCTTGGTTTGTATGAATTGGACTGATAAACTGTCGAGTATGAGTTAGTTCATTTCGATTAGTAAGTGGATATTTGGGTATTTAGATTCATGTATGTAATCCAGGTTGTGGACTGTTTAAATTGTGCATTTCATGTTTATGCAATTGTCATTTTCAGTTTGTTTAAGTTCCATAGTATGCTGAAGTTAAATCTGCAAAGTTGTAGTTGATTTGGAGTTCCATATGCATGGCTGCTTTTAAAGTTTGGTCTAGTATGAATTGCATATTTAACAGCTTCATATTGGGCCAGTTTTGGGCCTGGCGTATTAACAGTTGGCCCAGACTTTGGCTAGGTGATAATTGAATTAGGGCCTAGGTGCATCAAGGTTTAAGAATTAGATAAATCAGAAGGTGCCCAAGGATTCGATCCCTGGGCTGTGCGACTGCAAGCCAAATTTTGGGCCTGCTTTATACCTAACGCCTAGTGCTCTAAGGGCCTGTGCCTGCAGCATGTGCAATGGCAGGAGTTGGGCCTTATGGGCTTAGAGCCCATTTACTCGGCATTCCTGCCCGGATGTTCAAATTCAAATTCAACAAATTTTAGGCTTAACCAATTAGGATCCTTAAGTGATTAATAGCACAATTATCTCACCGTGTAAATTTGGAAAGGTTGTTTAGTGAATTTCACCGCCTTCCCCAAAATAACAATACGTTAGAATCTTTAAGCGCGACATACCTAAAGTACTTTCCTAAACTCGGGTGCGTATTGATGCGACCCAAATCCAAATCTCGACAAAGTCAAAATGTGTTGACAATCACGGGTGCATTGATTGTGACGTGGTTCGAAACATGTTTTCATGACGTCGTAACTCCTAAAAATAAACAATGATAGAAAAGAGGTCCACAAATTGAGACGAGCCTCACCATACAAATAAATAAATGTGGGGTTCTCAATAAATAATTATCAAAATAATTAGTATTTGGGATGGCCACTTAGCAAACTTCATGGTTTTTTTTCCAAAATAATACTACGTTAGCTTCTTAGGCACGATTTAATTAAATTACTTTCTTAAATTCGGGTGCGCATTGATGCGACCCAAATCCAAATCTCGATGAAGTCGAAATGTGTCGACAACCACGGGCACATTGATTGCGACGGGGTTCCAAAACGCGTTTTCACGACATCGTAATTCTTATAAAATAAATAATGATAAAAGCGGTTTACGAATAGAAGGCACATAAGCTAGCGTGTATTAAAATCAGATAAAATCAGATACAACAATTAAGCGACCGTGCTAGAACCACGCAACCCGGGAATGCCTAACACCTTCTCCCGGGTTAACAGAATTCCTTACTCGGATTTGTGCTATGCGGACTGTTAACAGGGTCATAAATTTCCTCGGTTCGGGATTCAACTGGTGACTTGGGACACCATTAATCTCTCAAGTGGCGACTCTGAATAATTAATAATTAAATCCTGTTCCGATTGTCCTTTAAATAGAAAAACTCCTTTACGCCCTTGCGGGGGTGTAGGTGAAAAAGGAGGTGTGACAAGTACCTTTATCTAAAATGATGGAAACTGGGATACCATGCAAGCGAACAATCTCTGGGATATAGATCTCTACCAACCGCTCTGAAGAATAGGTAGTATACACAGGAATAAAGTGCGCGAACTTGGTCAGCCGATCCACAATCACCAGAATAGCATCGAACTTCTTCAAAGTCCGTGGGAGTCCAAATATAAAATCCATGGTGATATGCTCCCACTTCCACTCTAGAATATCCATCTGCTGAAGCAAGCCACCCGGTCTCTGATGCTCATATTTAACCTATTGACAATTGAGACACCGAGCTATAATTCCCACAATGTCTTTCTTCATTCTTCTCCACCAATAATGTTGTCTAAAATCCTTATACATATTCGCCGCAACCGGATGGATGGAATACCGCGAGATATAGGCCTCCTCCAGAATCAACACCCGAAACTCATTTACATTGGGTACACATATCTGGCCCTGCATCCTCAATACCCCACATCACCAATAGTCACATCTTTAGCATGATCGTGCTAAACTCTGCCCTTAAGGACAAGAAAATGAGGATCATCATATTGGCTCTCTCTGATGCAATCAAACAAGGAAGACCGAGAAACCACACAAGCTAAGACCCGACTAGCCTCTGAAATATCCAACCTCAGAAATCGATTGGCTAGGGCATGAACATCAACTACAAGAGGTCTTTTCCCAACAGGAATATACACCAAACTGCCCATACTCACCGCCTTCCTACTCAAGCATTGGCCACTACATTAGCCTTTTCCGGATGGTACAAGATAGTGATATCATAATCCTTTAGCATCTCCAACCATCTCCGCTGCCTCAAATTTAGATCCTTCTGCTTGAACAAGTGCTAGAGTCTCTGATGATCAGTAAACACCTCACAAGAGACACCATATAAATAATGCCTCCAAATCTTCAACGCGTGAACAATGGAAGCAAACTCTAGATCATGAACATGGTAGTTCTTCTCATGGGGCTTCAATTGATGACAATCATAAGCAATCACTCTACCCTTCTGCTCTAACACGCACCCAATACCAACTCTCGAAGCATCACAATACACTGTATATAAACCTGAAGCTAATGGTAAAACTAACACTGGAGATGTGGTCAAGGCAGTCTTGAGCTTCTGAAAGCTCGCCTGACACTCATCCTACCACCTGAATGGAGCACCCTTTTGAGTCAATTTGGTCAATGGTGATGCTATAGATGAAAATCCTTGAACGAACCGACGGTAATAACCCGCTAATCCAAGAAAGCTGCAAATCTCTATGGTTGAGGACGGTCTGGGCCAACTCTGAACTGCCTCTATCTTCTTTGGATCATCCTGGATACCCTCACTGGACACCACATGCCCCAAGAAAGCCACTAAACTGAGCCAAAACTCACATTTTGAGAACTTTGCATAACGGTTCCCCTCCCTCAACCACTGCAACACAACTTTCAAATGCTCGACGTGCTCCTCCTGACTACGTGTGTACACCTGAATATCATCAATGAAAACAATTACAAACGAGGCAAGATAAGGTCGAAACACGCTGTTCATCAAATGCGTGAACGTTGTTGGGGCATTCGTCAGCCCAAAAGACATCACAAGGAACTCATAATAACTATATCGGGTCCTGAAAGACGTCTTAAGAATATTTGAGTCCCTTATTTTCAACTGGTGATACCCTGAACGAAGATCAATCTTGGAGAACACTCTCGCTCCCTGAAGCTGGTCAAATAAATCATCGATACGAGGCAAATGATACTTGTTCTTGATTGTAACTTTGTTCAACTGCCTGTAGTCAATGCACATCCTCATTGTGCCATCCTTCTTCTTCGCAAATATAATAGGTGCACCCAAAGCGACACACTAGGCCAAATAAACCCCTTATCAAGGAGTTCTTGAAGCTGCACCTTCAACTCCTTCAACTCCGCTAGTGCCATACGATATGGTGTAATAGAAATGGGCTGAGTGACCGACACCAGATCAATACCAAAATCAATGTCCCTGTCTGGTGGCATGCCCGGAAGGTCTACAAGAAATACATTCAGAAAGTCCCTCACTACTAGGATAGAATCAATGGTAGGAGTCTTTGCACTGACATCCCTAACAAAAGCTAAGTATGAAACACATCCTTTCCCAACCATCCGATGGGCCTTCAGAAATGAAATCACCCTACTGGGAACAAAATTAGTCGAACCTCGCCATTCAATCCATGGCACACCCGGCATAGCCAATGTCACTGTCTTAGCATGACAGTCCAACATAGCACGACATGAAGATATCCAATCCATGCCTAATATCACATCAAAGTCAACCATACAAAGCAACAGAAGGTCCACTCGGGTCTCCAAACCCCTAATAGTCACCACACACGATAGATACATGCAATCCACAATAATAATATCGCCCAGCAGAGTATATGAACATATAAAACAAGAGACTTACAGAGCATATCCAAATAAGGAGCAAAATATGATGACACATATGAAAAAGTGGAACCAGGATCAAATAACACAGAGGCGTCTCTATAGCAAATTGAGAAAATACTTGTAATCACAACATCTGAAGCAATAGCATCAAGTTTAGTTGGGAGTGCATAGAAACGGGCCTGACCACCCCCGATCGACCTTCCCCTCTATGGATACCCCTAGTTGACTGCCCTCTACCCCTAGCTGGGTGGGTGGGTGGTGAAGTAGCTGGTGTTGAAGTTGTTGGCTGACTCCTCTGCTGAGATGAACCCCCAAGACGATGAGGACACTGTCTCAACATGTGCCCCAACTCTCCACACTCATAACAACCCCCTAGTGCTGGAGACAGGGACTGAAGGGAACCCCTAGCACCGGGATGACTAGCAGAAGAACTTTGCATAAAAGAGCTCTAAACTAATGGAGCACAGGATGAACTCTGTGCTGGAAGGGCACTGAGTGAGGAATGACCCTTATGAGATGTGAGAACTATGGCCGGATGATGCCCACGATAAGCAGGGCGAGCTGACTGAGCATGCCTGAATGGACGGCCTCTATTGTGCTGAAACTGACTTCCGTGTTAAGTACCACTGAATCCACCCTTACCACAAGTCCTATTAGACTCCCTCTCAACCCTTTCCTAACCACAAACTATCTCAATCTGTCGAGCTATGTCAACAACCTCATCAAAGGTAGCACCAGATACTGTCTCTTTGGTCATAAGCAACTGAAACTGAAAACCAAGGCCATCTATATACCTTCCGATCCTCTCTCGATCTGTTGGAACCAACTAGACCGCATGAAGAGCCAACTCGGAGAACCACCTCTCATACTGCGTAATAGATCTATCATCCTGACAAAGCTGCTCGAACTACCTGTGCAGCTCCTCTCGGCAAGACTCAGGTACAAACTTCTCTAAAAAGAGAACGGAGAACTGCTGCCAAGAAAGGGGCGTTGCGCCAAATGACCTACGTCTCTCGTAAGCCTCCCACCAACTAAGTGCAGCCCTGGAGAACTGGAAAGTAATGAATGAGACCCCATTGGTCTCTAGGATACCTGCAGTCTGAAGCATCATCTGACACTTATCCAAGAAACACTGGGCATCCTCGCCCTATGCACCACTGAAAGTCGGAGGCTGGAGTCTACCAAACCTCTCCAATCTGCACAACTCGTCCTCTGGCATAATGTGAGCTACATAGTCCTGAGGAGCTGCAATCGGCTAGGCTAGAGGAGCCCCCGGTGTTTGAAGTCCCTGCACGACCTGCTCAGGTGTGCGAGCGGTAGGATTCTTAGTACCTCCCTCGGCCTGAGAAGTAGATGCGGCTGTAGCAACTGAGACCGCCTGAGCTAGGCGAATGCACACTAATAGAATCTGGGTCAAGGCCTCCTAAAGGCTTGGAATCACAATAGGCACAGCCGGTGCCTGAGCTAGAGCTACTGGAGCGTCCACAACTAGGACTTGATCATGAACTGGGGCGGCTGGTGGATCTGCAGGTACTGCCCTAGCTACTATGCGGGCTATACCTGTATCCCTACCACAGCCTCGACCGCATCCTCGGCCTCTAGTGGCCCCAGCTCGTGGTACTGGGGGTCATCCGACCTGACTTGTAGCACGTGTCCTTACCATCTGTGAGAGAATGGAATAACAGAAGTTTAGTAATCAGAATCAACAGATTCACATGACAGGAATTCAAGAATATGAAGTTTTTCCTAAAGGTTCTACAACCTCTCGAGGATAAGTACAGATGTCTCCGTACCGATCCATGAGACTCTACTAAACCTGCTCATGACTCATGAGACCTATGTAACCTAGGCTCTGATACGAACTTGTGATGACCCAAAAATTGACTTGGTCGTGATGGCGCCTATCGTGAAACTAAGACAGCCGACATGATTCCCAAATCAAGCCATTATTCGATGACAGCCATTTTTAAGCTATTAAATAACAAGAAGTCTCATAATATAAGTCTAAATAACCAGTGCAGAATAAATACACAACCCGACATCGGGGTGTCACAAGTCACGAGAAACTACAACTATGTCTCAATGCAATAAAGTCTGGCAAAGTCTAGAAGACGTTACTAAATAAAACTAGGGAAGAAACGAGGGAGAAGAATAGCTGCGAACGCCATGTAGCTACCTTGTTGACTTCGAAATCCTCCTGACTAGACAATCAAGGCTCACAATCGCGACCCGCAACTCCTGGATCTGCACACAAGGTGTAGGGAGTAATGTGAGTATGCTAACTCAATAAGTAATAAAAGTAAATGAAAGTTGAGCAGTAAGAAAACACATAATTTCATATCATAACACTATAGCAAATTCAATACATTGCTCAAAACAGTACAAAAACCATTTATCTTGTAAAAACAAACTCAATTTTAGTAAAACCTTTCCTTTTAAAACATCTTTCAATAGTTTCAAACGAGAGATAAAACATCTATCATAAACAGCCCATCGGGAAAAATATCAACAGCAGCAGCTCCTCGGGCTACCTCACAATCATTCATAATCAGCCCCTAGGTGACAACATGAAATAACAACGGGCCCTTGGGCAATATCATATCACTCGCATTGGGTACCCACGCTCATTGGGGATGTTTAGACTAGGGAGAGGCTCCTACAGCCCAAGCGCTATCACAAGCCATCTCGTGGAATAATAAATTAGGCCATCGGCCTCTCATTTATCACAAATCAAGACAACATGTTGCGGCGCACAGCCCGATCCCAAAATATCCTCACAACACAGGCCCTCGGCCTCACTCAGTCAGAAACCTCTCAAACCACTCGGGCAACAGTAAAACAGGATGCTCAGTCCAAAATATCATTTAAAGTGTCAAAATGGAGTAAATACGGCCAAGTTAAGAAATGAGTAAAATAGAACATAACTGAGTACATATATTAAGTCAAAACAATAAGGAATAATAGTAAAAAGCCCCTAAGGGTCCAAACAGTTGGCACGAGGCCCAAATACGCCATTCAGCCCAAACAGAATAATAATTTCCAAAATACAATAGTATCAAATAGTTTTCAATCAAATACACGACTTAATAGTCGTCCCATACGGACCAAGTCACAGTCCCCAACGGTGTACGACCCCACGCTCGTCATTTAACATATACGTCACCTCAATGTAGCACAACGATGTGAAATTCTGAGTTTTTGATCACGCCCAACTATGCCTTATAAAAAGGACAAAGTGATCGTTGCAAATATAATATGGTTTACAAGTCTGATGTCGAATCCCACAGAGAACTAAAGTCTAGCTACAGTTGTTCACTATCACCAAGAATATAAGCTTGAACAATTCCTAACCTATAGATATTAAGATTCTTGTGCTTAACTAACTAACTAACAAATTAAAATAATAAATTAACACTAAAGATACTGCTGGTTGGAGAAACGATTAAGGAGGTCTAGAGTTATGATTTCCCCAATTGTCGGAATCCTTCCGGCTATGTCTTCTATAATATCGCCTAAGTATTCTCTACCGATCATGAGCGCTCTGCTTGTTGTAATTCTCACCCGAGTAATTACGACAACTTACTAGACATACTATCCCGAGTTACGCTAGCTGGCTTAAATTACAGCTTACTTAGATCACACCCAAGGTTTCGTTATCCCTAATCCTACCTTTAAACCCTTGGTTATTGATTCATCACATACGTCGAGAGTGATGTTGTTCAACAACTACCTAAATATGCACTCACTCTAGATTAATACATACTAAATAGGCATATCTAATTGAGGTCCCTTCATTCAACCACAAGAATAATGTAGTTGAATAAATAGAGAAAATACTATGGCTTAAATATATAAAAACATAACAAGAATTTATCCTACAAAAGGTTCCATAAAAACCCTAGATAACAAATTAGTTATTCATAATAATATGTAAAACTATAATACTAAAAGTCATAACCAACAATGAAAAATAGGAAGAGGAAGGAAAAACTCGTAGAAGAATTCCCCGCCTTGCTCCTATTGTGTCTCTGCCTCCTTAGGTCGAATCTGTGCCTCAAATCTGTCCAACCTCCTCAAACCACCATTTTTCCATGTATATATACCAAGTAGGGTTGGGCCCAAATAATTACACCTTATCCTACGTGAAAAAGGACAAATGTTCCGTACAGGACGTCCGCGGCCGCGCTTGGGCTGCGCTCAGACCGCGCATATCCACTTTGATTCTGCCTGACGAGCGCGGCCGCACACTTGACGCGTACGTTTCACCCTGTTATGTTGGGAATTTGGAAAAACGTAAAACATGAAAGTTGTATCCATTTGAGTTAGCTTTCCGACCATATATTGTGTAACCCAAATGGAGTTCTGAGCGAAACGTTATGTGCATTTTACTAGAAAGTGTGCAATATGCCTACTCGATTCGTCGTTCGTTCTTAACTATCATCCGTTGATCCCCGAACACGATCCTAGCTTAATTACTTGGGATTTTACTTATAATTCAAAGCTCCAAATCATTTGAATTCATTCCATGACATCTACATAGCTCGGAATCCCTCCTACAAGGCATAGAACACATAATTAGTGCAAAATACTAGCAGTTAAAGTTCAAACTCAATTAAAGTGCATTAAATTAGAGTGTAATAAGCGACTAAAATACGTAATTATAGCCTATCATCAACACCCTACACCTAAACCATTGCTCGTCCTCGAGCAATCAAACTACACTTTATATAGACACGACCTTTTTTTTAAATAATTCTCCTAACTCATCACACCAAGAATTTTTAAAATAGACTAAGCACAAAAGCGTAACAGCTTAACCTCAAGATTTGACTCACAAGTACCACGCTTTATTCACAACTCATCCACTTACTCTAACATATAGGTCCCTGACATTACCTTTCTTTCCTGAATCAAGTGCCCTCACCCAACAAAAGAGAGTAGTTCCACACACAATACAATTAGGAACTCAAGATAGAAAAAATTCACTCACTCTCAAAATTAACATTCATATGCCATAAGATGCACCATAGGCTTGCCTGCAGTTTACTACTCTATAAATTGAGCTCATTTAGTCTAGGATCAAGTAGGACTTTATTTGGTTGTAATGTAGGCTACGGGACAGGTAGGATACATTTAGATATAAGAGTGACTACACCTCCCTAAGCACTTCAATAAATATACTTTAACATTTAAAACCCCACACTTATGTCAAACCAAAACTCCACCTTCACATCAATGTATATTACCCCAGACTTCTTTAAGTCAATTACATCAAGAACCACCACTTATCAAGGAATATTTTTCGCAACAATACAACTTTTTTTCCTTTTCTTTCTTTTTATTTATTTATTCATGTGGCTCTTACTTTTTCAAAATAGTGCAGCTTTCTCCTTATTTCATTAGTTCCACTCAAAAGCCAAGCCAACCATCCCACACTTTGACTTTTACACAGCTCAAAACAATTCAAGTGCTCATGAGAGATTAGAAGGTTCAAATAGATGGTTAATTCAAACAAATGGGTAAGGCTTGTAATGTGGTTGTCAAAGAAACAGGATTACAGGCTCAAAGGATTAGCTACAATACATAACAATTAGGCGGGTATAATATACATATCTGGCTCAACAAAGAAATGCCAATATCACTTCTAAGACTGAACAAAACTACTCTTTCGCTTTGCAAACACACGGCGCAAGTTCTAAGCATCAAATGCAATGCAAAAGAATAACACCCAAACCTCACACACACATGGCACATAACTCACTCAGGATTGGATTCATCAAGATGCTCTAGTCAAAGAAGTTAAGAAAAGTTAAAATCATACAATTTAAGGTACATATACAAGGTACATAACAAAGTCAAGAGATATTGCTTCATTTCAAAACACAAAACAATGGCTCCTATTTCTAAAAACGAGACTAACTACACCCGGTTCAAATAAAATCCTTGGAAAACCGCATTACAAAGAAAAACCACAGGGGAATTGCTACACTATCTAACAAAAAAAATCTTTATGTTTTTTTTTTCTTTAGACTTAAATCCCTCAAGAAAATTTTCTAATAGATCCATCGTCGAGAAAAGTTCAATCATTTCTATTTAAAAAAAAATATTCAATTAAATTGACATAACTAAAATAGCATAGAAAGTCACCCAGACAATCTCCTTACCCCACACTTAAAATTGTCCATTGTCCCCAATGCACACCGATACATACAAAAGGGTAAAAGAAACTCCCTGGTAGGCCAATGGCCGAAACACTAGCATCTCATGGGGTACTCAGACTTCTCCCAGGCCCGGTCCTTCGTGCGGGTACCTCACACATTGTTCCAACCATCTGGTTTGTTGTTGCACCCTTCTAATAGCCTTTCTTTCCATGCTCCTAGAAAATAAAAAATCGACACTACAAAAATAATATAATAAAAAAACAAAAGAAAGCAGTAAAGTTGGGTTGCCTCCTGACAAGCGCTTGATTTAACATCACGTCATGACGTGAATCTCTTTCTGCCTCCACTTCGAACTTATGAATTGGGCCCCAAGTTTTGATTCTGCTCTGTGATAATGCTCCTGGGATGGTAGAACGAATCTGCTTGGCCCAATAAAATAATGTAGTATTCTGCACTTTTTGGCCTTTGGATGAGATGTGTATTCCCGACTTTCTAGCACGAAGAATTCCAGAATGTAGGCATCTTGTTCCTTACTCCTTGACTCCTCAAGTGGCTCGGACGACTCTATTTTCATATCATCATCCATATAAAATGTGGAAAAATGCTTGGAGAGTGGACCAATGCGCTCAACTACACATATATTGGGATTGTCAACATCCTTAACACTAATGACACTAGAGTCAACTAAATATGTATCCTCAATATCCTTGGTTGACTCTATTATCTCTTCTACGACATCGGCATTCTCAAAATCTAGTTCAATTGATTGTTGGTGTTCTACTATGGCATTCTCCTCTAGCTCATCGTTGTATTATTTTAAATCCTCTAGTATAATGGCAATTTCTGTAGCCAGTTCATACTCATATTGGCTACTATCCACAATGTCAACTTGTTGCACTTTACAAGGTTCAATTAATTTGTTCGCTTGAGCCTCCAAGCTGTGAATTGTTTCCCTTTGCCTTTGTGCCCGCAGTTGTATCTCATCATATTGTTCCATAAGACACTTTAGCATATCCTCGATCTCTTTCAGGTCCTCATACATGGGTTCTTTGTTCCTATTAACTTCACAAGAAAAAGAAGAACCATCAAAGTAAGGGGTTGGGGGAAGATAAGAAATATAAGCACAACCATGAAAGTGACCATCTTGACCATTACACATATCACACACATTCCACACATAAGATTGAGTTGGTGCACATAACTCTCTCTCGGGAATATTTTGATAATTTTGTCCTGCGTGGTTTCCTCCACAATATGCATAACGAGGATCAAAAGTGGAATTACCAACATCAAAACTCTCATAATTCCAAGATGCCATGTATCTCAGATCTAAAATAAAAAAATAAAAAATAAATAAATAATCAAATACACGAAAACAAAAATAATAGTTCAAACTTGCTACGTAGAAATATGTACACCTACAGCTACACCATTAGTTATCCGGCAACGGGGCCAAAATTTTATCACACCCAACTATGCCTAATAAAAAGGACAAAGCTGTCGTTGCAAATATAATACGGTTTACATGTCCGGAGTCGAATCCCACATAGAACTAAAGCTTAGCTACAGTTGTTCACTATCACCAAGAATACAAGATTTAACAATTCCTAACTTATAGATATTAAGATTCTTGTATTTAACTAACTAACTACCAAATTAAAATAATAAATTAACACTAAAGATACTACAAGTTGGAGAAAAGATTAAGGAGGACTAGAGTTATGATTTCCCCAATTGTCGGAATCCTTTTCGCTATATCTTCTATAATTTCGCCTAAGTATTCTCTACCGATCATGAGCACTCTACATGTTGTAATTATCTCCCGAGTAATTACGATAATTTGCTAGACATACTCTCCTGAGTTACACTAGCTGGCTTTAATTACAGCTCACTTAGATCGCACCCAAGGTTTCATTATTCCTAATCCCACCTTTAAACCCTTGGTTATTGATTCCTCACATATGTCGGGAGTGATGTTGTTCAACAACTACCTAAATATGCACTCTCTACCGAGTAATACAAACTAAATAGACAGAGCTAATTGAGGTCCCTTCAATCAACCACAAGAATAATATAGTTGAACAAATAGGGAAAATACTACGACTTAATTATATAAAAACATAACAAGAATATATCCTTCAAAATGTTCCATCAAAACCCTAGATAACAAATTAGCTATTCATAATAGTATTTAAAACTACAACACTAAAAGTCATAACCAACAATGAAAAATAGGAAGAGGAAGGAAAAACTCGTAGAAGAATTACCCGACTTGCTCCTATTGTGTCTCTTCCTCCTTAGGTCGAATCTATGTCTAGAATCTGTCCAACCTCCTCAAACTATCGTTTTTCTATGCATATATACCAAGTAGGGTTGGGCCCAAATAATTACACATTTCCCTACACAAAAAAGGACACATTTTCCGAACAGGACATGTTTGGCCGCGCTTGGGCCGCGCATATCCACTTTGATTCTGCCTGACGAGCACGGCCTAAGTGCGGCTGTGCACTTTTCACCCTGTTCTGTTGAGAATTTGGAAAAACGTAAAACAGGAAAGTTGTAGTCCTTTGAGTTATCTTTCCAACCATATTTTATTGAGCACAAATGGAGTTCTCTACAATATGTTATGTTCATTTTAAGAGACAGTATGCAATATGCCTACCCGATTTGTCGTTCGTTCTTAACTATCATCTGTTGATTCCCGAACACGATCTTGGCTTAATTACATGGGCTTTTACTCAGACTTCAAAGCTCCAAATCACTTGAATTCATTCCCTAACATCTACATAGCTCGGAATCCCTCATACGAGGCATTAAACACACAGTTAGTGTAAAACACTAGAGACTAAAGCTCAAACTCAATTAAAGTGCAGTCAATTAGAGTGTAATAAGCGACTAAAATACGTAATTATACCTATCATCAGTTTCATACCCTCGAGACAACATTTACAATCATTACTTACCTCAAACCGGTCCAAACTCTAACCTGCTATGCCTTTGCCCCTCGAATCGGCCTCCAAATGCTCTGAATCTAACTAATATTAGTTTCACATCATTAATACGCACTAAAGGAACAAAGCCCAAGCAAAAATAATTGAATTAACTCAAAAATCCTGAAATTGGCCAAACTCGACCACCGGACCCATGTCTCAAAATTTGGTAAATCACATCACAAGAATCCTTATCCTCCCACGAGTCTATACATACTAAGAACAATGAAATCGGACCTCAAATGGCCCCTCAAATCCCCAATTACAAGCCCTAATTCTCCAATTTAGGCTTTAAATCCCACTAATTTCATGTCTAATTTGTTAGAAATTACCATAGAATCGAGTATTGAGTTCAAAAACCTTACCTCTAAGTATTTCCCTTAGACTCCCCCTTTAATCCCTCTCAAATAACTTCAAAGCTGTTCAAAAATGGTGAGAAATGGGCTAAAAATCGCGAAGATGGGTTTTTATACATTCTGCCTAGGTGCTCTCTTAATCGCGAACGCGACCATTCTCTCGCGTTTGCATAGGCCAAACAACGAATGCCTCTCCACTTAACCCTTCGCGATCGCGACAAATGCTTTGCGAACGCAATGCTTAACCAGCTCACTCCTTCACGAACGCGTACCTCACATCGCGAACGCGTAGACCAAAGACCTGGGGGTCCCTAGCTGCCTCACTCCTCTTCGTGAACGCGACCCCACTCACGCGTCCGCAATGCACATGCTGCCTTAACCTTCGCTTTTGCGACGAGAACGTGTAGAAAAAAATCCACCACAACAGAAAAAACTCTTTCCGAATGCAAGACACCCTCCACGAAAGTGATGAACAAACTTTCTACAACAGAAAACTAGCAAAATCTGCAACTCTCAAGACCAAGAATTTAGTCCGACAACCTCCCAAAACTCACGCGAGGCCCTCGGGACATCAACCAAACATGACAACACATCACATAACATCATTCAAACTTAGTAGAGCTTTCGAACCACTCAAAACAACACTAAAACACCAAATCAACCTCGGATTCAAGCCTAAGAACTTAAAAACTTTCAAATTCCACAAACGATGCCAAAACCTATCAAATCAACTCCGAATGACCTGAAATTTTGTATACACGTAAAAAATAACACTATGGACCTACTCCAATTTCCAGAATTCCATTCTGACCTCTATATCAATATTTTCACTGCCGACCGGAAAATGCCAAATTTCCAATTTCGCCAATTCAAGCCTATATCTACCATGGACCTCCAAAATACATTCTGATCATGCTCTTAAGTCCCAAATTACCTAACAAAGCTTTCAGAACCATCAAAATCGACATCCGAGACCTTCTATACATAAGTCAACATCAAGTTGACTTTTCCAACTTAAGCTTACTCAAAAGAGACTAAGTGTCTCATTCCTCTCCAAAACCACTCTAAACCCGAACCAACCAACCTGATACCATATTATACAATTGAACAACACATAAAGAAACAAAAATGGGAAAAACAGAGCGATAACTCATGAAATGACCGGCCGGGTCGTTACAACAGAGGTCGTGTTGCTGTTGAATTACCTGCTTAATTTGCAATTGCGTACTGAGTCAAATCTATCATTTGCATATCATATCTCAGTATCTGTTGTCATTTATTGATACATCATATTTGTAAGGCCTCGTAAAATTTCATTTTAAACTTAGGGTTCTATGGTATGGACTTTTTGGATTGAAGTGCGCTGGGGAATAAATAAAAATTTTTGGCAGAATCAAGGATTTCTGTGGTCCACTCTGCGACCGCAGAGCCACTTTGTGGGTCGCAGAACCGTCGCAAAGTGAAGCAGAAATTGAACAAGTTTAGATGCCCTTTTGCAGCCGATTATGCGATGTCTGTGGTGCATTGTGCGACCGTATAATAGGTTTGCGGGCCGCATAATGACCGCATACCCAGCTAGTTTTGCCCAGTTCCTGAAGGCCATTTTGCAACCCATTTCGCGGTCCGTAGAAGCATTATGCGGTCACATATGCTACCATAGAACCTGTTCTGGAGCTTCATTTTTGGGGTTTTTATATCCCGACCCTACTTCATTAAGTAGATGCAACGGACCATTTTTTAGATAAAATTTGATACTTTTAGAGTGAGAGAGTGCCCTAGAGTGGGAGAGTGATTTTAAACAATTTGTTCTTCACTTCTTGCTCATATATTGAAAAATTTACAAGGAAAACTCACTATGTCCTAGAGGTAAGATTCTACACCCTAGCCCTTAATTTCAAATTTTAACTAAAAATGGGTAATTAGCAAGACAATTCTTGGGTATGAGATTTGTTTATTTTGCATGCATGTGTTATCAAATGGTGTAGGAAGATTGTTCAGCTAAAAATGGTAAAGAATGGGTTTTGGGATGGTGGAATCCTCCATAAAAGGACCTTGAAACCTTAACGCACACCTAATGTTTGATAAAAAGCTCAAATGAGCTAGAACCATGATCATTTTCCTAATTTTGGTTCAATTTGTTACATTTCTAAAATGATTGAAGTTGCTAAAATTTTCGAAACATTTTAGAGTTTAAGGAAGCTCAAGTGAGGTATGTTGGCTAAACTCTTCTTTAAGAATTGAACCCCACATTAATCTTGTATGTTCCAAGATGCTCACTATGAATTGATCATTCCGAATAAACTTTGTGATAAAGATATATGTTCAATTCCTGTTTCAAATGCTCTTATTATGTTGTACTATTAATTGAGAATTTGTCCCAAACTATGGATTTTGTATCTACATGATGTAACTCCAAGTCGTGTTTCATATGAAAGTTATTATGACAAATTGGGTAGAGATTGTCAATGAGATTACATCTCCACCCGAACATCCAATGGGGTGAGGCAGCAGGACCGCTTTGTATGGGATTTAGGGTAATGTTGTTATACCACCACCGACATATATATTGGGGTGAGGAGGGGTAGCCGCTTTGTGTCGTATTGGTATCGTTGTTACACCTCCACCCGCACATATTGGGGTGAGGCGGTAGGGTCGCATTGTGTGGGTTTTGGTACTATGGTTACACCTCCACCCGCATACATTGGGGGGAGGTGGCAGAGCCGCATAAGTAGAGTTGTGGTATAGTGCTTGCACCTCCACCCGCATACATTGGGGTGAGACAGCGGGGCCACTTTGTGTAAAGATGGTTACAAAGAATCTCATCTTAAAATTTATAAATGTTATCAGCGGCTCTTGATAAAATTGCTTTGGCTTCAATGGCTATCTATGTTATTCTATTGCCACCATGATTCATCATTTTAATGTTGTATTTCCAAGTTCTTGATTAGGTGTTTGGTTTTCATATTAGTACTATTCGACATATACAAACATCCTTTTTTGTCGGGGATGCTGCATCTTTAATGGAATTAGGTGGTTCCACAGGCGGAGGATATTGACCAGTGATAGCAGTGATCAATCTTCCCAATTGACTTGGTGAGCCCCATCTCATTCTGGGGTCGTGCATCTTTTGCTTGGTATATAATTATCACATTTTGAGGTATAGCTGGATCCTTGTTGCTGGCATTATCATTGTACTCTTTGGTGTCTTTAGAGGATCCATAAACATAGTGTGGGTTGTGTATTGATGTGTGAAAAGTTGAACTAAAATTTTATAATTGTATCACATGCGTCTATTGGTAAACTATGGTTGTGAAACATACTATGTTGGAGACTTATTAAATAAAGTAACTAATGGATAGGTATTTGGTATTGTCTACATGATCTCCTTGTTGGTCAGTTTTCAAGTTATGCATTATCTTTAAATCACAGGTGAGTTGGGTAGAAATTATTCAACAGGCTTGCTCGTTAGGGTTCACTTAGTTGAGCGCTGGTCGCGCTCCCCGAGTTTGGGGTGTGACAATATTATCATTATTTCAGCTGATTGTCATGAGCTTTGTGATCCCGAGAGACTGTATGGATTGATGATTGAGTAAGGCCGAGGGCCTGATTGTGAGTGTTGTTTATGGGATCAGGCTACATGTCGTAACTGGCTTTATTGATTCATGCCATGATTGGCTAATTTTAGTGCTTGGGCAGGATTTGCCCCTCCAGAGTCTGACATATTTACCAGCAGAGAGCACAAGTACCTACTGAGTGCCGAGTGCTGAGCATGATTGCTGAGTGATTGGGAGGACTGAGTGACTAGGAGGACTTAGTGATTGAGCGTGCTGTGTAAAATTAATACTCCGAGAGTATGCATATGACTTTATCACTATGTTGCATTGTAGTTGGCATGCATAATTGCCATGTGGATATAGTGATGTATCATTCCTCATATTAGTCACACTTGGCATATTTTATCTGTGTTGAACTTAAACTGTTAAACTTGAAATCATGTCTACATTTCTGTACTGATAAAAATATGTATTTGGGCTGTACTTGTTGAGCTCGTCAGCGCTTTTAGCCCAAGGTTAGTCTTGTTACTTATTGAGTACATTGGGTCGGTTGTACTCATAATACACTTTGCTCTTCGTTTGCAAATTTAGGCACTTCTGGACACGACGGGTGCTAGATTGAGGCCACAGTTGCTTGGAGACTATCTAGGTAGCTACCTTGGTGTCTGCAGTCCTTGACTCTCCTTCTTTCCAGTTTATTTGTATTTTTCTATCTTTCTAGACAGTGTTTTAGCAGTTAGACTATGTTGTCATTTATATGCTTATGTACTCATTAACACCCGAATTTTAGGAGATGTTGTATTGAGTCGCGGTATTTTCTTATCAATTGATTTTGAGAATTTTACTATTTAAGCTTATTTCAGTGTGTTTATTTAAAGATATGTGGTTATTTGTGAGTTTTCGGCTTACCTAGTATTGTGATAGGCTCCATCATGACATATGAGATTTTGGGTCGTGACAAGTTGGTATCGGAGCCTAGGTTACAAAGTTCTTACAAGTCATGAGAAGGTTTAGTAGATTCTTGCAAATCGATACAGAGACGTCTGTACTTATCGTCGAGAGGCTGCCGAACCATTAGGAAAACTTCACTTTCTTGTATTCTTGTCCTGTGAATTTGTTGATTCGAGAAACTAAAATTTTGTTATTCTATTCTCACACAGATGGTGAGGACACATGCTACCAGATCGGGTGGACGGCCACCAGTACCACCAGCTAGGGCCACAAGATGCTGGGGTCGCGGTATAGGCTGAGGTGCAGCTCGTACAGCAGCTAGAGCAGCACCCGTACACACCAATTGCTCCAACTCAGGAGCAGATTCCAGAGATGGTTGAGCTGGTGGGACCAACTCAGGCACCAGCTGCGCCTACTGTGACTCCAGTCCTTTAAGAGGCCCTTGCCTAAATATTGACTATTTGCGCTAGCCTTGCTTAGGTAGTTTCAGTTCCAGTCGCACCTGCCACTTCTCAGGCCAGAGGAGGTGCTCAGACTCCCGCCTCCCGTACTCCAAAGAAGGTGGTGTAGGGACTTTAGACACCAAGGGTACTACCAGCCCAACAGGTTGCAGTTGCTCAGACCTATTTTTGTACGTATGAGTACGTCTAAAGTCAATTGATGTAAGACCAAAAATGATATCATCCTTTGAAGTATATAAAGTATGTTATCATGGTACCTCTGATGTTACATATATTGAAGATCTACAAAGAGGGTTGGAAGGTGTAGAATTTAAGGAATTGAAGAAAGCAATGTTTTGTCAAAAGTCGACAAGTTGGGATGTTATAACATTTACTTTTGGGGTGAGACTAGGGTGCTTAACATGATAAGGAGGTTATGTTATGAGTTATGTTAGTCGTATGATAGTTGTGTGTTATGTTTTGAAGTCAAGCAAGTTGTGTAACAAAAGTCGATGAAAGTCATCACACATTACGTTCATAAGTTTTACTGAAATTTGGGTCAAATGGAACTGTGATTTTCTCCCAATATACTTAGAGTTATGGGGTGTTCGACCCATCAAATTGAAGATCTATGAGTCTATTTTCGAATGAATTAAAACATTTTTCAATTCGACATCAGAGTAGAGAGAGATATATGCATTTTTGCGAGACTGTGTGGGGTACTAGGTGACAAGTAGGTGTGTCACCTACTTGCTTAAATGAGAATCCAAAAAGGGGCTATTTCGGGTAAAAAAAACACAATTTAAGGGCTTATCTCCTGCAATATAAAACCCATTACATAGCACAATAACCATACCTAAACCTCTGCAAACATCCTCCCAAATATTTCCCACAAACCCTAATTGATTTTCTTTCCCTTTCAAGTTCTAATTGGAGGTAAAACCTAGAGTTTAAAGAACCAAGATAGGAGCTGAGTTATCCAACAAATAAGGTAAGTTTACTTCTTTTTTTCATCCATTTTTTCTGCTATAAATGCATGGTAATTCGTTCTATATTTGTAAGAACTCACGGGACGGTGATCGAAAGTCGTGAGTTCGAGTTATTCACTTGTAGCAGACTGTTTGTGGAATATATTGTGTTGTTGTTGGGATACATGTTTTACTACTATTTTATGGAGTTTTTAAGGAGTAAGTGTGTGGAAAAACACCACATAAATTCAAGGTGATGGTCTGGTCGTTCGTCGTAGCATTTTCGGGTCGTTTGACACTACTACGGTGGTCGTTTTGTATTTGAAGAGATTGGGGTGTGTTGGGTTGTTTTGTAGTATTTTGTGGTGTATTTAAGGTTGGAAAATAATGTATATATATTTTTATTGTTGTGTTCTTGTGTTTTTGGTTTAATCTTGAATTTTGAGAAAGTAAGGATTATAGGGGAGATGCTGCCCGTTTTAATATAAAATAAGCTTGTCGTTCATTGTGTGATAGTTGTACCTTTCATAACTTAATAATAGTATTATTATTGTGGTTGTAGATTAAGGTGAAAAGAGAAGTTCAACTTGGTGGTTGGAAATATTGTGATAAGGTATGTTAAAGCTAAACCTTTCTTCATTTTGGCATGATCCCGTAACTACATAAGTTAGAAAATGAAGCATAAAGAGAAGTTCGTATTCCTGAACTTATGCACATTTCCTATTCTCATAAGTTACAGTATTCTCCCTTATTGGGACTTTATATTTAGTTAAGTATTGTCTTCTTCCAGTCAAGAGAACAGAGGGTATATATATACATACAGTATTATAGTATTTTCACCACCATCGAGCTATAATAATATTATAGTATTTTCACCACCATCGAGCTATAATCGGTGGATAGGCCCATATTGGGCAACCTTTGATCAGATGGTAAGTTATATACCGAGCCTACTGTGTCCGAGCACCTTTGAGCGAGCCCATAATGGCCGATATACAAAGCCTAGTATGGTCGAGCATCTCTGAGCGAGCTTACTACGGCAGAGCAGTTACAGATATCGAGCCATATAGGGCCAGACAACTATTTTACTTACGATATTGAGAAAGATGAGTCAGTATCAGCAGGTAAGCATATCTTCAATCATATTTGACTCCCTGGTACTTTCAGTTAATATATTATCAGTTTAGTTTCAGCTTTCAGTTATTTTGTTGCCTTACATACTCGATACATTATTTCATACTAACATCTCTTTTGCTGAGGACGCTGTATTTCATGCCTACAGGTCCTGATATACAGCTGTATAGACCTTCCCAATAGACTAAGTCAACCATCATCTTGGTTGGGAAGCTCCACTTCCTCAGAGTTACCAGGTTTATACCTTGGAGTCCATTTTATATATACAAGTTTGATGGATAGGTCGAGGCCCTGTCCTGATCATGATATAGTTCAATTATCCCTAGAGGCTTGTAAATGAGTCATGCATATTTTTTTATATCAGTATTGTGGCTTTACCAGCCCCGTGTAGATGTTTAGTTTGGAATTGCTGGTTGTAGATGTTATATTCAGATGATACAAAATATGGCCTCATCGGCCTAAGTTGAGGGTTATCCCTCCAGAGTTCAGAGTTATAGAGTGGTACGCTCAGGACAAGTATGGCACCGGGTACCGGCCACGCCTCTTCAGGTTTGGGGTGTGACAAACTTGGTATCAGAGCAGTTCTATCCTAGGGAGTCTACAAGTTGTTGTTTATGGGTGTGTTGTGCACCACATTTAAAAGTAGGAGGCTACTGGGCATTTAGGACTTTCACTCTTTCTTCTTACTCTAGATCATGTCGTAGAGCTCAGTTGTAAGATTCAAACTCCTAACTTTTATTTATTCGTAATACAACGATACCTATATTCAGAAAAACAGTTAGTAAGAGATTGAATGTGGTTGTAGAAGAGTTGCGCTAGAAGAACTCGATTTTGCATCATGCTTATGATGAGTAAATGTGAGGTCTTCAGCAGATCATGTGTGTATTAAGACGTGTAAGATTCTTAATAAGGAACCCTAAGACATGAATATCTATCCACCTATATGGTAAAAAGCAATAAGAGAATCAGAAGGTAGATACAAGTTTCAATAAGTAAAAGAAGAAAGGTGGAGAAGGGTACGAGGTACCCCGTTAGTGAAGATTATCAATATTTACAATTAGGGCAGAGAAATATAAGCATTCTAAGTTACTTTCCACAGTAACAGAGATATATAAAATTGGCCACACCCATCTCAATTATAACCTATGGGAGCTAAAATTTATTGTTTAAGAGAAAGAAGGGACATCAAGATCTAGCTGGGGTTAAAGTAACCCAAAATGGTGGATGGATTGTTATCATTAGCAAAACAAATCGAAGAATAGTGGAAACCTGGTAATAGGTCTCCTTGTGGGACACCCAGATGGTGCACTCTAAAATAGAACAGTCAGATATGAATACTAGAATATTCAGAAATTTTAAAAGACAGACAGTGGAATCCTAGAAGGAATAAATATTTACCTTAGTATGGCTCCCATCCCTAGTCAAGAGAGAATGTTAGGCAATCCGAAGAGCCTGTAGATGGAGCAAGGGAAGCTAAAATAAAAGAATATTTTTTTTGAAGTTTTTAAAATTAAGATAATAGACAAAAATATTAGCAGGAGAATAAGAAGAGAGTAAATAAAGTATTATGAGTAAGATGTGATAAATGAGTGATAACGGTAAATCAAAATGTGATATGATGACATAGTCTATAGTCAAGTGAAGGAAAATACAAGAGGTGACATGTCTTGAGACAATAAAAGAGTATAGGCCAAAAGTCATATCCTTATTTTGAGAAATGAGTTGGTGAGTCCAACGTGAATAACAGAACAAATATTTAGACCCCCAGAGTAAGAAAAATCAGCATAGTGAACAAGATAAACTGAACATCAATTAAGGATCGAATGATATGATGATAGTCAACATCAAGAGAATTTCAAAGATTACACCCCAGCAATAATAAAATGGACAACAGAAGAATAACCTTTAAAGGTCATTCAGGAAGACGGTCCGCCAAAGCAAAAACTTTGAGCGGAGTTAAGCTTAGGGGACTAAGTGTGCTAGTTACACCAGGCATCACCCTCGTGCATAAGTAATTCAGTTATCCATGGTAGAGAAGGGTTATCGCAAGGTGAGTAAGAGTCAGCGAAGACGTGAAAATACACCAAAGATGAAGAGGTAAACCATATATAGGTAAATCTTCATAGCATTAAACACCAGTACTCCCCTAAAAGGGAGAAGACGGTGTGATATGGTAGTAAGTCAGAGTTATGTAGTTCAAGTAACTATGGAATATTAAAGAAAGAATGCGGTAAAAAGTCGAAAGGAACGAGATTGCATTTATTCAGATCCTATACATATGTTACGACTCCAGAACATTATTCAAGCACGATGTCGGGAGAGGCAGTAAGGGTTTCCACACTAGATGCTATTGATAAATAAATGCGAATGAACATTTTATACATTAGGAGCTAGTGCAAAAGTTAAGTTAAGACAAAAGACATAACCCAAGAGAGGTTACGCAGAATATAAATATGAGCATCGACTGATGAGTAGTTAGTAGTTGATTCAGGAAGAGCTTATTTATGGCTAGACAAGAGGTCTCAGATAAATCAATAGATCATGCAAGATAAACGTAGTGAAACCCAGCATCGAAAATTCAGTCTCACAGATACGACATCGTAATCCTAGAGAAATATTCAGATAGGAGTTGGGGTAGAAGAAGGTATAGTATAAGTGTCACAGAAATAAAAGGGAGTGCCACTAGGGAGACAATCAAAATTTAAATTCAAAAGCAACCCTACGAGCACAAGGGCGTGGAGGTAAGTAACTAAGGATAATGATAGGCGAGTAAGAACATCATAAATTCCGTGGGGTATACAATGTCAAAAGCTCGCAGCTTTACAAGAGTCAGAGGGTCTTCTCTAAGTACTGCAATGAAAGACTAGCTGAGAAAATAAGGAAGAAGGCTTCAAGCTAAGCATAGTGACCTAAAGAGGAGATGATCTTACAACAATCGTCTCTCTTCAATATTGTATGCACTCTATAAGAAAGTGGAACCTATTGTGATAAGGAACATGAAGTAAAATCCAAAGTAATTTTCAAGATCATATGAGTTGCACAAAATTCCAATATATGTGGGCACTAAGATAAGCCAAGTATTTATGAAGCAAGTGGCAGGACGTCCAGGAATAATAATTGCTTATGTTTAAAGACAACTGAGAAGGAACAAAAGGAACTATTCGATCTACGACCCAAAGTTAGCTACGTTATGAACACATTTAAGATTTTAGAGTATTATCCATACAACACATGTGTTGACATTCAAACTACTATAGGAGACTCTGGTAAAAGTTAAAAGAAAGAATTGAGTTCACAACACAGATAAAGGCTTGAATTGTTAGCAGATTATATCATAGATGTTCCATAGCTTCCACGAAAGGCTAAAGTAATAACTAGGACCATGAGCCACAGATCAGAAGATAGCTTAAGCCTACTTAAAGGTTGAGAGAGAAGAGGAAACTAACGAGTTACATCAGATAAGTAAATCAAGAGTTTGATTATTAGATCTTGATAATTATAGAAATCGCGATTCAGAATATTGCAGAATAACTCTTAATATCAAAGGTAGAAAAGATATAGTGCAATGACTATATTCTATAATGGCTCTACGATAAAGCTAGTTAAAAGAGTACCAGCCTCATCAGAAGTCAGTATTAAGCCCCCGCTAGATTATGTATACACTAGAGGTGCAAGTATTATAGTAGAGATTCAAGGTGTGGATGTGAATTCCACCTATGTGAAAGGGTGGTTATGAAAGAGACGAAAAGTATGATGCGAGATGTAAAGGTAAGTAAGATGAAGAAAAATAAAGTACGAGATACTCAAGTACATAAGGTTATGAATAGTCCAGATATCATATAAAGGGCTAGAGGTGTTGTGATTCCGTATCAAGAAATAATAGTGGTGTCGTTAGTGGCATATCTTCTAACCTATGGTTTCCAGGTACAAAGAGGTCTAGTTAAGAGAGTAAAGAAGAGTTAGAGATGTGAGCACCTAATTTTTGTCCCACATAGAAATAACTCCTAAAAATAAACCAAAAATAATTTTAATGGATTTTACGAGTTTTCTTTATTTAGTTGTATTTAATGCATGTTTAATATTTTAAAATGATAAGAAAAATTATAAAAAATTTCACATTTTAATTTCATGCCATCTTAGGTTTAATTTTTTTTAGGAATTAATTACTCTTTAATTGTTAGATTAATATACGAAAATCACAAAAATATACATGAGCTTTAATCAATTAGTTTATTTAATTAATTAAAATTCTAATTAAGTAGTTTTGGTAAAATAAATTTAATTGGTAGTAAGGTGGCTATTTTGAAAGATTAAATTTGCCTCTTATTTCAAATCGGCCCAAAATCTAAGGCCCAACCGGTTTTCCCCATATTAAAATAACTCTATCCCTCCTCTCTTCTAGACATTAGAACCTAGCTAAGACCTAAAAAGAAATCAGACCCCTCCTTTCTGAAGCGAGAGCGTCGCTGCTACTCTTTCCTCCTCCATGTCCAAACCCTCCCAACCCAGTGTCGACTCCCTTAGCTCCATCTCCTTGAAGAAGACAAATCTGACGCCCCCTTTCCTTCATTCCTTAGAGTCAGACATACCTTCAGTGGACAGAAACCAGCCGTCTCCTTCTTTTCATAGAGGTCTATCTCGTTCACTCAAGGGAAGATCCAGATTTTTGGTTGGATTTTGTTCTTTCCGTCGACTTTATAATTTTCCGGCGACCCTCCGTTGATGTCCGGCGAAATAGACCTTGAACTCAGCTAAAACAAATTTCCAAAAAATACAAAAAAAGAAGAAGAAGAAAGAAAGAAAACCGATCTAAAAAAGTTCCAAAACATGAAGAAATCTGGGATCTTCCAAGATTTGAAGAACATTGATTTCAAAACTCAATTTTTTTTCTTCCTGGATTTTCACAAGCTGTAGAGGTTCGAATTTGTTGATTTGTTATTGCTGAATTTTTGGCGGATTTATGATGCTGAGCTCCACCCTGTTCTCTTCCTCTGTTGTTCTATTGAAATCAGCCATCTTCTTTTGGCATTAAAGTACTGTTTTCTTTAATGTAGTTGTGCTATTTTGAATGAGACTTATTCTGTCATTTTTTGTGATATTCGTACTATTTTGATGATCTTGAGCCATAAAGAACTGAAAAAGCAGATATGAAATAACATCACCTCACTTGACAGTTTGTTGTATATTTGGTATTTTGATGAAAAGATATGTTGGTTGTGTGTTTGTAATACTTTCCTTTATTGCTTCTCTTTAGATAATTCCATTCTGTCTTGAATATAGATATATACTAATATTTCTTTCCTAGTTGGCTCCTTGTCGATCAAAAGAGAGAAAGAAGGGGTTCTTTTGCCTAATTGACAGATGCGATTGAGAATTTAGCCAACGGTACTATCTAGAGATATAATTTTTTCCAATTTGAGCTCTATTACATGCTTGTACCTTTGTATTCTTAGTGTCTTCTTAAGTAGATTGTTAGTTGGTCCTTGTTATTGTGATCACGTGATTTTTGTTTACGCGACAATTACTCCAAAAGAAAATCGAAAAATAAAACAAATGATTTTGTTGTACAAATTTTTGTGAATTTGCTTGGCGTTTTTTGTAGTTTTTATCTGTGATTGTTTAGTTTTATCAATTGAAAATACAAAAATGTATGTCGCGCATAAAGTTAGGATCTTGTGCTACTACTAGGAATTAATTAAAGTCATATTTGGTTTTGAATGAATAAAAAATTACAAAAATATTTGTCTTGTTAATTTTTTCGTTTTATCGTCTAAAGGTTGATTTTTGTTTAATTAATATATGATATTGTGTGTTAATTATTACTAAAAATCAATTGGTGTCTTGTGATATAATTTTGATTTTTTATATTTCTTATAATATTTTTTAGAATTTTTTAAATTTGGATTTTTATGGGAAAGGAAAAGAAATAAGTTGAATTGGATAAAATTAGGATTGGGCCATTTCAAATTGGACCCAAAATTGGGCCCAAAACATTTGTTTTGCCCGGTCCAGATCAGTTGGCCTCAGGGACGTCCAAACGACGTCGTCTTGATTATGCTTGATCTGGGTCGTTGATCTCAGAATGATCAACGGCCAAGATCACAAACCCTAACCCATCTCAGCCAACCCGACCCAGCACTATCCACGACCCAATCCCCACAGAGACCAAAACGACCCCGTTTCATATAGTTAAAGTGATCCAAACTGTTGATCTCATTAGATCTAACGGCTTGGATTCATTCACTCACCCCGTATATAAGCCTGCCCCTCTCACCCCGCGCCCTAAGCCAGACCCCCTCTCCCTCGAGTCGTCTACCTCACTAAACCCAAACCCTTAGAACCCTAGCGCCGCCCCCCATTCCCCCACCTGAAACCCGATGGCAACGATGCCGGTGACCACCATGCCAACACCCCTAGTACGCCTCGACCCCCTGAACACGGATCCACAAGCCATGGGTCTCGAATCTTCCCCCACCATCTCGAATCTTCGTTTGAAGATTCGAGCCGGACCCCAACCTGTGCCTAACCCCCCCCAAATCCATACCAGGTGTCCTCCTGACCTCCCTCGTGACCAAACCAAGCTTGGTTTGGTCCGAATCTAACCAGAAAACCCCGAGTCCCAAATCCTTCCTAAGAACCCTAGAAATCCGGAATCTGAGTTTTTGTCCAATTAAACAAGAAGGTTGGGGTCTAATAGACCTTAATCGAAGTGTTCTCAGTTGAGAACACTTCGATTAAAGTCCGTTCAACCCCTAAAAGAGGTTCGATTCAAAATCCGAGACAGGGTAGTCTGATTTTCAATTCTTTAAGGTATTTATTTTTCTTTTCCTTGTCAGTTCATGTTGCTTGTTATTATTAAATGTTTGTTCATGTGTCCAAATATTTAGTTGATTTATTTTGTATTTTTTGTGTCGACTATTCTGTCCATCTTGCCCGAACCTTTTATTTGGTCTAGTTTTTCTCTATTAACTGATTGAGTGTATGTGTGTAAACTATATAATCGATTGAAAATAAATTTGGTCGATTAATTAGTTTCGGGGTTAACTTTGTTTTGACAGTACAAGTTGCACCCCCTGTTAATACTGTTTCGATTCTGATTCATTGGGTATTGATTGAATATGTTGTAATTCGCGTAGTCGATTCGATATATGTCGTCAATTGGTTTCAGTTTGGAATGGAAATTAATCTGACTTGTGCTGTTTAGTTCTCACTATGGCATTGTTTGAATCCATCTACGAATTCAGTATAGCTGTTTATAGTTTGTTCAGTTTGAATCAGAAATAATTTAAGGATTGGTTTATAGCTGTAGTCTAGTATAGATTTCAGAATTTAGTTTGATTTGGTGGCATGTTTACTCACTTTTGACCTTGGGCAGCATGTGTTTTGTCAGTTGTTAATGAATTAGAGTAGAATGGATAGCATGTGCTGTCAGGGCATATTCATGCTGCTATTACTTGTTAATTTAATAAGGGATATACCACTTTAGCAATAAAAAAGGGGGCTGTAAGGGGAATCTCGTGAGGGGGTTAGCTTTCTTTAATTTGTGAGTTGGAAAGACAGAAAAGAGAACATGGGAGGAGTTCAGTTGGGAAGGGGATGCGAACAGGCTGGAAATAGGTGGGATTCCTGGCTATAAAAAACAGAAAATTTCCATTGATAGGGAGAAAAAAAAAGACAAAAAGATCAAAAAAAAGAAAGAAAGAGGACACCCCTGAAAACTAAGAAATTTCAGCCATCAAAACTCCCTCTAAACAGCTCTTTCTTTCTGATTTCAAGACTGAAGTTTGATATTCAAAATCCAAAACAAAAACATTAGAAAACAAAAAAAAAATGAATAGATTTGGGTCTGTTTGAGTTGATTGTCTGGTTAAGTTTACCTTGGTGAAGTTTCCAAAGCATTTAAATTCAGTTTTGAAGGCACTTGGGTGATTTTCGAGTCATTGTGCTGTTACCCGAGTTATTTGGTTCATTTGCTATTGCTGTTGGTTTTCTGTCGAAATTTTGGAGTTTTGGTTTGGTTTGAATCATTCCCGTATTGCCTGGTTATTGCTGTGGTGTTTGCTGTTGCTGTTTCGAATTACTGCTCGCTCTACTGACCTTTCTTCTTCTTCAATTGTAAGCACTTCCAGGTACATATTTCTGAAACTATGTTTGTTGAAAGCTTGAAGTTGAAGTAAAAATGAAGAAATAAACGTAGTTTGCTTCACAGTACTTGTGTTCAAAATATAGCGAATAGTTTGGATGATAGTTAACCCATATTTGTTTAAGCTCATTCCAACTACATTTATTCCGTATGAATTGAAATGTACTCTAATTGATATGGACTGTTAAATAGTTTGCTGTTAAATCAGATGTATCTCCATATGTATAACAATTTAGTCTGATTTGGTGATGATAGTATAACTGAATCATGGCAAGCATCTGTATGTACTTCTGTTTGGATCTTTGAACTATCAAACTCGTTATATCCGGTCTAATTTGATTTCCAGAAAAATGTATCCCAAACAAATTTTCATATTGTGTTATGTTAGTACCAACAATTTAGCCATGTATGCCAACCCTCTTGTTGGACTCCTTGTTTCAACATAGTTTTAATGAGGCAGATTAATAATTAATGTTGGCATCGGCCCATCATTTAAACGAAGTGGCTATTAATAAGGTCGGCGGGTTTTTTTTTTTACATATTTTGAAGCATGACGCAACAATTTTAAGAACACTAATCTAATAGGCATAAGTTTTAGTAAGATGGTGCGGCGCTTGGATCTAATAAACTCCCGAACAAGCATTAATAATTAAGGTTAATTTCAGCGCTAATAGTCGTGAACAATTATTCGTTTGTTTATACAATTAGGAGGAGTTTAATTTAGCTATAGGTTAGTTAATCACGTTCGGATATATTATTTTATCGTTCTCGATTTTGTTTATAATTTCTAGTAATGTTCCTTTCAGTTAATGTTCGGCTCAATCTAGCGTTTAATATGTTACGCCTCTTTTAAGCTTGTAACGAGTTAGGATTTTCTCTCATTCATTTTAGAAACAAATTTAATAGAAATGTAGTCGCTTTAGGATATCCTTTTAAAAAAAATAAAAAATAAATGAGACGAGTCTTGCCAAATAAAAAAATAAAATCAAATTGTGGGGCCCTCAATAATAGGTCATAATAAAATACTTAGAATTTGGGATGGACCGTTTAGTGAATTTCACCGCCCTCCCCAACGGTAATAACGCGTTAGACTCTTTAGGCTCGACTTAATTAAATTACATTCTTAAATTCGGGTGCGCATTTATGTGACCCAAATTCAAATCTCGACGGAGTCGGAATGTATTAACAACCACGGGTGCATTGATTGTGACATGGTTCGAGATGCATTTTCACGACGTTGCAATTCTATAAACAAAAAATAATAATAATAAAAGCGGCTTAAACTTAATAAAAGCACATAAGTAATAACATGTATTAGATCAGATATTTAGCCATTATAACAATTTAAGCGACCCTGCTAGAACCACGGGATTCGAGGGTGCCTAACACCTTCCCTCAGGTCAACAGAATTCCTTACTTAGAATTTCTGGTTGGCAGACTTCATTTGGAAAGTCGAATATTTTCCTCGATTTGGGATTCAAGATAAACTGGTGACTTGGGACACCAAAAGCCAAACATTTCCCAAGTGGCGACTCTGAATTAAATAAATAATCCCATTTCGAATATTATCACTTAAGTTGGAAAAACTCCCTCGCGCATTTTACCCTCCGGGGCGGGCGCGCAAAAAGGAGGTGTGACAGCTCTGGCGACTCCGCTGGGGAACGAACCCAAAATCTCTGGTTCAGGGTTCAAGAATTCGAGCTTAGAATAATTGTTATATTTGGCTTTATTATCTGATCTTTATTACATGTTTGGGCATAACGTGCTAAATGTTGTCTTTTACCGCTTTGATATTATCTGAACTGTATATAAACTGTGCCGAAACCCTTCTCTTCTTACCTCCGGGGAGGAGCTTGCTGGTCGAGACTCCTTATTCTGTTAGTGTCATACCTTGAAATAAGAAAGAGGCCGGACAAGTTACAAAGCCGGACGATCTCGCGGGTCCCGGTACGTAACCCCCTCCTCGACTCGAGTTGTCTGCTCGGGTACAGTCTAGAACATATACCCAGGTTATAAACCTAGTATAAACAAAACCTCATGCCGGATCCCTAGTAGGAACGCTTATTTGCATCATGTTGCATTTGACATAGGGGACTCAACACAGGGGTTGGGTCCGTCTAGGACAGACAACCTGAAATGAAAAGACCATCCTGCTGCATCTCGTTTGTTTGTCGCATTTAGTTGCTTCAGTTCTGCATGCCGACCGGCTTCTAAATTTTTTTGTTTTTAAAAAAAAATAGCAGTATAGGGAGATAATTACTTACTTTTGGAAAATAAAACCAATGTCCAAGTAGTGTCAAAACCTCGCCGGAATTTTCTAAAAAAAAAAGAAAAAGAAATGAAAACAAAATTTGTCTTTTAGTTTGATTTATTAAAAAATACATATATAAAAAAAAATCCTTTTAATCACTTTCAAAATCCAAAAAAAAAAAAAGTATTTGTTTTAAAAAAAAAAGAAGGGAAAATTCAAAAAATGTTGTTTCATTTGTAGTAAAAGGTTTTCGAAATTTCAAAAAAAAAAAAAGTTTAAAATTCAAAATATTTCCTTAGTCTTCGTCTCTTTTCAAAAAAAATAAAATAAAAATATATATAAAAATCCAGAAAATAGTTTTCTTCCTTTTCTTTAAAAGATTTTATTCAAAAAAAAAGGG